>NC_063206.1:3061673-3129173 GCF_017589495.1 Alosa alosa | reverse complement strand
CGGGTTAAGTAGAGAATAAAATGTTCCTTCAGGACAAAAGTAACTTAAACCATGAAGGCTGCTTACCATGCAGGGCCTAGTGTGTGTTATTATTGTGTGCTGCTTACCATGCAGGGCAATGTGTGTGTGTGTTATTGTGTGTTACTATTATGAAGGCATGCTGCTTACCATGCAGGGGCCCCTGGGCTGCTTACCATGCGGGGCCTGTGTGTGTGTGTGTTACTACATTATGAAGGCATGCTGCTTACCATGCAGGGCCTAGTGTGTGTGTGTGTGTGTGTTACTACATTATGTGTTACCATACATGTGTGTGTGTGTGTGTGTGTGTGTGTTGATATGAAGGCATGCTTACCATGCAGGGGCTAGTGTGTGTGTGTGTGTGTGTTTACATTATGGCTGCTTATGCTGTGTGTGTGTGTGTGTGTGTGTGTGTGTTACTACATTATGAAGGCATGCTGCTTCATGCAGGGGCTACATTATGAAGGCAGTGTGTGTGTGTGTGTGCTGCTTACCATGCAGGGCCTAGTGTGTGTTACTACATTATGAAGGCATGCTGCTTACCATGCAGGGCCTACTGTGTGTGTGTGTGTGTGTGTGTTACTGATGCTGCTTACCATGATGGGGCCTAGTTGTTTTACTACATTATGAAGGCATGCTGCTTACCATGCAGGGCCTAGTGTGTGTGTGTGTGTGTGTGTTACTACATTATGTGTGTGTGTCTCTGTGTGTGTGTGTGTGTGTGTGTGTTACTACATTATGAAGGCATGCTGCTTACCATGCAGGGCCCTGGTGTGTGTGTGTGTGTGTGTTATTACATTATGATTGCTGCTTTGCAGGGCCTATTGTGTGTGTTACTACATTATGAAGGCATGCTGCTTGTGTGTGTGTGTGTGTGTTACCATGCAGGGCCCCATGCAGTAGTGCAGGGGCCTAGTGTGTGTGTGTGATGTGTTACTACATTATGAAGGCATGCTGTGCAGGGCCTGTGTGTGTTACTACATTGTATGAAGGCATGCTGTGTGTGTGTGTTACCATGCAGGGCCCTAGTGCAGAACCCGACCCGCAGGGGCCTGATATTATTATTAACTAAAAAGGCATGCTGACCATGCTTGGCAGGGCCCCCTAAGCGAACTAGCCTTGGGGGCCCCCCATCCCCAGTTCTTTCTTTTTTTACATAATAAATAAACGTTAAACAAGTTGGCATCAATGAATGAATAAATTAAACAATTAATAATTTAAAACAAAAAAAAATTCTGATTTCATGATAAATATGCCTGCCTACCTCTACTGTGTCTGCCAGCCTTTGAGTCACGCATAAACTAGACACCTCCGGGTGCATAGACAATTAGTGCAGACACTGCATCAAGTTCAAAAAATCGGAAGAGACGGTAATGTTAAGACAAGTCACAAAAGGGCCGTATCCCTCTGATGCCAAAACAGAAAAGAAGAAAATGACAGAGGAGGGAGAAAAAAGAGCAAGATGCAGGTATGTTTGCATGATTATTTACAGCATGTTTTGTGCTTGAGGTAGCTAGCTAGCTGTCATGATCTAATATAAGCCATCACCAGAGCTAAATCCCCGCCATCTAGAGAGAAATGTCTCCCATTAATATATATTTATCTAGGTGTATTTCAGATGTCAAGGATATTGGGATTGTTTTGGATGTTTAATCAAGCATGTACCCTAGCCATAGGTGGGCTTTTGTTGTAAATTAAAGTTAGCTAGCTGACTGACGTGGACATTAGCACTAGCTACATGAAAACGTACTGTAGCTGAAGGCAAATGTACCACAGAGGGATTGTTTCTGATTTCGCACCTGAAAGTGTCGATAGTTTATTACTGTTCTATAATATGTGACATAGTGGTAAGTCTGATAGCAACAGCAGGCTAAGCCCAGGCTCCCAGTCCCAACCCCAACCCACTGACTAGCGACTCTGGGCAATGCGTAACGTTCCAGCTTCATAGGCAAGATGGAAATGCGTGCAGTCTGGCAGTACGCCCGCTCTGCTCTATGATCTTTGGAGAGATGGTAGTGTTTGAGAAAATATACCATGTTGGGTGGGGAGACTTCTGTGATGAAAATAGACTTTTGATTAAGATAGTGGCAAGTGATGTAGCAGTGCTACCTAATATTTAGGCTGCAGTAGATCACCATGTTAAGCGTTCACCATACTGCAATTAAGTATACTTTTGATTATGCCTCATTTGCCAATAGAATATGAATTGTTACATGTGGAATTGCTTGTTGATGAGTGTAAGTAATGATAGCAAAATAAACTCATTCTGCTCTCGATCAAATATGCACTTATGCAATTTTTTTTTTTTCAGAGACACTGTTGAAGTACTTTGGAGCACATCTCTACCACTACCTAACTCTACCTCATCAAGTGTCTGCCTCCATGGCTGATGACACAGAAGGTGAGGTTTTCTTTGATGGCAAATGGTTACATAGCCTGTTAATATGACATGACACATTTAACATAGTTTTTGTTTTATTTATTTATGTATTTATTTAATCATTGCAGGTTAGGTCCACTGCAGAGTTGCAGATACCTGAAAGCCAGGAACAAGTAGGAATAAGTATCTATTTTTGGGACATTTTAATTTTGATTATTAATGTTTGTCTATTTTGGTTTTTATTTTGTAGTTGAAGATTGCTCATTTAATGCACATTTGCGGATTTGTTCTGCAAAATCTGTTGAAAAAACAAGTCATTAAGCGGATGTACTTGTTTACAACAAATACAAATGCTGTTGTATTTTGTTATTTGTCAATTCAACTTCAGTAAACCACCCTTAGTGCTTCACTTTGAATATGAATGTTTTAAATAAATCTGTAAATAATAAATAAATTAGTAGCCTCTAAGATTAAAAGGTGACAGGGTTGGTGTAAATAACAACTAATACATTGGTTTACCAAGCACATGGGGCCAGAAGTCTAGAGCGGAGCCCCAAAACATTTTTGGCATGTGAGCAAGAATGGATTACTGAATGAGCCTACCGAGTCCTTATGCATCTGTGTCCAGGGGGACAGTAGTTCATAATCAGTCACTGTATTAATACATAACCTCACTGTATTAATTTATAATTTAATTAATACAGGCACCTCTACCATGGGTGCCTGTGCCATGGCTATTGCCCTGTTTTACTGCAGGGGTCCACCGGGGCACTAGGTGTCCCTATCTTGTCTGGTGTGTCTTACAGGCTTCCTGCTTGTTACACCTGGGCCCGGGTGCACCTTTATAGGCTAGCCTGCTTGTTACACCTGGGCCCGGGTGCACCTTTATAGGCTAGCCTGCTTGTTACACCTGGGCCCGGGTGCACCTTTATAGGCTAGCCTGCTTGTTACACCTGGGCCCGGGTGCACCTTTATGAGCTAGCCTGCTTGTTACACCTGGGCCGGGTGCACCTTTATAGGCTAGCCTGCTTGTTACACCTGGGCCCGGGTGCACCTTTATAGGCTAGCCTGCTTGTTACACCTGGGCTAGCCTGTGGGAGTGTCTTCTCTCTTCCCCGCTCACTTCGCCAGTGAGAGCTGTCTGGGTGGCTTGACTGCAGCAGGCCCAAGTGATGGCTGAGGCGTCTTCTGCTTTTGTTTTGTTACTTTCTTTTTTGTAAATATCTTTTTTGTAAATAAATTATTGTCTTATTTACGCTAACCCCTCGAGTTGTCTCCATATTTGCCATGGTCTTGAGCCAGATCGTGACATATGTCATTATAGTGTGAAGTTGTCAATTATCGCCAAGCACAGGTGACTCTGCGTTGTGGGAGGGGGCCCCCAAATCAAATTCTGCTTAGGGCCCCCAAAAGGCTCGGGCCGGCACTGGCCTAGTGTGTGTGTGTGTGTGTGTGTGTTACTACATTATGAAGACATGCTGCTTACCATGCAGGGCCTAGTGTGTGTGTGTGTGTGTGTGCGTGTTACTACATTATGAAGGCATGCTGCTTACCATGCAGGGCCTAGTGTGTGTGTGTGTGTGTGTGTGTGTGTGTGTGTGTGTGTGTGTGTGTGTGCGTGTTACTACATTATGAAGGCATGCTGCTTACCATGCAGGGCCTAGTGTGTGTGTGTGTGTGTGTGTTTGTGTGTGTGTGTGCGTGTTACTACATTATGAAGGCATGCTGCTTACCATGCAGGGCCTAGTGTGTGTGTGTGTGTGTTTGTGTGTGTGTGTGTGTTACTACATTATGAAGGCATGCTGCTTACCATGCAGGGCCTAGTGTGTGTGTGTGTTACTACATTATGAAGACATGCTGCTTACCATGCAGGGCCTAGTGTGTGTGTTACTAAACCATGAAGGCATGCTGCTTACCATGCAGGGCCTAGTGTGTGTGTGTGTGTGTGTTACTACATTATGAAGGCATGCTGCTTACCATGCAGGGCCTAGTGTGTGTGTGTGTGTGTGTTACTACATTATGAAGGCATGCTGCTTACCATACAGGGCCTAGTGTGTGTGTGTGTGTGTGTGTGTTACTACATTATGAAGGCATGCTGCTTACCATGCAGGGCCTAGTGTGTGTGTGTGTGTACACACCTAATAGCTTTCTTCCTGTGTGCAAGATTTGTTTATGTAGCCGTGACAACGCATGTGCACTTCAGGCGGCATGTCTTGGGTGACGTTAAAAAAAGTTGTTAGCCTATCAGGAGATTTTAAGATTATTTGCATTGCATACTGTGGTAAAGACATAGGCTACCGGTAGGCTGTAGCCTAAGGTCGTCTCGTTCAACTGGATGAGGATTTCCTCGAGTTGCCCCAATTAACGTCGATACTGCATATGGATCAGTGACAGAGGCACTGTAGTTTCAAAGACATTTGCAGTTCATTTCAAGACTTTTCGTCAATGGTAAGACAAGAATTCTATTTCAATAGGCTATGCTTGCTTGGGCCTCTTGTGTTAATGTGCTGTGTGTGACCTGCGTGCGTGCCACTCATCTGATTCTGTAGACAATTTGTTGTGTGTTCCGTTTAATGGGCTAAAAAAGACAGGCTATCCACAAGCGTGGAGCGTTTAATCACTAGCATGGGAATAACTGAGGCATCATCTGCGTGGGGCCGGGTGGGTTCGGACAGAAAAAAAAATGCCTGTGCCTGTCGGGTTGGTCGGGTTCAGGCGCAAACCTGGCTACTCTAGTCTAGTGTTGTGTGTGTGTGTGTTACTACATTATGAAGGCATGGTGGTTTACCATGTGCAGGTCCAAGCAGGCCAAGCAGGACGGTCATCAGGCAGGGCAACAACATCTGCAGGACAAACACAAACATAAACAATAAACACAAACACACACACAAACACACACGATGGTAAATCTGAAGCCTCAGGTGTCCGATCAGCTCCACCACATCCAGAGAAAAGGTGTCTTGCTCTGCATGCTTTCTCTGTCTAGATCTGCAGGGTTAGGGCCTCCTCGATGAGGAGATTGCTGGTCCGCCGATAATTTGCAGCACAATCGAATGGTAGGCCTATCATTGAAAACTAAACATTTTCCAGAATAGGAAATATTTCTTAATTTAGTGTTATGAAATAAAGAGGCATAGCATTATGGGGTGGTGTGTGCACATCTGCGCAAAACTGTTGCACGACTGGAGATAATGTGGGCAGCAACAAACAACGTAGCCTATTCAAAACAACGAACGAAGGGGATTCTTGCTGTCCATGAAAACAGCATAGAGACATGGCTAGATTTTTAAATTGACACTAGTTGAGCATGTTTAAGTTAGGCTAAAATGAACATGTTGCATTCTATACGGCCATGTCATATGTATGCTAGCCTGTCTCCCGTTTTCCTCGACTTGACTAATTAAGAAGCGATAATAGGATATTTGACCGGCATATCATCAAAATGTCTGGAAAACGAAAAGCGGAAACTCTGACACACACACACACACATACAAAAACACACACAAACACATACAAACACTCACACACATACATACATACAAATACATACACACACACATACAAACACACACACACATGCATACAAACACACACACACACACACAAACACACTGGCTATCTGTTAAAAGTTGCATTGACTTCAAAATAGCAGAGCAGAGCTTTCTGCTACCGCGCACCCCTCCTCTGGAATAGTCTCCCTCCCTCAGTTCGATTAGCAGACACCCCTCCCTATTTTTAAGACTAGACTCTAGTCTCTTTAGTTCTTCCCATAGTTAGGTATGGTGCAGTGTGGAACTTCAACCACCTCAGGGTTTTTTGGAATGGACCACCCTCAGGCTCGGACTGGTAATCTGTACAACCGGGCAAATGCCCGGTGGGCCGGTACCCATGTGGGCCGGTGAGCTCCGGGATTTAAAAAAAAGTTATTTAGCCTACTTGCGGCCCGTTCTGTAGGCCTAGGCCTAGCCTATAAATGCAGTTGCATCCATTTGGCTTGGGGGGGGGACAGGTCAATCATTTTGGCCTCTTCATGACAGGTCCAGTGTGTGTTACGATCGCGCCCCCCTGCCCCACCCCTCAAGTGGATTTGTCCAAGCAGCCGCTAGTTCGAGTGCATGGTAGCCTAGGCTGTATAAGTGTCCTCCGCTGGCTGGTGTTCACATTATGGCAGTTTAACCGTAAACAGCAATCAGAGGTCTAGTTTTATTCCATAAGTATATTGTTTTTATAGACGTTAGTTACACGCGCTACCAAGAGCTTCCATTTACTGCACCACGTAAGCTACTGTAGTGCGGTTCTGTCAACATAAAAAAAACTACGGGTAGCCTACAATTTTCGCACAACTTGGTGGAAAAGTGTAGCACAGGTTAAACAAAACCCCATTCATTTTTGGAGCTGATCCTACTCAAAAAGAAAACTTCAAAGTATTGTAGCGACCGGCTGTCAATCAATTGGGCAGCGGTGGCCCACTGGTTAGCACTCTGGACTTGTAACCGGAGGGTTGCCGGTTCGAGCCCCGACCAGTGGGCCGTGGCTGAAGTGCCCTTGAGCAAGGCACCTAACCCCTCACTGCTCTCCAGCGCCGCCCGTTGAAGCAGGCAGCTCACTCTTGCCGGGGATTAGTTTGTGCTTCACCTCACTGTGTGCTGTTTGTGTTTCACTAATTCACCGATTGGGTTAAATGCAGAGACCAAATTTCCCTCACGGGATCAAAAAAGTATATGTACTTATACTTATACAATCAGGGAGTGCCCGTGCTATGCATAACCCCGGGCACTCTCATGGTTGGCAGCCTGGTGAGAGGGGGGCGGGACCCCCGGGGAATATAGGCTACGGTTCAAGGAAGTTCGGCCTCTTTTCGGTTCTGGGCCTGACACGGGCCGCTGTGTGTCATATGCTGCATTGTGTGCTTTGGTGACAATAAACCAGTTCATGAAGCTCTGGCTCTTGGTGAAACGCTACAGTATTTTCCATATTAGGCCTATCCTTGTAGCTCACAACGACAGTGAAAGTGAAACTTGGAAAGTGGTCTCTCCCCCGAGTGTTACATTAGATGCATAATCAATCGCGAGTCGATGCAGGTAAAAATTAGGCTATCAACTGGTAGGTTAGTAACGAAGGTAGCCTAATTTTGCAAAATGTGATGACGACACACAAACTAGGACAAAATGTCATTTCTGTCAACTATGACGATGTCCATGTTCAGTAGCCTATATTTTTCATTTAGTCAAGCATTGACATGTGGTTTAATGCATGGGGTAACATGACGTGAGACAGACAGAATATGAGCCTGTCTTTAGTAGCCTATCCCTGAATCCTGGGGCATTGCCAGGGCCGAATTTTGCTCCCAGTCCGACCCTGACTACCCTGCTGTGTCGTTGTGTGGCTGGCACCCCAGTCATGCGTGAGATGGTGGTCACTGACCATACCTGCGCTGGTGCTGACTACCCCTCACCATGCCTTAGTTATGCTGCTATAGCATAGCGCTGTCACCATGCCTTAGTTATGCTGCTATAGCATAGCGCTGTCACCATGCCTTAGTTATGCTGCTATAGCATAGCGCTGTCACCATGCCTTAGTTACGCTGCTATAGCATAGCGCTGTCACCATGCCTTAGTTACGCTGCTATAGCATAGCGCTGTCATGGGCTTTTCATGTGTCACGCCCTACAACCCCTCTTCTCTCCCCCTCTCTCTCTCTCAACTCTCCCTCCTACCTCTTCTCTCCCCTCTCTCTCTCTCTCTCTCTCAACTCTCTCCCTCTCTCCCCCTCTCTCTCTCTCAACTCTCCCTCCTACCTCTTCTCTCCCCCTCTCTCTCTCTCTCTCTCTCTCAACTCTCCCTCCTCCTACCTCTTCTCTCCCCCTCTCTCTCTCTCTCTCTCTCTCTCTCTCAACTCTTCCTCCTCCTCCCTCTTCTCTCCCCCCCTCTCTCTCTCTCTCTTTCTCTCTCTCTCTCAACTCTCCCTCCTACCTCTTCTCTCCCCCTCTCTCTCTCAACTCTCCCTCTCTAGTATAACACTATATAGTACCATTGATATACATCAATACTAACCATCATGACTTATAATAATACTAACCCACTCTATATCTCTCTTTCTCACCCCTTACCTCACTTGTGAGGTATACCATCACCAGTCATCAGCCATCCTTGCGTTTGGCCCTCATTGCACCTGAAGTCCCATCCCACCTGTTGCTGTCCCCTTGCCCGGACTCCTGGCCCGAGCAGCCTAGTGACCCACTACTTGCCCTACGACAATTCCTAATCCCTATGGACAATTCATTCCCTACACTGGACTGTTTCTGACACTAAATTCATGCGTTATCATACATGTAACCTCACCACTGTGTAACATATACCTCAGGTGGCTTTAAACACCATGTTCTATTCTCTACACCTAACTAACCTTTCATTTATCATGTATACAGACCTTACTGTCCTGTAACTGACCCTAGGCAGATGGGTCGGGCCCTTGAGTCGTTGATCTGCTCAAGGTTTCTTCCTATACACTGTATGTATCCCCAATTCTAGGGAGTTTTTCCTCGCCCCTGTTACTCATGGGCTCTCTCTGAATGTTTAACACTCTGTAAAGCACCATGAGACATGTGTAATGTTTTGGCGCTCTATAAGTGAAATTAAATTGAAATTGAAAAATAACACACACACACACACACACACACACACACACACACCTTTCAGGCTACAGGAGTCAGCAGACAGAAGAGATGCTCCAGGTAGCCATAGAGGAAAGAGAGAAGAGAGGAAAGAGAGAAGAGAGGAAAGAGAGGAAAGAGAGAAGAGATGAAATGATGAAGAGAGGAAAGAGAGAAAAGATGAAATGATGAAGAGAGGAAAGAGAGAAGAGAGGAAAGAGAGAAGAGAGGAAAGACTGAAGAGAGGAAAGAGAGAAGAGATGAAATGATGAAGAGAGGAAATAGAGAGAAGAGAGGAAAGAGAGAAGAGATGAAATGATGAAGAGAGGAAAGAGAGAAAAGAGGAAAGAGAGAAAAATGATGAAATGAAGAGAGGAAAGAGAGAAGAGATGAAATGATGAAGAGAGGAAAGAGAGAAGAGAGGAAAGAGAGAAGAGAGGAAAGAGAGAGAAGAGAGAAGAGATGAAATGATGAAGAGAGGAAAGAGAGAAAAGATGAAATGATGAAGAGAGGAAAGAGAGAAGAGAGGAAAGAGAGAAGAGATGAAATGATGAAGAGAGGAAAGAGAGAGAAGAGAGGAAAGAGAGAAGAGATGAAATGATGAAGAGAGGAAAGAGAGAAGAGAGGAAAGAGAGAAGAGATGAAATGATGAAGAGAGGAAAGAGAGAAGAGATGAAATGATGAAGAGAGGAAAGAGAGGAAAGAGAGAAGAGATGAAATGATGAAGAGAGGAAAGAGAGAAGAGAGGAAAGAGAGAGAAGAGAGGAAAGAGAGAAGAGATGAAATGATGAAGAGAGGAAAGAGAGAAGAGAGGAAAGAGAGAAGAGAGGAAAGAGAGAGAAAAGAGGAAAGAGAGAAGAGAGGAAAGAAAGAAGAGATGAAATTATTAAGAGAGGAAAGAGAGAAGAGAGGAAAGAGAGAGAAAAGAGAGAAGAGAGGAAATGTGGAAGAATGAAGACTTACCGTGAAAATGTGCAGACTGCAGAGGGGTCAAACTGAGAATTACAGCAACTTTACAGCAACTATTTATACCTCCTCCCTCTTTCTCTCTCTCTTTCTCTCTCTCACACCCCCTCCTATGTCTTGGGAAAGGTCCAGCTGCATATGTCAAAAGATGGTCAGATGATAAACTCACTCGTGGAAGAACAACATAGTAGGCTAGTCGGCATTATCGTTAGCAAGGTCAGCTGAACAGTGAAATACCACAGAGGCAAAGAAATATCAGGGAAGATTGTCACTGACGTATTAAAGACATAACTCTTACATCATATTACTACAATATATTTGAACAAACGCATAAGCAATAGTCCAGTGCTATATTAGAGTGTCTGCCTGCCTATATAGATTAATAGTGTTGTTTATAAGTAGCCCAGTATATAGATTAACAGTGTTGTTTATAAGGAGCCCAGTGCTTTATTAGAGCATGTGATATAGATTAACAGTGTTGTTTATAATTAGCCCAGTGCTATATAGATTAACAGTGTTGTTTATAAGTAGCCCAGTGCTATATAGATTAACAGTGTTGTTTATAAGTAGCCCAGTGCTATATTAGAGCATCTGATATAGGATAACAGTGTTGTTTATAAGTAGCCCAGTGCTATATTAGAGCATCTGATATAGGATAACCGTGTTGTTTATAAGCAGCCCAGTGCTATATTAGAGCATCTGATATAGGATAACAGTGTTGTTTATAAGTAGCCCATGCTATATTAGAGCATCTGATATAGATTAACAGTGTTGTTTATAAGTAGCCCAGTGCTATATTAGAGCATCTGATATAGATTAACAGTGTTGTTTATCAGTAAAGTTAAAGCCTAAATGTCCATGTTTGGCTGTATCTTTGTCAAGCACAGCACTGCAGCACATTGGTAGAGAAAGTGACTATACACACCTGAAATATACTGTTCGCCACACACACTGGGTATGGTTGAAGAGTTAATTGACCGGTAAGTAGTTTTTGTGAAGTTAAATAGTTAAATGTCACAAATAATAATGTCCCTTTGAAGATTAAAAGACAATGTTTTCAAATAGTCTTGTTCATCCCGTGAACTCAGATGGCTTAGGCTATATCATGCTTGTGCTTGCATGCATTTCTTTACAGTAAATATATGAGAAAAAAAATATACAGCAAAAAAACAAACAACCCGGGAAATAAGTTTTCCTGCTGCCTTTTTACAACAAGGTTATGGATCTGAATGCTATTTGTGCAGGAAAAACAAAACGATATAGTCCTATTGCCTTTTTACAACAAGGTTATGGATCTGAATGCTATTTGTGCAGGAAAACAATGTGTGTGTGTGTGTGTGTGTAGTCCTGTTGCCTTTTTAAAGTGGGCTGTTGCCTGCGTGCGGTCTTGGCACATAAGATGAGACGGCGTCCGCAGGACGCAGGAAGTTGTTCCAGTAGGTGTCTTTAGGGAAAATTCACACCAGGCCCACTTGTGTCCACCTGGAGAAGCGGGGGATAAAACTACTGTTTTAGTTACCGGTATATATACGTTACGCTATATATAATTGACATGATTGTTAGACTCATTGCATAATATATAATATATCATGCAATAACATTATTATAACATTTAATTGATAGCACAACTATTAATGCAAACGACTAAAATACTAAAATAAACGACTAAAATAAAAGGGCAATTACTTATTAGTTATTACCACTGTGCAAGTGTTTTTAAATATTCAATGCTAACTCCATTCTTTTCTCTGATATTGATAAATGCCGCTTTTTCACCTTATTGATCTTCACATTTGGCTATGGCTACAAAAGAATGTCCTTTCAGTATTGTAATAAATGGAGTGTTACAATCAATGTTATACTTTGTGAACAGATCAGATGACGAAGAAATATGGGGGATGGGGGGGCCGTTTATGCCTTAAATTAATACTTTACATGCACACACACACACACACACACACACACACACACATATATATATATATATATATATATATATATATATATATATATATATCAGGGCTCGAATTACGTGGGAGCCAGGGGGACTGAAAGCAACAAAGCAACAAAGTCAAAAACCTGAGGGGGTCTCTCGTATCTGTGTGTGTCTGGCATTGTAATTTAATCTTAAACAACCGCTCATTATCCATCCCTGTGCGATCTCATTAAAGACGTTAAATTAAAATATAGGCTACTACGGGACGTAGACCTACACTACGCTCTTGAACGCAGCATGACACTTCACCACCACACCACTAGACTATATGAGCAAACCGTATCGATTTGACAGCACTCGCAAATCTTTGCATACAAATCTGAAGAAGTCACCCTGCTTTGATGTGAGTGTTTTGTCTTGCATAGGCGTTCATTGGGCTAGCCTACATGGTTTGATACGTGCTGAAAAGTCTTGTTTGCTGTTGAACTTGCGCTTCACCTATTCTATGTTGATTGATAAAGCCATAAATTATGGCCCATAATGCAGCCTACAATGATTGTGTTGTCTGATGATCTAGCTATCCTCTGACATTCAGAGCTCCGGAAAGTTCCCAGCTATTTTGAAACACCTGTTAGCAATCTCTGATGTCGGAATATTCAATGGCTACTCGACAATATCTCAGTGCAAACTCGAGAATTGTTCGTCTATTAATTTTCCACGGTTCAACACATTAGCCTAAATACTAGAACATAGTTTGGCTGGCTTTATTCATTTCTGCCAGTTAGTGCTTTTTCCCCTGTGTATAAGTTACACTACATGCATTATTGTGTTTGACACTGAGGATAGCCTATCTGAGACGGTGGTCTTGTTTAAATGAGTAACGTTGTGAAATTGAGAATGGCACAGACTAAATCGTTTAGTCTATTTCTTTGTATTGTGAAATTGAAATGAGATATGGACTATTACAATCAGTAATATGTTGAAATTAATGAAAAGTAATCAATTTCTATGAAAAATCTATGTCTGTTGTGTGCGTGTATCAAGGTAAAGCCTAGGCCTACCGTGCGCATATACTGTACTGCGCAAAAGCGCCACTTGCGCCTAGGCTATTTCATTGTATCGCCTTGTTAGGCTATGCGCGGGGTGTGCCAACTTTTTATGAGATAGAGAGACCCCCTTAAAGACAAAAAGATAATTCGAGCCCTGATATATATATATATATATATATATATATATATATATATATATATATATATATATATATATTATATATATTAATACTAGCACTCGCATACAGCCACACTCTCATACATACATACTTGCAAGTATGTATGTGTGTGTTAAGTATGTATGTGTGTGCGCACATAAGTATGTGTATTCATTTAAGGCCTAAACGGCCCCCCATAAAGAAATATATCGGCCATGGCCACCTTAGCCTCTTCTCACAATTAATGTAAGTAGAGGCTAAGGTGACGTCTTGTTTGTTAATGTAGCCCAAACAGATTACGTTTTAATGAATGCAAATAAGGCTATTATAAAAGCGACGACACATTAAGGATCGTTGAATTTTGAAATTGTAAACGTTCAGTTGTCTAAGACTGAAACGCAGTTTGCATTTAAGCTACTATTTATTGGCGATTGTGTGGTGTCCCCTCCAACAGTTGCTGCACTATTCGCACAGCGATGAAACCGCGACTCTGCGGCTCTGCAGACAGATATGCGCACGGTGCGAGCGGCGGCACTATCTCGCATTTGGGTCATTTTTCGAGGTGCAGTACAAAGTCATTCGGACGATAGATGGCAGCAGAGAGCAAGTATAGCTCTCTGCGCTTTCAATTTGGTAGACTACTGTGAGCGTCTGGTGAGTTATTTCTGTGAAATGAACACCTCAAGTAACAAAATGTAGGTCTGTGACACTATGGCAAGCACTGTCGCCTTCTAACAGAACACGAGCACACCTGGTATTTCCAAGCAGGTTATTCAATTAAATAACTGACTATTGTCAGTCACTATTGTTGACATTTACGCAGGTTCGAGTCACACAGGCCTCGAGTAGCCTAACTTGTCGAGGTTACCGTTTAAAGACTTGGAAACCAGAGATGGAAACCAGAGATAAACCAAACTATTCCTTATCTTGTGTAACTGTAGGCTACTTTACCGAGATTAAAGACTGCCATCGTTTTAAAATATCTAGAAATAGCATCCTGTAGTTAGACATAATTGTTTCGCATTGTCTATGAGAAATGTATGACGCAGTGACAATGCCTCTTTTTGAGAATGCACTTTAGAGAGATTTAAAAGCCCTCCTCTCAGTGTGATCCTTGGTGGATTGTTTGGCGTTTGTTGGACAGAGGGGAAAGTAATCTGGACCAGATGCTATTGCGGAGGCATTCGGATGGCCATTGTGAGGTTGGGTGCTCTTAAACCCGGGATAATCCCGTCGGAAAATATCCCCAAGGGCCGCCATTTTCTGGGGGTTCGCTTGTACAAATACTGATTAATTAAAGGTGTCTGGGTTTGTGTTGGAGTAAGAAAAACAAACCAGTCCATATCCCGAGTGTGTGTGTGTGTGTGTGTCCCTAGTCCATGCCATGTATTTTTGTTTGATGTGAAATCCTGCAGTAGGGTGTCTTATTTATATTATTTTATTTCCCTTTCCAAACATACCCAACTGATCACTTTGAGGATTTTCCCTCGTTATTTATGGAAAGCACCTCTTGCGTGAGAGGTCGGAGCTGGGTGCCTTAGGTCGCAACCTTTGCCATCTTGGCATAAAGCCCACAAACTTTCTCTCCTCTGTGCGAAGATGTCAGTGATGGTGTGTGTGTGTGTGTGTGTGTGTCACAGTAGAAAAGTGAAGCACACGGCAGGTCTCTAAAGCCAGCCAATCATCCTGCAGTGAATAGTGTGGTTTCATGTCTCCCGAAGGCTAAAAGCTTTGATATCCTTCAAAGGTTTCTCTTTTTCATTCGTTGATAGAGCTCTGTCATTAATTTGCCCTGGCCGGGGCAGTGTGTGGCTGCTGGGCAGGAGAGGGGGGGGGGGCAGATGAGTGGGGCAGGCGGGGGCAAATAACGTGCGAGCCGGGGCAGGCCCGAGGCCAGCGGCGAGAGCGGCAGGAAAGCCAGCAGGTCGATCTTACGGGCTTACCGCTGGAATGTTAATCCCGCTAATGTATTACAGTTGGGGAGTAATGGCCAACCCCACCACGGAAGACAAGAGAAACAGCAGGGTTTTAGAGAGGGAGAAAGAGAGGAGAGAGGGAGGACGAGAGGAGAGAGAGAGGAAGACGGGGGGGTTGGAGGGGGAGAGAGGGAGGATAGGATAGAGAGGGAGAGAAACAGAGAGAAGCTGTAAACTTTGGGAGGAAAAAAGCGCCTTGGGGTACACTGTGTCAAGTGTGTTGTGAAGTAATAAAAATATTTTTTTTTTTTCTTGTTGTTAGTAATGAAAATGTGCCAGCATTCAAAAGTAGAGCTTGAGGAGAAGAGATGGTTGGAGCTTTTCAGTGTTACTGAAATATTACTACCCTTGTGTGTGTGTGTGTGATAAGTATTTGCGTATGTGTTAGAGAGTGTGTATATTTGCACATGACTGTATACAACTATATGTCTAATTCTGTGTGCGAGAGTGTCTCTTTGTGTGTGCACTACATGGATGTGAGACCCTATATGTGTGTGTGTGTGTGTGTGCGTGTGTGTCTGTTTGTAAGACATGGATGTGAGACTATGTATGTGTGTGTGTGTGTGTCTGTCTGTAAGACATGAATGTGTGACTGTACATGTGTGTGTGTGTGTGTGTGTGTGTGTGTGTGTGGCTGAAGGGTACTGTGTGGTCCTGTGCCCAAGGCTAGACTGTGTGAGGCCGAATACAGACTATAGATGCTGTGGGCTCTCTCTCTCTCTCTCTCTCTCTCTCTCGCTCTCTTTTCGGGCCACACCGTGACAATACCTGCCCTAATCACATAACGAGGGATTACTGCCAAACGAGCATCATGGCCACTCAGGCACACAATGGCCTCGGCAGAGCACAAATCCCTCACCTGAAAGCATCCTGGGCCTGGACCAGCACGTTAGGGGCTGAACTGAGAGCGGTGTGTTTCTTCGTTGACGTTGGTGGGCTCTGCTGTGACCAGCCTGGGGCCGAGTGGCCACTCATCAGCCAGAGACTGCAGGCGAGCTGAGCGTTTAGTAAACAGCTGTCCAAACAGCAGTGCTCCAAATCAATTTCAGACCGAGGCTCCAAAGTCATATTAAAAAAGTTATATTGCTGAATACAACTTTGTCTTTTTTGCCTAGCTCCCTAAAAAAGTACTTCATTTAGTGCAGGCTCTTCCAGGCAGGTTTCCTTCGTGAGAATGGGTGAATGGCTCCCTTAAAGAGAGCTATATTAAATTCTCATGAATAACTTTTCTCCGGGAATGATCAATTTGTTTTGTTAATAAGTTTGCCAAAGCCAGATCCCCACACTTTAATTGTTTTAATTCCTCATTTAGAACATCATATAAAAAGGAACTGACATTTCTGTCAGTCTTCTGTTTATATTTTTGAGACTAATTACTACAGGGTCTTCTCTTAGAGCGATCAAATTTTCATTTCATGTTTTAATTTAGGCTCTCTTTCCCCGAGTCACGGGTTCACTGAATTGCAGATTGAGATACAATAATGAATAGTAATTAAAGCGCCGCTCCCTTTCACTGGCTGTACAATTAGTAAATTAGTTCACACAGGACACGGCAGCCGATTCTTCAAATTAAACTCACCGCACTCACCTGCCCTGTTATGTAACAGACTCATTTTTGATATTAACTTTTTCATTATGTTATGATTACTTTGACTTTGAAGGATCCGTATGCCATCTCCGTCCTCCTCCTGAGTCGCCTGATGAGGAAGAGGCGAGTCACACAGCTCATGTCTTTGCTCTCCAATGGTCGCCATGGCAGCACGTCCAGACTGAAGAATGGGACTCACACTGGTTCAAACCTGGCTCACATCTGCACCTGATCTGCCCCTTATGTGCCCCTGATGTGGCCCTGATCTGCCCCTGATTTGCCCCTTATGTGCCCCTGATTTGCCCCTGATGTGGCCCTGTTTTGGTACGGAGTTAGCTCTGGTTCAGTGTGAGGTCCAGTCTGGTCCACTCTCTCCACAGCCCCCTGTTCCATTTTTAAATTGCCTCACATAACAATGATGACATTTAAACCAAAGAAAGAAGAAGAAAGATTCTATCCTCCCACTTTCCCCAGCATAGCGCGCCTGACACTAGATCAGTGTGTTACCGCGGCGACTGCATGACAGAGGGCACGGCAGGATATTTATAGCTGCTGGTAGGCACAGCGGCTGCTTGCTGCCTTGATGCTAATCGGTTGTTGACTATAATTTAAGTGATATTAGTCCCAAGGAGGCTTTAGTGACGGCTTAAGTTCTACCAAGCCCTCATCGTCCTGTCCTCAAGAGTATCCGCTGTTATCTCATAAAGCCCCCCCACACACACACACACACACTCACACACACACACCTGAGGGAGTCTGGGTCACGTCACAACAAACAGGAGGACGTTTTGGACTCATTAAATGTTAATCTGAACCTCCCCTCACTTCCTGGTCTGCTATGACCACAGCACATTAGCAAATGCTGGAGAGAAAAGTAGGCTACAAACCATGTTCTCAATTTGGGCTTTAGTTGACACAATGGCTAACAGGCAGTAGCTTTAGCTATTTAGAATTAGCATTAAGTGGCTATTGTTTACAGTTAGCATTACATAGCCTACTACTAATAAAAACAGTGTTACTTAAACTGTGGCTTGGTGATTCTGGCTGTGTTTGAGAGGAGTTGTGTGGTGTCGGGACGTCACACTTCAGTGGTGTTTCTGACTGATGGCGTAGGGCCGCGGTCAGGCTCGGGGTTGGGGATGTTTGGGGGGCCAAACAAACGCAGACTCCTTCAGGTGGAGGGAATTCTCAGAGGTGGTCGTTACCACGGTGGCTGTTTGGAAGACTTGATCCTGGAGCGCGCTTGGCAAAAGCGAGCCCATTCTGCAGCGGGCTGAGGTAAACATCAGGGACCAGGGGGGTTTGCCCGTAACTGTGCTATTGATTCAGACGGCCCGCGCAAGGGCATCCAAGTGTGCCCCGGTAACCTCACTAAGACAGGGCTGTGGCCTCACACACACACACACATATACAAACACACACACACACACACGCTCTCTTGCTGTCTTACACACTCAGACACACACACATCCACACACACACTCTCTCTTTCACACTCATACACACATACACTCACAAATGATCACACACATAAGCACAAACACACACACACACACTCTCTCTCTCATACAAAGAAGAGACTCACAGACTTACAAGCTTACACTCACAGACATGCTCATAAGATTCATAAGTACACAACTCACAAACAGATACACTTACTCGTGCACTCTTCACACACACTGCCACAGATTCATTCGGCCGGAGAGAGTCAGAGGCCGAGCAGCGCTCACACACACTAGCCGTCCACAGATCTCCCAGAGGGATGGCCTCTCATCGCCGCCTCCAAGACCCACCAAGAAACCACCATTAGGCAACTCCTAACTTTCCCCCAAAACTCCTATCAGCCACGAGACTTAAGAATCCCCCTTCAAACACACACACACAGACAAACACACACACACACACACACACACACACACACCAAGAGAGAGACAAAAGCACACAAAGACACACACACATACACAGACAAAAACAGGCGTACACACTTATGTCCAAGAGTGCCAGATGGATGGCCTTTATAAATGGGTGTCCTGCCGTCTGTGTCTAGTAAATAAACTCTTGCTAGAGTGTCGAGCTTGAGAGTGCCGTTTTCTACTTTATGTTTTTATGTGTAGTAAACACCAGGGCGGAAACGGCTTGTTCTGCGCGCGCCTATTTTAAGAGCGAGACTGAGCTTTGTCACTAGCGCGTTCACTTGAGCCGTGTCGGTTAACCTTTCTGATTTCACCTGGTGACGTCAGGGAACGCTGGAGGATTCCATTTCCCACCCCGACCAACCCCCTACCATGTGAGGGAGGGGGGCAACAGAGCACTCAGTGCCCAGACTGTCTGCCTCTGGCGTTCTACCCCCGGGCCAGTGAGCGGGGCTGTTGACAGGAGTGCCGTTAAAGTGCCCGCGCTGAGCCGCGAGATCAGCTTCAAACACACGGGGTAACACACAACTTTGGGTCGGTCTGGCATGGCGGGGCCCAGCAGGGCCCAGGGCTAGCTCTGTGTGTGTGTGTCTCTCTCTCTCTCTCTGTGTATGTGTGTGTGTGTGTGTATGTGTGTGTGTGGGGGGGGGGAGTAGGCCTGGTAGGCATTCCCCTCTGGTCAGGATTGAGTCTGCATGCCTGGAGAACGCTTACGTAATGTTGGCACGGTCCCCCTCGCGCTCGCCCACTGGTGCCACCCGCCAGAGCGCCCTCTGTGGCACGGCACCAGGAATGCCCGTGTGTCACCAGAGCACTCTCTGGACAGAACGCCATGTGTTCCCCGAAGGCCAGCGCAGCACTGGAGGTCAAACAGATCAGTAACAAGGCAGCAGGAACATCTATATCTCTCTCTGGCCCTCCCTCTCCCTCCCTCCCTCCCTCTCTCTCTCTATCTTTCTGACTTTGTATATCACTCTACGTCTTTCCATTTCTCTCCCCCACCCACCCACTCCCTTTCTCTCTCTCTCTCTTCTCTCTTTCTCTCAGACTCTCTCATCTTCTCATTTACCTTCTGTGTCCTTACATAATGTTGCCATGGATCACAGCTGGAGTTGCTATGGCGGCGGTGGAACACTGTGAGGACATGATGTCTACACTGAGGAAGGGCTCCGTGCCTTTGTCCCTCCTCAGGAGCAAAAACAAGCAGTAATGAGACGGAGCTTTTCTTTTTGACAAGGGCTTTGTAGGAACACTTGTTATTCATAGAAAACAAATCATTTTTATTTTTTTCTTTAATGAGACGAAGCAGGCTACACCAGAAAAAAAAGCTTGTTTTTTTTTTATAACAACTGCACTCTTACATACATTATTTTACAATCATAGACTCCCTTTTTTCAAACAGCACACAAATCTATATATTCAATGGCTTTTTCTTAAACTTCAGCTCTCCTCTCAAAAAATGCCCTAGTCGGCTCTGGCTGAGACACATGTCATCTCCGATGAGGTCTCGTTCTCGCTGGTTATTTGTCTTGTCTCTGACACTACTTGCAGCTAAGTTTCGTCTTCCTTCTGACAGCGACCCCTAACCCTTGACCTTTGGCCTAGGGGAATGGAATTCATAACAAAGATTCAGTTTCCTGGAGGAGGTCGACCGAGTGCTCTGCTCCAGACTCAGCTCTTGAACATGCGCATCTCATCTTCAAAGTACTACGTATTGAAAGGTCTGTTTTATTCGTCGTTGTGTTGTGTTTGTTTGTTTGTTTGTTGTCGTTATTGTTGTCGTCACATACAAAACATATAGTTCATTATGTACATCCCCTCTGGCCACTGCGGCCCGTGTGGTCGCTCTGCCGCGTAGCCTGGTCTTCAGTGGCCGTCTGTTTCTAATCGTTTTCAGTTGGACTGCTGAAGAGTTTGCCATCGGTGCAGTGCATGCGTTTAGGCTCCACCCCCTCCTCTCACTCCCATTGGCTGGAGTCGTATACAGTAGGCCACACCAGCGAGGGAGGACCGAACTGGACCGATCCGGCACCAACTCTCCCGCGGCCTGTCTGACTGGACCGTTTGGCCGTAATGTTTTTCAGTGTGGTCCTGTAGGGAGAGGCGTCGGCTGAATTGTCCTGTTCTTATGTGGCCATGTGCTCCCACCCGGTACCATCATCCAATCAGAGAAGGCTCTGTGGTGCCATCATCCAATCAGAGAAGGCTCTGCGGCGCCATCATCCAATCAGAGAAGGCTCTGCGGCGCCATCATCCAATCAGAGGAGGCTCTGCGGATCAGATCAGATCACATCAGTCCGGTCCATGTTCCTGTTCCTGTCGGGTCACTCAGATGGACTTCATTGGTTTCTACACTGTGGGGTTGAATTGATTAGGAGGGATATGTGTGTGTGTGTGTGTGCATGTGTGTGAGTAAGTGTGTGTGTGTGTGGGTTGTGACTAGCGGGACCTCATACTGGGCGGTCCACGGCGTATTGGCATGGGCTCAGGTTGGACACGGGGTTCTGCATGGCCGGGTAGGCGAAGTTGGCGTGCTGCTTGGCCTTGAGCCGCAGGCTGGCCAGGCTGGAGTTGCAGGTGTCTCTGTACATGTAGGGTCCGGCTGCCGACGCTGCCGCGGCCGCTGCGTACGGGCACCCCGTCGCTGCGGAAACCGCCACCGCCGCCGAGTTCAGCCCGCCCCCGTTGAGGTTGTTGAGGTTGCCCAGGTTGTTGAGGCTGGAGGTGGGCACGCCGGTCACTCCCGAGGGCACCATGCCCGAGCCCATGTTCATGGAGGGCAGCGAGGAGGGCGGAGGCGAGAACATGGGCTGGGTGGACAGGGGGCTCACGTTCATCGAGTTGAAGAAGGGGAAGCTCTTGGCCGACAGCGGGCTGCTCGCCAGGCCCTTGGCCGCCCAGTTGTTGTAGGAGTAGCCAGAGTAGACGTCCTCGTACGGCTGCATGAGCCCGTTGAACTGCGCCCCGAAGCCGTTCTTGCACAGCTCCGCCTGCTGGTTACGCTCGCGTTTGCGCCACTTGGCCCGCCGGTTCTTGAACCACACCTAGACAGAGAGAGAGAGAGAGAGAGAGAGAGAGAGAGATGAGACCACAACATGAGACGGAGGAGAGGCCAGTCCAATAGAGTGATGGGCAAACGGTCAAAAGCACATGAGTGATGATGTCGTGTGTCAGATCAGACGCAGGTCTGAGCAGATATGAAAATGACTAGATGGACTGAAGCCCAGAGAGGGTCTGTGAGATCAGTGTGTGTCATTCACATCAGCAACTCTTACACATCCAGAGAGGGTCTGTGAGATCAGTGTGTGTCATTCACATCAGCAACTCTTACACATCCAGAGAGGGTCTGTGAGATCAGTTTGTGTCATTCAGATCAGCAACTCTTACACTTCTTTAGGAAAATATTAACATGTAGGCTACACACTCAGAAACTGGAGGATGTTAATGTATGTATCATAATGATGCAAGCATATATCTGGAGTTGTTTTTCTAACGTGGGCCCATGCTAAAATCACACATTTATTCAGTGGGATTTTCACAAGAACTTCACCATCATTGATTGCTCACACCTTACCTTATTAAAAACAAAATAATCCAAATTTAAACTGACTATTTCAGTGCAATAAACTAAAATGAAATTGACTATTAAAACTAAAATGAAACCCTAGGGTAACAAATGGCAAGGTAGAGCAAACACTTTTAATTGGTTTAAAGATTCCATTTTTTAAAGAACAGAAGACAATTTAGAACTTTAATAGCAGATTTGTAAATGAAAAAATATCCTCTTTTCATCAGCACCCATTGTGTTACAGGACAAGAACCTCTGCTATCCCCTTTAATCTCCCTAACCACGATTAAATGTGGTGATCTGACAAAAATAGTTATATAATAATTTTTTATAAAGTATTTTATTCAATCTTTTCAACTGAAATGTAGAAAATCATATTTTATATATTCAAATCAAGACACACACAATTACAATTAAAAGTAGAGATCTCATATTTAATATTGCTCACAAAAATTGTAGAAACAGAAAAAGAGAAAAACTATCAACTATATAACCTTTAATATGCAAAACTGACAAGCAGACGGTTTATGAACAAGCAGACGGTTTATGAACATGCAAAGATGAAATCACTACTTCTAGTGTGTGTTTGGCGTAAAGCTCCACTGATTTCTAGACTGCAGTTGAAGAGACACCCTCAGGGCTGTAGCCCAACACACACACACACACACACACACACACACACACCCCTGTATCTCGTGCCGTTTTTGTTTATGAATTGTTGTTTTTGAATATCAAATGGAAACTGAATGCTAGGATGAGATTTGAAGGTGATTTCCCCCCCTTTACTTTGCAGGACACACACACACACACACACACACACACTCTGTGGTTATCCAAATGAGTGGAGTTGTAGTGGCACATGAAGACTCTCCAATCTCACTGCCTACTCCACTGACAGACAGAAGAATCTTCAGGTAATATCTCTACTAATATCACTGAGTCAACATGTGCAATCACCAGGCTGCATATATAGTCCATTTAAAAAATGCCTGATATAATATTATATTTATTCCACCTCACATTTTTTTTTATTATTTATCCTGTGATTTCTGCTCTAGGTCTCACAAAAGTAGAGGATGTCAGAAGTGAACTACTGAGTATAATTGGCAAACTGGCAAACCTCACTACTGAGTATAATTATTCACACTGGCAAACCTCACTACTGAGTTAGTGAGTATAATTATTCACACTGGCTGTGTTTCACCTCTTGTGTGTTTCAACCAAATGAAAGCCTGAGGAGTTTTGAAACACACTTTGGTGTATTTTGGTTTTAGCCAGTCTCCTTTTGATTAAACAATTCTTACTAAAAACTTTTACAATAAAATATAACATGTTCATTTAAGACCACTTCTGCATTGAAGAAGTACATCCTAACGGTTGGTTTTGCCATGATCTTTTGCAATGAAAAAGAATGGAGCGATTTTTAGTGAAACAGAGTTTGGCTCCGACTGCCCCCCCGCACTGGCCCGCCTGGGGCCCACATGGACACTTGGACGGTACTGTGCACATGAACGCGCTCAGTCGATACCCAGCGTCTGATACGCTGCCACGCTCTCTAGGCAGCCTGGTGCATTAGTTGTGTGTGTGTGTGTGTGTGTGTGTGTGTGTGTGTGTGTGTGTGTGTGTGTGTGTGTGTGTGTGTGTGTGGGCCGGACTGCCTGGTGCATTAGTTGTGTGTGTGTGTGTGTGTGTGTGTGTGTGTAT
Source organism: Alosa alosa (assembly GCF_017589495.1). Taxonomy (NCBI): domain Eukaryota; kingdom Metazoa; phylum Chordata; class Actinopteri; order Clupeiformes; family Clupeidae; genus Alosa; species Alosa alosa. The sequence continues at coordinate 3,105,265 of NC_063206.1, read as the reverse complement.
GGCCGGACTGCCTGGTGCATTAGTTGTGTGTGTGTGTGTGTGTGTGTGTGTGTGTGTGGCGGACTGCCTGGTGCATTAGTTGTGTGTGTGTGTGTGTGTGTGCGTGAGTGTGTGTGTGGTCCGCTGGCTCCACGCTCTCTAGGACTTTCTGGGTCACATGTCTTTTTTCTGCACTAGTTTTCTTGTATTAACGGAGATGTGAGCAACCCAACAGGTAGACCCAAATTCCTTGTGTGTGTTCTTGGGTGCCCTCGTACTTTACACCAGCATGGCGGCGAATGGGCACTTGATGAGACGCCAGGTGCATGGTGGGTAATTTTAGACGGGGGGGGGAGGGGTGTTTGTTAAAGTGAAATTCCTGCGTCTCTTTGTGTGGTCCCCTCTTGGCCAGCACTTAAAAGTGACCCCAGCACAGTGCGGCGTGGTGGTGGCTTGGCGTATGATTTAACATTTGGAACTTCATTAGGGACACATTCTCTCTGAATTGCATAAATCAACATGACAGAAGAGAGGCATGCGGACCATGCGGACGATGCGGGCAGCGTCGGCGGGCAGCGTCGGCGTCCAGCGGGGCGGTCCGGCGGGGGATTAGCGTCCAGCATGCGCAGTTCACAGGGCCGCACGCTCAGCTATTAGGGCAGGAAGGCCAGTGGCCAGCGAGCTGTTGTTCTTTCAAAATAACAACCAAGACTGCGCACTATGTGACCTTTACTCTAACACCACCGCCGGGCTGCCTGATGCATTAGTCGTGTGTGTGTGTGTGTGTGTGTGTGTGTGTGTGTGTGTGTGTGTGTGTATGGCCGGACTGCCTGGTGCATTAGTTGTGTGTGTGTGTGTGTGTGTGTGTGTGGCCGGACTGCCTGGTGCATTAGTTGTGGCTGGGCTGTGTGTGTGTGTGCATGTGTGTGGTGTGTGTGTGTGTGTGTGTGTGTGGCCGGGCTGTGTGTGTGTGTGTGTGTGTGTGCATGTGTGTGGTGTGTGTGTATGTGTGTGTGTGTGTGTGTGTGTGCATTTCATTTGTATATGTGTGAGTGTGTGTGGGTGTGTGTGTGTGTGGGGGGGTCATTTCATTTGTATATGTGCCATAATCCCTCCTCCCCTCTCAACGATCTGTGTTCCCAACCACGTCAACAACACGGTGCCCCACTACTACAGAGAGATGGAGGGATAGAGAGAGAGAGGAGAGAGATGGAGAGAGAGAGTGTAGGAGAGAGAGAGAGAGAGAGAGAAGAGATGGGGGCAGAGGGAAGAGAGAAGGGAGAGAGAGAGAGAGAGAGAGAGAGAAGAGAGAGAGAGAGAGAGAAGAGATGGGGGCAGAGGGCAGAGAGTGAAGAGAGAGAGAGAGAGTGGGGAGATGAGCCCAGAGCCATCTTCTCTTCTCACAGAAAGCCGTCTCTCTCTCTCTCTCTCTCTCTCCTCCATCACCCTGATCAACCATGACATGAGCTATCTGAGGGAGCCACTGCCAGCACATTCGTATTTTCACACTCTTGGCTTTTTGGCCCAAATCCCCTCCACTCCAGGCCTCCCACTTGTGCTGACAGCCCATGAAGGAGAGAGTGCAACAGTTGGGAACACGTGATGTCACCCGGCCCAGGGGCTTAAGCTGCTTTACATGGGGCTTAGGCAGCGGACAGCTGAGGCCAGGACACATGGAGGCCGGATCAGAGCCGGATCAGGGCCGGATCAGGGCCAGATCAGCGTCAGAACCAACTGGTTCCGGATGGGTTCTACTTCCAGCTGTAGGCCAGAGAGATGTGTGTCACCGCAAGCTGTCATGTGACATGACGCATCATCCTCTTGAGATGCAGCAGCTCCAAACGCAATGCTTATCTGCTCTCCTGCCTCAGCACACACAGGCACACACTCCTGCTAGCACACGCAGGCACACACTCCTGCTAGCACACACAGGCACACACTACTGCTAGCACACAACAGCTGGAGAACAGGGGAGAGGACAGGAGAGGAGAGGAGGAGAGAGGATAGAAGAGGAGGAGAGAGGAGAGGAGAGGAGAGGAGAGAGGGGGAGAGGAGAGAGGAGAGGAGAGAGGGGGTGAGGAGAGGAGAGAGGAGGAGGAGGGGAGGAGGAGAGGAGAGAGGGGGAGAAGAGAGAGGAGGAGGAGGGGAGGAAGAGAGGAGAGAGTGGGGGAAGAGAGAGGAGAGGAGAGAGGAGGAGGAGAGGAGAGAGGGGGAGAGGAGAGGGAGAGAGGGGGAGAGGAGAGAGGAGAGAGGAGAGGAGAGAGGAGGAGGAGGGGAGAGGAGAGAGGAGGGCAGGAGGAGAGGAGAGAGGAGAGAGGGGGAGAGGAGAGAGGAGAGGAGAGAGGAGGAGGAGGGGGAGAAGAGAGGAAAGGAGAGAGGGGAGAGGAGAGAGGAGGAGAGCAGGAGGAGAGGAGAGAGGGGGAGGAGAGGAGGAGGGAGCAGGAGGAGAGGAGAGAGGGGGAGAGGAGAGAGGAGGAGGGCAGGAGGAGAGGAGAGAGGGGGAGAGGGAGGAAAAGTGGAGGAATGAAGACAGGTGGAGGAATAGAGGAGGAGGAGGAATAGAGGAGGAGGAGGAATAGAGAAGAAGAGGAGGAAGAAGAGGAGGAGGAGGAATACAGAAGAAGAGGAGGAAGAAGAGCGAGAAAAGGAGAGATGAATAGAAAACGGCATAAACAGAACACTAGAGAATAAGAGAAAATAGAGTACAAGCAAACAGAACACTAGAGAATAGAGTACGGCAGCGTAAACTGAACACACTGAACACTAGAAAATAGAGTACGGCAGCGTAAACTGAACATTTGCATGTGTTTGCAGTGTTCACAGCAATTTTTTTAAAAACATTTGCGTATGTTTGCCTTTGTTTGCTAATCTGAGCACACCTCAGCTGTTTGATGTGCTTTCATGGCTCAGCCAAGCTGAGCCCAAAGCCCTCCTAGATCACCCACGCCACCTACTGATGCCCTCAGATCACCCACGCCACCTACTGATGCCCTCCTAGATCACCCATCCTACACCTACTGATGCCCTGCTAGATCACCCACGCCACTAATACTGATGGCCTCCTAGATCACCCACACCACTAATACTGATGCCCTCCTAGATCACCCATCCTACACCTACTGATGCCCTCCTAGATCACCCATGCCACTAATACTGATGGCCTCCTAGATCACCCACGCCATACCTACTGATGCCCTCCTAGATCACCCACGCCACTAATACTGATGCCCTCAGATAACCCACGCCACCTACTGATTCCCTCAGATCACCCACACCACTAATACTGATGCCCTCCTAGATCACCCATCCTACTCCTACTGATGCCTTCCTAGATCACCCATGCCACTAATACTGATGCCCTCAGATAACCCACGCCACCTACTGATGCCCTCAGATCACCCACGCCACACCTACTGATGCCTTCCTAGATCACCCACGCCACTAATACTGATGCCCTCCCCACCCTTAGGACCTTGCGTGTCCCCCTGCCCGTCTGCAATAAGTTCTTTATTGTCCATTCTCCCTCACAGGAGCACATACCATCAGAACCATCAAAACCGAATCAGAACCATCAAAATCAGAACCATCATAACCGAATCTCTGATCCTTTTCCCAAGTACTTAGCTACATAAACCATACCAGTGGAAAATAATAAAAGCTGACATTGTGTTGCTTTAACGCCCATGTGTCGTGCCCCCATCACAGAGAAACTTACATTGTGTTGCTTTAAAGAAACCCAAAGAAGGAATTCCCATTTTTGCCAGTTTTCGACTGTACCAATTTAGCACTAAGAGGGTACCCAACTGGTCTAAAACCAGCAAAAACCCGCCACAACACCGTTACATAGTGCAATATCAGGCATTCCGGCGGCCATGTCAGAAATAATTGCAAGTCAGTGTGGCATTAACATGACAACCTAACTACACAGTGTTCTTTTAAGGCCCATGTGTGGCGCATCAACATGACAACCGAACTACGCAGTGTTCCTTTAATGCCCAGAACTACGCAGTGTTCCTTTAATGCCCAGAACCTCGCAGTGTTCCTTTAATGCCCAGAACTACGCAGTGTTCCTTTAATGCCCATGTGTGTGGCCCAGCCTCCGTGCTGCAGCTCTTGTCCAGTGGTCCCTCACTCACCCGCACTCTGGCCTCGGTGAGGTTGGTCCACACGGCGATCTCCTCACGCGTGCTCATGTCCGGGTAGCGGTTACGTTGGAACGTGGCCTCCAGCTCCTGCAGCTGCTGGCTGGTGAAGTGGGTCCGCTGGCGCCGCTGCTTCTTCTTCAGTGACCCGTCCTCCGCGTTGGACTCGTCCGTCTGATTCTGGTGCGACTTCTCCGTGTCTGAGAGAGAGAGAGAGAAATAGGAAAGAATGACAAAATTAGAAACAGAGATACAGAGAGAAAAAGGTTGAAAGAGTGACTGGTATCCTCTGACTATAGTTGTGCTGTTCTCTCTATTCCGCCGTAATGTGCCACTAGTTTAAAAACAACAACAAAAAACATCTTCACCTCCTTTAGTCCAGCACATAGAAATATGAAATCACTATCTCTGTCTTAGGTTGTCTTTGTGTGTGTGTGTGTGTGTGTGTGTGTGTGTGTGTGCAGGCGTGTGCGTGCGTGTGTGTGTGTGTGTGTGTGTGTGTGTGTGTGTGTGTGTGTGTGTGTGTGTGTGTGTGTGTGTGTGTGCGTGTGTGTGTGCGTGTGTGTGTTTGTGTGTGTAGACTAAAGTAGGTCCTTCACCCTGGGAGGTGAGTGGTAAAAATAGTCCGTAATGCCGTCCTGCCGGCCCTGTAGCACACACAGCAGGCTGGACTGAGGAGCAGGCCTCTGCCGACCGGCGTTTGTTATGTCTGCCAGAGATCCTCCCTCCCTGGTTTGGCAAATTGCAGACCCCACAGAGCGGGAGAAGTTAACCGGGAGGATAATCCCTGTGGATCAGGAGCCGGCGCGCACGGGGGGCGAGTCTGGAGCTGTTTGGCCAGGGCTTACGTCTCAGGGAGCGCCTCTAAACGACAAGCCTCTCAGGGAGCCCATCCGTCCAGCCTCCAGGCCTGGAACACCCCAGCGCCTCCGCCCCCTCCTCGCGCCCGCCGGACAAACGCAGCGGCCACTCAACCAGCACCACTTCCATCAACTTCACACGAGTTCATAACAAACACAGAGAAGCATCTACCTGCTGACCTACACGCTGAGCAGCCTACACGCACAGCAGGCGAAACATTTCCCTCTCACTAACTTACTTTGTGTAGAAGCTCATGGTATCGGAAGGTATAGCTTTGACTACAGAGGGAATTCTTATTTCCTCAGTAAATGCAGTAGCCTATTTGTACATGTTGATGTTCATGGTATTTGGTAGTTTTTACATGTTGTTGTTTATGGTATTTGGTAGACACTAACAGTATATATAATAAACCCAAGAAAACCCAAGATGTAAAACAAAATGCTATCTAATTTACAATTTAGGTCTATTGCATGTACATATACATCTCCATTCCACTGGTTGAGTCCTTTATTTTATTATGCTGTTTCATTTCTTATTATTCATATATTAACACAGATTTGGTCTTAATAATTAAAAGTATGCCTTTTTACTTAACTGAGTAATTTTCTGGGTTAAAAAGTATGTGTATATGAAGTGTGTGTGGTCTGCGCGCATTCTCAGCGCCCGCATTTCTTAGAGAGCCCTTTGATGCCACGCAGTCAGGTTTCTGTTGAACTGGGTGTCAAGAGGACGCGAGGTCTCGTTATGTCCAAGGATTTACGAGTGCTACAAGTCAAGCACTTGTCCGTGGGGTAATTAAATCTGAACTGTATCAGCGTGCGAGGCTCGTGTTGTCGTGTTGGTGTGGCAGACCAAAACGGTGTTCACGGTATCCTCCGTATATATATATTACCACAGATAAAGGTCTCGTTTCCCTTGCAAGTTTGATCTGCTTGCATTGTCCTTTCCACATGAGCCAAGATATGAGACAAATAGATGATCACTCAAAGAAACCACTTCTCAATTGGAGTTGATGTTTATTCTGAGTCATCAGTATTTATTATTTCGGGTCAAGCAGTTTAATATCCTATGAATATGGCCCACGTGTCCCTACGGTGAGGTTTTGCTTTATGAAAATACCCCTTAAATAAATAACCCGTACCAGAGAACTGCTTTCCGGGCAGTAATACGAGCTCCGGTTTTTGGGTTCTCTGGCAAAGGTTTGTCAGATTTAATTAATTTATTATTATCATTATTATTTCTTGAAGTTAAAGTCAAGCGATGATGTCCACATTATTCCAAGTGTCAGCTATTCTAAAATCACGCCATGTATTGACCCGTTTGCCCTCCATTCCCTGATGTTATATGAATGAGTCCCGCTCCAAAAGCATGTTCACTGATGTTGGAGTAAAGGTAAATAAAGAGAACGTAGATGGTCCTTGGTGCCTTGGAAAGCACGATTTTATTAGCCCATAATATTTGGCCCCTGTAGCTCGTTATCATTCCCGGGCGGTAATATGTAATCCCCGGTTCACATTCTGGCGTTCTCCTAAGCCCCGCGCCGCTCCTACCTCTACTGTCTGTAGTAAGTTTACATTAGTCACACTTACGAGGTCTGAACGCTGCCGCCCGACTGCCTGACACGACGTCTGTTCGTTCGCACGAACTTCATAAATGTTTGCCTTTTCCTCCCCATCGGCCTCATTTGTCACAGAGATAGACGGTTCTTAAGGCGGACGAACACATTTGGCTGTCGAACGTGAGGCATTAAGGCTTCAAAACCACCCCTATTTCGGTTTCCTCTTGTACCTAAGAAAATATAAACTAAAATATTTTTACTTTTGTGGTGAGTTATAAATACCCCATGTTAACAAAATCTACTCTTTAAAACAGAGGAACACACAAAATATCAAGAGTTTCCATTTTAAACGAAGCGCTTTAATGCCATCAGCTGAATCATTAAATATCCTAGCTGCCAGTAATACACGTTTTAATTTGGTTAGAGGACAAACGTGGATAATTATTCAGTGATTTTTCCAATGAAATATATGCCCGCACGTTTCTGTGCTATTATGTGAACGAATCACAGCAGCGAATAGAGATGCGGACATAATGTGTCGACCTCTGCAGTTTTTAGCGCGAGGGCATTACGCTTCATCTCATTAACCTTTCATGGGAATTAAAGTCTATTAATAATATATTTCTAATAATTACTCTACATATATTATGAAAATAAAATGTAATTTAGCTCTTTAATTTCATGATTTGGCCGATTCAAAGCATGATCGCGTCACGTGCATGTAGCGATTATAATAATAATAATAATAATAATAATAATAATATATTGTAGTTGAATGTTATCTGTCATCGTCACTGATATGGACTGACCGCTGTTGTCTTGACCCTTGCAGCCCGGGTCATGCTGTGGGGTGCCGGAGTCCGAGAGAGACAGTGCTGGGCTTCGGGCCTCGCTGTCCGCCAGAAGGTTAAAATCCATAACCCCGACTGCCAGGATCTGTAAAGAATAATGAAACACACTTCAGCACAACACACAATACCCAGAGTTCATCTCCCGAACAGACCATAATAACTATACGCAACAACAAAGCCACCGCCGGTTTATGCAGGGCGCACTACAGCCCTTTGGTTTTGTGTGGAACACCGAAATGATTTGATGTAAACTACACCGGTCGCTTGAATATCAAAATGGACATCATGAGTTCATCTCTGTTATAATGTCGCTGGGGACTTCTTAAAGACCGCCTTCACATGATGAGCGATTATTTAATCACTAACACAGCTTGAAGGTGAACGTTGGTAGCTACAAATGTCAGAAGTGGGGAACCCCGTGTGCAATGCCAGCTTATCAAAAACGCTAACTACCCCAGCGTGACGTCCTCATAATATCCCCAACCTGCCTTCACACTACCTGCTTGACAGTTCTGCATGGCAAAAAGCGGCATTGACGAAACCGACGGACCTCTACTGTGCGCAATGCTGGCAATGCGCTACAATTTTGAAGTGGAAAGACGCGCTTCGCAGTCGCGCATAGTAAAGGTGGTAAAATATATGGTGACACTTCGTACTTAAATAGCAGCCTCGTGAGAGAAGCTGACGCGTAATGGAGCCTAAAATAACAGCTCGTTTATTTATACAACCGCAGTTAACACCTTAAAGATATGGCCCCACGATCACTCCCTCAAAGCCCTTCACGATTTATGATGTCGTGGCAGGCTTTCACAACACGGCGTGGGCCTCTCCCTCTCTCTCTCCCTCACTCTCCTTGTAGCCAGTGGCGAGCCAAGTTTCAGAACTGAACATATCGTGGACTATGTGGCCTTTAACCCGGGCTTTGTGCGCTGGTATGTACTATAGTTGACCTGTGTCCCCGTAATAACGTTGACCTCTCCAGTTCTTTTTGATTGTCTGAGTTCCTTCCTCTCCAGGGCCAAACCTCATAACTGCGTCGCTTCAAATGGGGAATTTTTGACCCAGTCGACCCCAAAGAGCAACAGGTTACACTAAGTATACTATGATTGATGCTCTTTTTTGCCAATCATTGTCCTGCTAACAAACTAAAATTATTTAACACGTGATACTGGATAGTCTCCTGCAGGCAGACTAGCCTACATGTGTAGCCTATGCGTAATGGATTATTTTACAAACAAAGTTTGCCTACGAGGGAAATGTTTTTGTAAGACTGGCGATTGTCAAGACATAAACCTGCATGGCTTCATTTATTCAACACTGTAAAATCATAGTTATAATTTTTTTTTTTTTTTTAAGAAAAATGATTCGGTCACCACAAAAACCCCACAGTCAAGTCAACTTCCTCCCGTTTGACATCTCACTTCGCATGCTGGGAAGGGTTTTGATGGCTTGTTAGCATTAGCTTAGCCTTTAAAGCACATTTAGGGTGTTTACACACCAGAACCCAAGCGCTTTCCTGGTTCAGTGCTCATGTCAATAGACTCGGCCGCAGGGGGAATTGCCTAAAGAACACACAATAGACATGGGTCTGGGTCATCCTACCCTGGAGCCGGGGAATGGGACGGCACTGCTTTGATCCCATATTTTCCTCAGACTAACATGTTTAGACCCTCTGCTACCCGCTAATTTAGTACTAAGCTCTCTAGTAGCCAACTACTTCACTTTATGCTGATCATCGTGGTTCCGATGGCACTTTGAGTCCTGACTAAGACGTCACATGCATGCGTGAGCAACATATCGTCTCAGGTCATAGTTGGCTGGCCATTTCAGTAGTAGGTTACTAGTAGTATGGAAATACAAGGCCTCCTGTATAGCCCCAGAGACAGCGTGTGATATGTTGACGTAAAATAGCTATATCCCCATAACAAATCTCCATATCAAAGACATCTTTGTCTCCCCTAAAAGTGACAAGTGGAGACGAACTAGCCTACTACTGTGCCCGTGTAAATTATTACTGCACAAGACAATGATAAATATAAGTTGTTTTACAGTAGTTGTAGGCCTACAGTCAGACAAACATTTGATAAAGTCCAACTGGAAATGGTTATTCTCATAGTCCAAATGAACGAAAACAATTTCTGTCAATTTTTTAAGTCGAATGATGGGACCAAATGAGCTATATGACAGCATGAACCAAATGAGTGCTCATAAGTTTATTTTAATTCATCTGGCCAAGACTCGCGTTTAACGTGGTCCTTGTACTGAAAGAATTCTACTCCGATTACAAGGCACATCAACACACAACATTTAATCAGTGTGCCATGTACGAGCTGTGTGGACTAGGCCTATTAAACATGTCAGTGAACATTGTGGAGTTTCAAAATACGTATACGTTTGCTTTCTACAAATTAGATAACCCAAATACCAGAATATAACATCAGTAGCTAATATTCAAGTATTTTGTATTTAATTGGTACACTTAATCACAGTTTGCTCTTGCACATATATACCTCAACACAATTTTCAAATAGCCTCATACAAATATATAGAGCCGAAAGAGTTATATTAGTGTCTGGATGTAGAATAGTCACTGACCAAGACCAAGAATGTGTTGCATTGTAAAATAAATTCGCTTCAATACAAATCTATGACTAACATGATGTTAGTAATATCTATATAAGTATGTCTACTTGGATATTTTTTATGGATGTTCTTTCTAATAATGACCACTTGCGCTCCAATAGGTGTCAAGTCAATCATATTCGTCCCACACCCCTGCTCAAATCTACAATGACAATAATCGATGCCAGAAACATGGATTCAGTCTCTGAAGTTAGGTTTCTCAGGGGGAATTCTGGAACTCCAGACCCGTACAAAAGTCAACTTTGGGATACTATTCAGATGCCCCACAAATGTAATCTACTTCACATTATTTTCCAATAAATATTTAGGCTATTTATTTGAAATTAGTCCTACTCTCCATCACTGATCTGTCGTGTCATTTAGCCTACAACCAGTTTGACTGGATGTTGGAAGACATTTAAGTTACATGTTCCACAGCACAAGTTTCAACTGAAGAAAATGGAAAAGCAGCACAATCAGCATAACGGTTCAATTGAAATATAGCTCCCGACCCACCTGATGCGCCTGTGGATTTACATCAATCTTTACTGTCACAGTTGCGGACAAACACGACTCCCCGGCCTCATCCAACACCAAGTCACTTGTCTGATATGAACAGCTGTCTTTTGTAGATAGTACCATCTGAGAAGTGCCGTATTTCGCTCAGAAATATGACTATGACCAGGGCACATTTCCACCGTGACAGTGATGAATAGTGGCCGTGTCAACGAGGTTGGCCAGTGGCTGGACTCCCTCTGGCCGGGCCGTGAGTGACGTAAGATAGTTATTTCATATACAAGGTGCGAGTACCCCACCAACCCCCTTCCCGTGCTCCCGCCCCAGCCCCCTCCCCTCGCGCGCCCGTCCCTCTCCACGGGCGCCACATTGTTCTTCACATTCTAGACCTGCGTCAAGAACTATTGACAGACTGAACTTTGGCATTGCAGAACGACTCCAAGTCGAAAGACAAACTTTAATATAATGGAACTTCTAAAAAAATACAGGAAACAGCATTGGGGAATCGAATCATAAATATAGCTAGATTGTAACATAGGCCTAATTGTTTTAACGGAATTTAGCAGGGCTGGCCTAGGCTACTTGAATACCCTGAGCAGCTATTGATTTCCCAAATAGGTCTACAGCTATATTAGCCTGGGAATACCTACAGTATACAAACCTTTGGTTTGCGTGCTATATGGCAAGTGACGAAAATAATGTTTGAGGCAAGCTCAGGGCAAAGGAAATAAGATGAGGTAGTAGGCCTATACACCAATGTCTTTCCTATATAATTAAGACAAACGTCAGATTGGGACCACCCCTGGCCTAAAATATCTAAAAATATCTTAAAGGGACAATATTTTCATTAAAAGACTTAAAAAAAACAAAATTAGCCTGTTATAATATTGGGTTAGCCTACTGAGGTAATGACAGCAACGTTCATTAGAACAATAGCTCACAATAATAATAGCAGTGGCGATACTAATCGAGTAATAATAATATTACTATTATTATTATTATTATTATTATTATTATTATTATTTATTTGCAATCGTTGAAGAACAGCAATTTAAAATGTCAACCACTGTTTTGTTTTGTAACTTCACTCATCACACGTCATGCGATTTGATGCGCACCTTTAACCCTAATTGCATTGGGCATAGCCTACCGTGCCAAACTAATTAGGGCCCTTCGACTCTTTTTATATGGCCATTCTATGAACTGTTCGTTTGAATTAATTTTATTACATTTGTTGATGTTAATTTTAGTGTAATGTTTATTGCCGCTGTAGTAGTCATTTTGGACAAAAGCGTCTGCTAAGATCAAACATAAACATAAACAAAAGTCACATGACAAAGAATTAGCTTACACTCGCCACATAAAAGGGTGACATCGACGGCAGTGACAATAATGTATTGCCAGACAATATATCTCAAACAAACACCAGCATATGCATCATAATAAAGAGTCAGTCTGACCGGAAGGCAAACATGTTAACACCATTGTGCAGTCCACTGTAAGAACTAGTCTTTTATAATGGGCTATCTATGTCTATGAAATAACCAACACACGTGTTCTAAACCACCCCAAAGACAACAGCAGCCGTAATGTGTTGACGGCGACGTAGGTCAGTGGCTTGCATGAGAGAAAGCTCTTTGCATAAGCAGAGGGACATGGATCTCATTAAAATATATATATCTAATAAAAGAAAAGATAACTGCAGACAGAAATCCCTTCATTCTTCAGGAGATTGCCAAGTCCATCTGCTGGTGGCGACGCGGGCAGACTGCTTCCATTTCCGCGCGCTGGGGCATCAACCACGGAATTATTCATAAACGCGCTGAGCATTAATTCTCGGGATTAGGGCTTGATTAAGATGTGTGTCACTTCGCTGTCTGGGAACTTATTAAGGGCCTTCTCGAAGAGGCGGCAGATGGAATTTCTGTCCAATGTTTGTAGATGTTAATTTCTCCCCTTCTAACATCCATTTGCATTTGACTGAGTGTGTCACTGAGCGATTTTCCCCACGCACGCCGCTTCCACAAACCTATGTTCTCCAGCATTCTCTCTCTAGCCATATATTATCCTCTAAATAACTTCATTGGTGTTTACGCAGTGAACTGCAAAAAAAGAGAAAATACTTCAGATGGGGGCGCGCACGTCTTCTGCTCTAAACATCAGTGGGAATATCTCCTTTTCGGAGGATGGTTTATTTAGTCTGTTCTGAGAATAAACAAACAAAATATGGACGTGGAAGTCGGAAGTCCATTTGATAAATCAAAATGTATACTTTTGGGTTTGGATTAAATTCTGACATTATATGTGTCTTTGTGTCAGCATCCAATTTAAAAAAAAAATCTGTAGGCTATTAATAATTTAATAAGAAAAGAAACAATGCGTGTAGGGCTTCTAAATGGATTAAATTATTAGACTTGTCATTTATTTCGCTAAAAATAGACATGTATACATCGGCATTATTTTTCCCGAACGTTTTACTAGTCAAACAAATACACAAATATATGACTTTAAAAAATACATAGGTCTGAACATTACGCATGACTATTCCAGCTGCATGCCCATCTCCGCGTCTTGGGTGGCAGTTATCCATATACTTAAACGTGACATTTGTTGACAGTCTGTTGGCAAATAAAACAGCAGCAACAATGATGAATTCACAATTATGGACTGAAGCAAAATCAGCAGGGAAAGGACACGTGAGAATTTTGCCGTTATGCTGCAGCCAGTGGTATTTTCCTTCATCAGCTAAATTAGCTAAATTCACGCACTCAGTTTGACATACTAACACGTTTTATATTAGGCCTACTTATAAAATAAACATTAGCCTATTTCAAATCGGTTTGCACCCAACTGTTTTGTCCAGTTAGTATTACAAAAATATATTTTTTACAACATAGCCTAGATTAGTTTTAGCAACCTGAAAGTCTAATATTTTTTTCAAATGTCAAGGACATGGAGAGATTAGGCTATATTTTGCGAAAAGAGCTGTGTTATTATGAGTGTTGTTGACGGAGGCAACAACACACAGAATTGCGGAATAATGTGAACGGTAAATATATATGTATTTAATTAGTGCATTATTTAGTTAATCGTTTTTCACGTGATTATGTCAATAATTTTGCAGGGATTGCAGCGCTAACTATATGCTTTGCCTTCATTGTAATTAATAGGCTAATAAAACATTGGCAACCACAGGCTAAAAAGTAACCAGAATACTAGATATCCATGCATATTTAGGCTACAAAACTTAATCCTTTTACTACTTCACAACTACAAAATGATCTTCTGTTACCAAAACACACATTTTCATACATTTCCAAAATATACCTCTGCTTCACTGCTCACATGACGACTGCATCATTTCAATCTATTAGGCTAAAGTAACAATGCGCTGTATGCGTTTATGTGTGTTCATTGACTTGGGAAATAAATAACATAAATAACATGGTGTTTAACTTAATTTCTTGGTTAAAATAACTGAGTATTTTCCCCCTGAGAACCATGAGAGAGAGAAGGAGAGAGAGGGGGGGAGAGGGAGAGACTGCGGGGAGGAGGGGGGTAGAGAATTATTTTTTTCTTGTTGGTCTCTTGCGGCTCGAGAACACCTGCCACCTATCAATTTTGGATATATCCCACAAATATTTTTGCCCTCTGAATTATTCTCGAACTGCATGAGTATCAAATGTTTACAGACCAACAATGAGGATTAGTTAGACATCAAACTTGAACAAAACAAAAACTTTTTTTGTTTGAAGACATGTTGGCTGGCTAAAACTAAAAGCTATGATATTCGGAGCTCTCGTGCAGCTTGTTATGTGCCGTGTTTAACGCCACCATTACCCAGTATTCTACTGGACCATCATTTAAACATCCAGAACGTGATGTTTGACCAATCCTTTAATCATACAAGCTTATATTTGTATGTAGAATTTTTACTTTTTAGAAAACCTCACTTACAAATCCCTTTAACATCTAGTTGGGAACCTAGCTCAAATAACCCTTCCGCGCACGTTTCCAAACATCAAGCTGACAGAAAAAAACTATGAGCATAGCTGGTTGGAACAAACTGTTTTACGAAGTTAAGCTTCAAGTGTGCTGCAAAAGCAGCCTACCTGCACGGGTGCCACCAATACTGTGGAATACACAGCGAATGTCGCAGCGACTCAGTAACCTCGGCATGATGATAATCTCCCTTCAATTGCTCAAGAATCTCCACTTACACGAATGCGGCGAACAGACTCTCCAGTTCGAGACGGAGAATTGGACTGGAAGCGCAGGCCTTTCGTGACGGATAAGTGATGCGCGCAAGGCTTTCCGACTTCGCTGGCCGGCAGTAGGGGAAAGACTAGCCTACGTTACGCACGCAGACACTCTTCGAGGCATCGGGTTAACGCTCAGTAGACCTCTGGACGACACAGAAAATATAATAAAGTTCCTTTCCACCCACTGCCCATGAACCACCCAAATGGACACACTGGACAATGGAGAGCACCGCGCAACAGATCTCACTTACATGAAATCCCGCTCTGCTGGCAGTAATCCCGCGGTAAAAGCGAGTATATCTGGCGTTAGTAATGCTCCGGGGTAGTCGCTGTCGTCATGTAGAAAGTTCCTGCGGCTGTGAGCGTAAAAGCGGCAGTTTCCCTCCTCGAGTGTTGTCTGACATGAAGGCAGTTGTGCACTGTGTGAGCGTGGTCCTCACGCGGAGTGGGACTGACTTATGCTAAATATCCTGAGAGACAGGTCCGCGGAGGAGAGGCCGGCCCACTTCACGTCTCTCTCCCTCTCCCTCCCTCCCTCCCCTCTCTCTCTATCTCTCTCTCTCTTCCTCTGTTCCTCTGTAAATAGGGTGATATGATTTGATCTTAACAGAAATATACCTACACTGCTGATCATGATCCAGTGCTAGTCTAATCAAAGGGGATTCTCACACATAATAACAACACATCACTCCTCTTGCTATATGCTGGAGCACAGTTTCTTATAGATGAATGACTCACCTCAGCTTGGGATTGAGCCATCCCCTCACACAATAGCTAATCACTATGTGTGCTTCAAATATCTGCATAGTGGCTTTGAAAAGAGACATATCTGGCAGCACTGAGAGTTCATGCTATTTCACCAGAGCTCCCTTGTCCTGTTGGGCTTCCGTAGAGCCGGTGCTGACAGCTCCCCCTTGTGAAGAGCCTGTGGCCCACGGTGGGGACGTCCACACTTACCTGTGCAGGTCCTGGACATCACTTTGCAGATGTGCATTTCTGTGCATCATTTGAATCTGACTGTGGTGAATGCAAGTGGGTCTGGAAGAACTGCACCACTTTGTATTTCTACATAGACCCAGGAACCAAGGACCATACCATGCAGAGTCTGTTGATCTTATAGTGAACCTTTACCATGTGCTGTTTAAATCCAAGGGTTCTTCAAACCATGTGAGCTAGAACCGCTAGAACCGTTCTTTTGCAAACAACTGAATGGGCCTCTGTGGTGCAGGAGGAGAGTGCCGTGACATGTTTGATTCCCAACGGACAGGGCCGTCTCTGAACTACTAAATTTCAACAAAGTAAGACAAGAATGATGTCGTGTTATGAAAGAACGCTCCCCAACTTCATCCGTTTATTGTAGCATAAACATAATGCACTACTACGCTCAGTCTGAGTCAGTTTGGAGGTTTCAACACATTCAAATGAATTCAGAAACAATGATGTCAGTGGTACATTTGGTCTATGATATGGGTTGCTCAAATTCACATTGAACACAATTTGCCAATTTTCCAAGATGTTGTATGTAAATATTTACATATTCTTTTGGCTAAATGTAGTCAAAACCAAATGTTTACAGTCCGAGTACAGTCTGAATACGGATGAATATGACAAACGTTTTGGACAACGAATTTGTGCACTGGATCTGCAAAGACAAATCAAACGCAGAACCATCTTGAAGCAAGCTGAGTAGAAACTAATGAATAACTTGACACCCCTCGGCTATTTTTTTTTATGAATTTATGTTTTTTCATGAAACATTCTCCATAATCTAATAAGAGACTCCTGTTTTCTTTCTGATTCAGTCAATTTAAAGTTAGCGTGTTGATGCCTGCAAATTTTATAGTCAAGTGTGTCTCTTATTCTAGAGATAATGTACACAACGGGGGTGGGGGGACTTCAGTGCCTCAAAGAGCCTAAGAGGTCATCCTGGTGGGGGCTGATGACCCTGGATGACCTGGCCACTGGGGCCTGGGGAAGGGTGTGTGTGAGAGTTTCAGGTGGAGGGGTAGTGGTCAGCTGAAGTGCGTATGGACCTCCAGGTGGGGGGGTAGTGGTCAGTTGAAGTGCGTATGGACCTCCAGGTGGGGGGGTAGGGGTCAGTTGAAGTGCGTATGGACCTCCAGGTGGGGGGTAGTGGTCAGTTGAAGTGCATATATGGTCCTCCAGGTGGGGGGTAGTGGTCAGTTGAAGTGCGTATATGGTCCTCCAGGTGGGGAGTAGTGGTCAGTTGAAGTGCGTATATGGTCCTCCAGGTGGGGGGGTAGTGGTCAGTTGAAGCGCATACTCATGGATGGAAAATTCCCTGACAATATTGTTGTATTGTTGTATTGTAACTGTAATATTATTTTGAAAATGTTTTTTTAAAAATGTTTTTTTAATGTTAATTGACTAAACAGACATATGGAACCACCACTTAATATGTTTGTGTGGGAACTCGAATTTTAAACATGAAACATACATTCGGCACACATCTGTATTGACCCTAACGTTCTGTACCTAAACGGGCCGGTGGGAATATGTGGACCTTTACACCCCTAGTTTGATCCATTATTTTAAGGTAAAATAACTTCATTGTGTTGCTTTAAAACAAATTGAGTAGTCCGACTCTTCTACTCCTTGGAAGTGCTGGGGTAAAAGAACTTCAGTGTGTTGCTTTAAAACAAGTTGAGTAGTCCACATCTTCTACTCCTTGGAAGTGCTGGGGTAAAAGAACTTCAGTGTGTTGCTTTAAAACAAGTTGAGTAGTCCACATCTTCTACTCCTTGGAAGTGCTGGGGTAAAAGAACTTCAGTGTGTTGCTTTAAAACAAGTTGAGTAGTCCGACTCTTCTACTCCTTGGAAGTGCTGCTGGGGCTATCTCAGGCTCTCTGGCTAACTCTTGTGTTATGACAGTCCTGACGTCTCTGGCTCATGCAGCGTTTGGACATGATTCATCCTGACCGGCTGTTTGTTTGCCAAATGCCGCTGTCTCCAAAATATGTATGCAACTTCTCCCGGAACAGAAGTTTAAAATAACATTTGCCCATATTTCTAGAATTATGTTACTGTGTATGCACAACATATGCACTGAGGAATGGCATTCAGACATAGAGTTAGCCACAGGTCCATTTCCCCTTTAGCATCAGGAGGGGGTCCAAACGCTGGCTAGTAGGCTAAGGACTTGACGGCTTGCACCTCTAAGTGGTGTTTTTTAAATCACCACCACCTCTCTTTAAAATGCCTCTGTGAAGTTCAGTGTCACAAATGTCATGTGTGAACAGGTGTACCACTGTCGGCCGTGGGCATTTCTGCTTGTGATTGGCTGCCACAGTCCCCTCGGCGAGCCCATAGGCCGTTAGCGTTAGCGCTGAATTCTGCAGAAGAGGCGTGCCTTTGTTTGCAGATGAAATGTAGCAATTACAGACGCTGCAGGTGATCAAACACTCTGCTGACGAGCACATACTGTACACAGTCCTGACTGGGAAGCTGCTGCCTGCTCTGCACTCTCAGGAGAGTTGCTGTGAGACTGAGCGCTTATCTGAAGTTCAACTACAGCTCTGTCATTCATAGTAGTGTAAAAAATGTTTTTCTTTCCTATTCTTTTACTTGGATGTAAATGTAAGGGTTTATAGGCCAAGTATACTTGCGTATACAAGGAATTTGATCTCTGCATTTATCCCATTTGTGAATTAGTGAACACACAGAGCACACAGTGAACACACAGTGAGGTGAAGCACACAACTCGGAGCAGTGAGCTGCCTTGCTACAGTGGCGCTCGGGGAGCAGTGAGGGGTTAGGTGCCTTGCTCAAGGGCACTTCAGTCGTGGATGTGAGCATGGGAGAGCAGTGCTCAACCACTTCCCCCGCCCACATTTTGCCTACTGGTCAAGGATCGAACCGACAACCCTTCAATTTCAGGCCTGAAGCCCTAACCCACAGCTGCCCCTAAGCAGTAGGCCACGGTTGCCCCTAACCAGTAGGTCATGGCTGCCCCTAACCAGTAGGCTTCGGCTTCCCCTAACCAGTAGGTCATGGCTGCCCCTAACCAGCACTCTCTGGACAGCACTCTCTGAGGCTGAAGAAATAGACCACACACTGACCTACATGTACTCCTAAAAGCAGGCAGGCAGGCAGACACACACACACACACACACACACACACACACATACAAATGAACAATTCAAATGGGTCTTGTTCAGCCTCTGGCTCATGCCCATAGCAGTACCATAGCCATATTGCTTAATTGTACTAGAGCTGTATCAATTAATTGATGAATTGTCAATTGACAATTAGTTGTCGATTATTTTAGCAATTGGTTAATTGGTTTGTGTCATTTTGAAATCCAAATACCTCAATTTCGCTGTTTGCAGCTTCTTAACCTTGAATGACTGTCCACATAGTCAAGCAATGAAGGAAATGTCTTCCTTCCCAGTGGCAAACTTCCCGGTATATTGCATAAGGTCTCTCGTTACTGTACATCAGCCACTAAACATTTTTTTCCCAAGTTGGCATCTCAAGGCAATTCCTGACCAAGCAAGATGCAGAATACATCAGAGATCACACATATTCCCAGATGAATGCAGAGATTCCCAGATGAATGCATGGACTTTAGATGGACTCACACGGCTCAACAGTGACTGCTCCTCTGGGATCAGAGGTAAAACAATCTCATTCATTTTCTCCATCGACAATTTGATTATGAGCCAAAATATGGTAACAGTCCAAGGTGGACTTAAAAGCAGCTATGTGATGATGATGCAGTTGTACACACTCATGTGGTCACCACAAGTTTATACGAGATCAATATAATTTGGAGCTCCGTCAACACATCACTGACAGCACGGAGCAGAGACTGAACACAGACAAATCTGGGGGCAAATATGGCTCTGTCATGTGCAATTGGCAGAGGTCTGCACTCTCCGTGTAATACGTCAAATTCTTGACACGACTGTGTTATCGGTCCAGATTGTAAAGAGGGTCCATCTGATCGGTCCAGATTGTAAAGAGGGTCCCTCTAATCGGTCCAGATTGTAAAGAGGGTCCCTCTGATCGGTCCAGATTGTAAAGAGGGTCCCTCTGAAGTCTTCTCTCCGCATCTTTCCTGTGTTGACACCCACCATTACTGCTGAGGAACCGTGGTCTGTTTAGGAGCCGTGGTCTGTTTAGGTGGAGCTATAAGTGCTGCTGAGGAACCGTGATCTGTTTAGGAACCGTGGTCTGTTTAGGTGGAGCTATAAGTGCTGCTGAGGAACCGTGATCTGTTTAGGTGGAGCTATGAGTGCTGGATTAACTAGTAGATTGTATAAGCCCTATCCATATAGGCAATGAATAGTAGATTGTATATGGCCCTATCCATATAGGCAATGAATAGTAGATTGTATATGGCCCTATCCATATAAGCAATGAATCAGGAGTCCAGCTGCAGGTTAGAAACAGAGGCAAGGCTGTTTTATGCGGCTGTTCTGCGTTAACGCCACGCAGTGACTATGCCGTTAATGCCACGCAGTGACTATGCCGTTGACGACGCCAGTGTGAACCTTATGCCGGTGATGCACTAGCATGCGATGCGAACTCCCCAAATCGCAACGCTACCCTCCATGAAGACGCTTTGATGGGCGTTCCCTTTTGTAGATGGGTGGAAGCGGCAGGGCAAGAAGTAAAGGTAGCCTAGTAAACAACCAACCATCTCTATTAACAATCTCTGTCCCTGTATGATTCTAGCGACACATCATACAAACACGGAAATGTACACACTGCTATGATTCATTTCTCGTCTGCCATGTTTCTGTACGTTGGCGGTAACCACACTAGCGGGAAATGAGGTTTTGTTTAATTAGGCTACGTGATGATGGACCTCCCCTGCGTTTTGCTCTACTATTGGATACTCGCCTCGCGATGGACGCATTCATTTGCATAAAGTTGGGGATGCGCCGCAGCCACAGCACTCGTCGCACCGCATACCCAGAATCCTATGCGGGTGCGGAATTCGCTTCTCATAGAAATTAATAGGGATACTGTGTCGCAGAGTTCGCATCACATGCTAGTGGATCACCGGCGTTACGAAGTTTTGCCACTTCTGTCTGTGTCGCCCATCCCCTAAACGAATGACGAACTCCACAGACTGCCATGCTGAAATATGAATGTTATTTGTTTGGCCTTGTTTGGCTTAGATTTGGTAAAAGTTATTGAGAAATAGACAGTAATGAGAAATAGACAGTATATTCCAGATAGATACAGTATATTCCAATTATTATTGTAACCAGAAAATAAGTCTGAGATTATTTGCGAGTCTGCAAGCCAGTTTATGTTATGTTAACAACCGAACTTCCCACAACTGCTCACAAAGTACTGCTTGCTGGCAAAGTGCTGATTTCAAAACGTTACTGACAAATATAATCGGATATAATCACTTTATAATCGAATAACTCATTGTAATTGTCATTGTAACCAAAACATGTCTGAGTTTATGTGCAAATCTTATGTCAGCAGCATGCTACTCCCCATAGTAGGCTCAACACACAGAGCGCGTTGACCAATTACAGTCCTTGTGGTCTGCGTCGCCTCAACGTGAGGTTACAATGTTTTGTAGGTGGGCGTCAGGCGACGGCGGGGGCCGCCGCTGTAGATTCAACGCAGAAGCATGGAACAGCCTTTACGTGTGAATTTTGTCGAGTTAAATCTCCCACCTGTACAAAACACTGTTTGGTTATTGCACCATTTGACGGCTTGAGTTTAGCTGGCAAAGGATTTTATACAATCGTTTACATGGGAATTCTTGAGAACTGTGTCCACAGCCTAAAGTGAAGGCTGATGACTGATGACAGAGTGGTTTTCCTCTGCTGTTCTTATAAGAGTGTAATTTGCACAACTCGGAGGGGACGTTGCATTAAAGATGTTAACGGCCATCCTGTAAACAGCTATGTTCTGAGTGAGGCCTCCCTGCTGGACCTCACAGGTAACACAGTAGGTCAGTGGCATCTTTAGGAAGCCTCCCTTGATATGTTTCTTCAACAATCACAGCGCCTGTTTCTCGTCTGAAACGTGTCAACACTCACTACACTACATTCACACACTCACAACACTTCAACAAATGAGTTGGTTAAGTGCAGCCCTTGTAAAAGATCATTGTTTTAGGAGGCTCCTTGGTAGCTGACTGCATAGTTGAACACCCCATCCAGCGTTTTTTTTGAGGATGTGTGTGTGTGTGTGTTGAACACCCCATCCAGTGTCTTCTTTTGAGGATGTGTGTGTGTGTTGAACACTACATCCAGCGGCTTCTTTTGAGGATGTGTGTGTGTGTGTGTTGAACACCCCATCCAGTGTCTTCTTTTGAGGATGTGTGTGTGTGTTGAACACCACATCCAGCGGCTTTTTTGAGGATGTGTGTGTGTGTGTTTTGAACACCCCATCCAGTGTCTTCATTTGAGGATGTGTGTGTGTGTGTTGAACACCACATCCAGCGGCTTCTTTTGAGGATGTGTGTGTGTGTGTTTTGAACACCCCATCCAGTGTCTTCTTTTGAGGATGTGTGTGTGTGTGTTGAACACCACATCCAGCGGCTTCTTTTGAGGATGTGTGTGTGTGTGTTGAACACCCCATCCAGCGGCTTCTTTTGAGGATGTGTGTGTGTGTTGAGCTCCCCATCCAGTGTCTTTTTTCAGAATCAGAATCAGAAGGTCAGGTCCAATGATCCTCTTTGCAGCCCTAACTGTCCGTTGCAGTCTGGCCCTGTCCCGTTTGGTGGCTGACCCAAACCTGGCTAATATACTGCATGGTGGGGAATATAACATGCTTTGCCATCCAGGAGGTGCATTGTGTCATTGGAACCTCAGCTGTATGTCCTTTCATGTTCAACATGTCCTTCATGAATATAGGGTGTTCATGTGTACATGGAGCACAGCACCCAAATCGAAGAGCACAGTACCCAAATTCTCAAATTGCCCTCGAAGTTCAGTGCCTGCTGCAATATGGCACCTTGATAGTTTGGCATGTGGACATTTGATTCTTTCACTGGGAGGTTATAATGTCCATTCATAAGATGTGCTGAACTTGACACAGACTCCATGAAGTATGTGCTGTCCCCTATTGAATTGTCTTTTCACTGGCAGTTTTGAGGGGGCCATAACCCCATTAAGGGTTAAGGCTGCCAGTCTTCCAGTCGTTGTGTTCCTTAATCTGTATACGTCATGTAATCACAACACATAATAAGAACATACTAAGGCTAACTGCTTAGAGTCCACATCAACGGGGCCTAAGCATTTGTTAGCCTTAGCATTTGTTAGCCTAAGCATTTGTTAGCAAAACCTTTATATATACCGCTAAATATTTCTGATATGTTGCTGATTGGATCATAAACGGCCACAGCAACGAAGAGGAATGACTGATTCTTCTCTATTAGTGTGTTAACATGTTCTTATTAATATTTCTGATATGTTGCTGATTGGAGCACAGCAACGAAGAGGAATGACTGATAATGACTGACTCTTCTCTATTAGTGTACATGTTCCAAATGTAAAGCACTTTGAGCTGCATTCGAGCTGCAAGCAGGTACACGGACACACACATAGATAAACACACACACACATACACATCCCATTACCCCCACACACACACTCACAAGCGAACTCACACATATACACACACAGAAGCACACATATATCCAAAAACAAACACACACCATGCACACACTCATTTACATACTCAAAAGAGTAGGGGATGGAGTAGGAGATGGAGACAAATTGACAAACGTGATTTCTGTTTGCGGAGAGAATGTGCAGGATTGGGCGGCGGTCATATTTTGTACCGCTCTGCGGAACATCTAGTTGGTTATACTGTTGTAGGAGTGGTTGTTTCACATTGTCCATGGCAATTCTGTTAGGGGTTTACATGATTGGGTGCATCCACCTCTCTAAGCACTTCAACTTATAATCCATTCAAGTGCCATCTTTACTGCATATTGTACATTGTACATTGTACTGGCTACAAATTACTTTCCATGGATCTAGGACTTCGTATTCCTTCGTAACTATGAGAAGTTCCACATCAGCATTAAGTTGCATTCACTTTTCTAAGTATTTTTTTATTGCGGCTGTTTTCCTTGGACACAGGAATATTTATCTTTGTAAAGATCTTGGATAGAGCAATAAAGTTATGGTCTTCTAGACTCATAACTTACAATTTAGTGAGGATGTACACTACTGGTCAAAGGTTTTGATACACCAACTCTTTTATGGCTTTTCTTTTTTTTACAATTGTTAGATTGTAAAGCAAAACTGAAAACTGAAAACTATGAAATAACAGACGTGGGATAAGGGTAATAGTAAACAAAAAAAGAGTAAACAAATCTGTTTGTTTACAAGTTTTTTATTTTAGACTCTTCAAAGCAGACAACATTTGCTATGGAAGCATTTCACATTCGTGGCATTCCCTTAACCACCTCAATGTTAGACACTGGGAATGCTGTGAATGATTTTCTAACTGTCTTGAAGGAGTTCCCATACAGGTTGTATAGGAACTTTTTGCTTACTACATAAAACCTAAAAGAGGTGTTTCAAATTTTGCTTCCTGGTCTGAAACGTGCAGCGTACTGGGATGCTTCAGATGACACATCTCTTATGACACTTTCCGTCAGGTGACTTGTTTTCAGACAACCAAAGCAAAGTCCCTTTTTTCTTCAGAAATTCTGCTCTGTTCTTGGTTTCTCTTATTAGTGACAGTCTTTCAGTGCATGATTCCTCAACATGTAGGGTCCTGTAAGGAGACCGTTGAATGGCACATCAGTCTTTGCCTTTGATGGCTTACTTTCGATCATCACTTTCTCTCTTTCACTTTCCTGTTCAACTTTAGAAGCAAGCTACTTCCTTCTCTTCTTTTTTAACTTGTTTCCTTGTGGAAACTTCTTTAAAACTTTTTTTTCAGATGTTGGTAAGTCAAGATCTCCAAAGAGTGGGACAGACATAACCCTTGCTTGACTCTCAACAAAGTCAACCAACTCTGTGATCCTGGCTGTTTTCTTCAGCTGCTGCTGGATGCCATAAGCGTGAACTCTCCCACAGTCACATTTCACATGACACTTTTGAAATGATAGCCTTCAAAATTGCGTCAGCATTGCTATTAGCTCTGGAATCAATAGCATGGATGAATGGAGCTCTCATCTGCTTGGGTGTATCTCCAGGTGATGCATCTGTGTCAACATTCAGCTAGTGTTAATTTCGTCAGACGAGACTAGAGGAAATATGTTCGTCAACGACCTTTTTTTTCATGACTAAGGCGAGGCGATGACTAGAGCGGCAGTAATGTCCTGAAACACTGACTAAGACTATCTTAAGATGCATTATTGTTGACGAAAAAAGACGAGACTAAAATGTTTTGCATGAAATAAAAACTAAAAATAAAATCTCTCTTCATTTTCGTCTACAAAATGATAAGACAGAATATCTAGCTGTTATGTTTTCAAAATATTCGAATGAGTTCATACGCTCAAGCTTTCCTGTAGGCTAGTCCCTACGTGCTGTTGCTGTAACCCTGTGGCTGCAACCACGAAACTACATGGAACAAGAACACTGCAATTTCTGCCAGAGTTAGCAAGCTAACTACCTAAACTTTATGCCACAATGCTACATACCCAGAAGTTGAAGCTTCTCTCATACAAATTAACATCCCCAGAATGTCCATAAAGAAAATGTTCATCATGTAATGTCAACTATTTAACTAGGTAGACTGATGATGCAAAGTTTGCTAGCAAGTAAGCTAATATGGAAAGTTAAGCTATTAAAGTTAGCTATGGCTAAGAAGGAGAGTCTGTTTGGGGAATGTGTTGTGTTTGGTATATCGCCATCTAAGCTTGAAGCGGGAGTAAAATATACTCGGGTTTGGCCTATGACAGTGTTTCTCAAACTTTTTCAGTTTCAGGACCACTTAACTAACCCTAGCTAAAAAAAAAAAAAAGACCCCTACTTCAACAATAGCCTATAATTAGTCTACACAATAGGCCTACTCACTGAACCACCTTGCTTATTGTCTTTTGCTTTGCTTATTGTGTGGATTCATGCTGTATGATTTAAACTGGCATATCTTACATAGACAGTGTTGCAGAACTGTTTTTACATACAAGTTGGTTCAATATTGCAAACAACTCATCTATATTATATTTTACCACGTCTGCTCCAGGACTACTTGGGATAACTGGGACCACACTTTGAAAACACTGGTCTACTTAATATGACAGTGGTCCAGTCAAATATTTTACTGTCTATGGTCAAATCCAGCCGAGCTATAACTGTAGCTCGAGGCTTACCTGTGCATGTAAACATACTGACTGACAAAAAAATCTGAATGAGTAATTATAACAGGCGAGTAGCCCTGTGGACACACAATATTGTTTGAAAAATTGAGATGTGTGGGAAACACTATTTGACTCAAATGGTAATCAGAAAAAAATTTGAAAAAAAAAAAAAGACTAAAATGTGTTGACTAAAACTGACTAAGACTAAGATACCTTTAGTTTTCTTTTTGACTAAAACTAGACTAAAATGACTAGACTTTTTTAAGTCTAATTTCAAAACTTGACTAACAAAAATGATATTTGAATGACTAAATATGACAAAGACTAAAAAGGACATTTTGTCACAAGACTAAGACTAAGACTAAATTAAAAATAGGTGACAAAATTAACACTACATTCAGCAAAACTTCTAAGCTTTTTTTTGCTTGCCTTGGAGGATGGTAAACTTCATACAGCCATCACCATCTTCAGCGAAGTTTAGAAGCAGTACTGTATAACTGTCACTTTTTATTTTACACCTTTAAACTGTCACTTTTTATTTTAAACCTGCCTTTGGCTGAAAAACTGTTGGTCAGCCTCCTTTTCGGCATTGCTCAGACAGCGCAGCACAGTCACACATATAGCACCCTGAATAGGGTGCAGCAGAGAATCTAGTATAGGGTAACCAATACAAATTCTGCAGGACAGGTGTCACTTGCGCTCAAGCCTTATCGGTGCTCACAGTCCAGGACTAAAGAGTCAGAAAGACTGGCTGGGCCACTTCAGAGAGACTACACCCAGGGATGACCGGAGCACTCAGAGAACTTTTAAACTTTTTTTTATTAAGGTGCACAAACGACTCTGACTCTGAGGAAGACGCAGTGCGTCAAAACGTCAGTCGTTTGTGCACCTTAATAAAAAAAGTTTAAAAGTTCTCTGAGTGCTCCCGTCATCCCTGGGTGTAGTCTCTCTGAAGTGGCCCAGCCAGTCTTTCTGACAAATTCTGCAGTTTAACCTTAATTCCACTATTTTCACTATTCACTATTTTCATCATGTATAATATAGGCCTAATACACTAGGCATAATGTATCATCAACATATAAGGCCTTAGAAGGACTTTTCCCTCATAATTTGCTCTTGTATGTAAAGTCCAAAAATGTGAAGGTCTTTGTTAAAGTAGCCATGTAAATGCTCCACTGACATCACATCTCTCTTGGTCTCTGTCCAAGTAGCCTAGGTCTAGGAATGTTTTTGAATTCTGACAATTCTCAAAGCACATTGCCTGACCTGTCCCTTTGTGCTGTGTATTTTTTATTTTTTTTGTAAGTGTTGGGTTAAGAACTAATATTCAGTCTCAACCGAAATGCAATTTCTTATTCTTAAAACAGAACCGTAGCCTACTCAGATGTTTCTGAACTATCCCTTCCATCTTTCAGGCGCTCAACCCTGATGTGGCCGATGGAGGATGCCCTTCGTCATCAGTGAAGTGAAACCAAACTTGTTACCAGGCGTTTTTGTTCCACACGAGACTTTTGGTGTCGGGGCTATCAACTGGGCACATAAAAATACAACAACATTATTTTTGTGTAAAAATCTACTGAATATGAATCAACATTTACATTGAGTAAACGCATTTAAGTTCAAAGTTAAGGTACACCAGACCCGGAAATAATCTTTAAAACTGATTGGTTTGCATCCACATCTGTCAACGTTAAACCAGCACGTCAGGTTGCACTCAAACATTTTCCACGTCAGTAGGTTTACAGGCTGAGTTCAGGTTGATAGCCGGTTACAAAGCTACATTGCCAAATCCTCTCAGTAGGTCGTGAAATACCAAGCTAAGGCATGGATTTCATGTGTGTAGCTGTTTAAAATGTAAACGCTCAACTAACTAATGTTTAAAGGGCATCACATCAATATTGTTGTCACTGAAAGTTTTGTTTTTGGTCTATAGTAGCTAGCTGGTTTGCTAGCTAATCAGTTGAAAATCTGCAGAACGCCATCTTGGATTCGCACCCAAACAGGTAGGGTATCTTTAGCCAACAAGAGATAGGTGTATACATCATGTTACCTGTTACATTTTCTGACAGACTGTGTGATTATTGCTTCTCATTTGGAAAAAATATGAAATACTCTGGAAGCCAAACTGAAAATACTTCATTGCCATAGGCGAAGCCAGCTAACACTCGTTGCTAGTTCGTAAGTGTTTTTCAATGCGTAGCATTACCCAAGCTAGCTAGTTTGAGAGTTCAAGCTATCCAAACCAGTTTGACAGTTGTCAAGTTTTTACCAACCAGCTAATGATAGTATTGGGCTCTAACTATTACTAATAATACCATATGACATTTCAATGAACAACACGTTCCAACACTTTAGTTTTCAATCTTTGTATCTTATGTGATAGTCAGTAATATGAAAATCTGATTAAAATTGGGTGATGTTCAATGGGCTGTCAGAATGGAAATAACATTAGCAGCGACTGCCTCTTGCTAGTCATGGATGTTGGTACCACGGCGGTCAGCTAGCATTTCCATTGCTTTATGGACGGTTTACATTTCTTTAGCATCTTCCATGTCTGCAATACGATGTTCCTTATATTGATTTCTAATTTATTGTTGTCATCATCCACTAACGAGTGTATATCATGCTGATACTGTTGTGAGTTAACTGTGGCAATGCTACAGATAGCAGCTAATGTTAGCCCCTGAGCTAACTAGATCAGCTCCATAGTCACTACAATTACGTGGCTGACATTACGTCTTATTTTCGAGACCAGGCCCATGTCAACCTGTGAGACGCTGAGAGAACAATCTAGCTAGATTGATTTATTTGCTTGTTCAAGTTATATCAGCAAGTAGGGCTTCAGCCAAACATGATTCGTGTTCAACTGGAGAGTAAAGGTCTAAATCACCACAGATAAAAGTTAGCTTGTTTTGTGATTCCTTTCGCGTCCGTGGAATAGCTCGAAATTGTTTGTCAACATTGCTAGTTCAAGGTGAGCTATGGTTGAGGTCTTGAAGAAAAGAATATTCACACACAATTATTACATTCGTCTTGGCACATTTGACTTCTTGCAGATTATTAATTCATGGGTCAATGTTTCGGGAGCCCTGTATTTCTCAGACAGACATCTAGAAGTTTACATGAGACAAAGATAGCGATTCAGCCCACAATAATAGGACCTTAATAACATTGCAGCTGTTCGGTAGTCCTCCTTGCTTAAAGTTGTTGTTGAAATATGATGAGTGATTGAAGTGTTTGTCAAGACTGTGCTGTCACTGTGATGTGATGCCACTGTGAAAATTTGTTCACAATTGAGTCGTCTTTTTTATGTTTAGATATAGATGGTGACTTATTTCACCCATAGTCCTAAACATTGATCATTTTAGATACCCCACACCCCACCCCACACACACACACTCTCACATAAATGTTGACATATAAAATTTGTGTATGTTGATCAGGAACAGTATCTGTAACAGTATCCATAATCCCTTGCTGAAGTTTGCTGATTATTTGTAACGGTCACTGAAGAAGATGCCCTTGGAAAATATATGAATGATTAGACTTTACTCCTGCATAATCAATTTTGGATTTACCAGACAGTTTAGGGACAGACGGACATCCCGGTCCGATGGTGATGATTGTGTTTGTGTGTGTGCTGTGTTGTATACCTGTTGTGGTTAACGATGAAAGAAGCTGAGAGAAGTGGTAATTAGAGCTAGACTGATATGGGTTTTTGAAGGCCGATACCGATTTCGATATTTGAGTTTTTCCAAAAACCGATATATTGGCCGATAGTCATTTTTAACAAATACAATGTAAAAATGTTCTCCCATAACAAGGTTCTGATCAAGATGGGGCATTATGTATTTAAATAGGCCATAACTAAAATATTTTTTAATGAAATAAAAGAGTGTCAGGTCCTTGTTCTGTGACAACCACATTGCCACAATCTACATTGTGAGCAGTTTATGCTTAATGACTCCATCCCTTTATGCAAGCAAAACATCTTACCAGTATGACTTGTACTTTACTTCACTTTTAGCCTTTGCAGCCTAAACCATACTCTTCCTTACATGATGTAAACACTAGGGCCGATAACAATAACAATTCCAAAAATAATTCAGTGGAAATGCATGGATTCCAGTTTCTTCCAGTAGCAGCAACTGGAATCCATGCATTTCCACTGAATTATTTTTGGAATCTGATCCCTTATCATACCTGTTCATTCTTACTGCTTTTTCGACTTATCGCGACTACGCTCAAGATGGCTGCAAACGCCAACTTCGTGGAAGATACTGTCTGTATAAATCGCCTTGTAAGTAAACTACCAGTGCTTTTTCAAAGTTCTCAATGTCTCGCTTTAAATGTCAGGGCCCTCGGAAGTCTACCAATGAAGTGTGGAGATACATTGAGCCTCGAAATGGGTGTAAAACAGTGATTTATTTGCATGGCTAGCCCGATGCTGAAGCACCACTATTGAAAAAGCTGTTGGTAGCATCGGCTAACTAGCCAGATTTTGGAGTGCAGGGGACAAGCCGAGATGGGCTATGAGACATAATGCTCACACCTGCCATCATGTTTCAATACACTTTAGGTCAATATCACACCGGAATTCTCCTTTAAATATAATATCTACTGACTAACCAAAGAGTTTGTTTATTTGTTTCCCCAACTAGCGCGGTAAGAAAGCAAGAAAGCAATTCACTCTGGGTAGGCTGAGCTGAGGTTAAAAGTTGGATCATTAACGAGAGGATTTTAGGCTGCATAGATTCAACGCAGATATTGTTATTAGAAGGGTGAAATACATCCTCACAGCTGACATTATTTTGAGGAAAAAGTAGCCAAACAAGGTCATGTAGTGTGTAGCCAGACAGGCCTTAGGCCTTTAAAAAATATTGAAATGATAATATTACATTTATTATAATATCATAATTATAATAAATTATCGGCCGAAATTCTGTTATCGGAACAATAATAATATTTTATTTTTCCACTTATCAGCCAATAATATATCGGCCACCGATATATCGTGCATCCCTAGTAAACACCTTTGTTATATCTATATATCGTCCATCCCTAGTAAATACCTTTGATATATCGATATATCGTGCATCCCTAGTAAACACCTTTGATATATCGATATATCGTGCATCCATAGTAAACACCTTTGTTGCAATGCAAGAAATTTAAGACTGAAACTGAACCTGGGTGTTTGGGAATGAACTCACTCTACTCAACTCTAGCTCAGATGCTCACATTTATTTCTTGTAAATGCAACATTTTACAAAGCAATAACAGGGCCACCAAGGACTGTGTGAGCGAGTCAACTGCAGAAAAAACTATTTAGCAAGCAGAAATGTCCCAGCCCGGTGTTTAGGATGCATCGTAGACAGGTATCTATGCCCTGTATGTCTTCCATCATCAAACCATTGCATTAGCGAACGTTAATGTTGTGGCTAACTAATTTAACGTTACTTCCTGTCAGTATGGTCAGAAAAGAATGTGATGAGTCGAAAGAGAGAATTATAGTGCTGTTATCAATTTGTTCGGTATAACTACGTTTATGTTTCACAAATACACCAACAATCAAACTAGCCTCTATCACTTAACCAATGCTAACGTTTAGGTCATTTTACCTATGGACATACATCAAGCTGGTGTAAGATTAATGTCCGATAAACATTCTCAGGTTTATTTTGGCTTCATGAAGAAATGGGAATTACATTTCACATGAAAATCATCCTACCATGAATACACAAGCCACAAAGCTGTGAAACCCTAAGCTACCATTGTGTTATCGTTGTAGGAAGTGAAGTGGAACCAAGTCAAGTAACGCATGTTTGTCTTGCAGCAAGTCACTGCGCCATCTGATGGACAAACTATGTAACGGCAATACTGGAAATGCAGCCTAAATGAAGGATCAATATTCGGTTTTCCTTTTCTGAATTTAAAATGATTTATCAGCCGTAATAATTGCCGATGCCGATAGTATTGAAAATGCCTAATATCGGCCGATAAATCGTCGACCTCTAGTGGTAATATGACGTTAATGTAGCAATAAATAAGCAAATGACTGCTTCCTCGTTCTTCTGCAGTGTGTGAGTGAGTCCTACACTGTGTGTGTGTGTGTGTGAGAGAGAGAGAGAGGGAGAGCGAGAGAGAGAGAGTGTGATGAGAGGGCAACTTAACAACACACTGATAACCCTGCACCTCTGATGAACCACTCAGACAAGACAGACTGGACTTTGATGCAAAGATAAGATTCATACCTTACCATGTTTTTTTCTGTTGAAGTATATACTCTGGCCTAACTCAAATGGATGTTGACAGGGACTTGCTGCTGCAGGTTGAATGTGGATAGACAATAGATATTGTAGAAATGGGACATAATGCAAAACAAATTATAGCCGATATATGTGATTTTATTTGTCTACGCCTGATCTATAGTATATTTATAGAATTAGCCTAGTTGAATAAATACATACAGCAAGTTGAAATGTTTGAAATAATCAGTCTAAATGGCAGAATGAGTTAATTTTAATGTAGAAGTAGTAACACTGATTGCCTAGGCCCGTTGTGTGTTCGCATGGTGTCTGATGCCAGAGTGCTGTGTTATTGGCTCGTGTGGAATTGGGCTAACACTTGAGCTCTCCTTCAGAGAGTGCACACACGGCACTGCCTCACTTTAAAAACATTCACATTAAATGCATGTGCTTGGAGACAGCACACTATCCATCACGTTTTTTCCATGAGCTGGTTGAGCTATGCAGCTCAAACATTGGGACTCGGCACTAATGCCGTCTTCACCAGGGGTGGGGCAGGGTTTGCGTTGTACAGGAAAGGTCCTGTAGCTTCATGGGAGGAGCATGTTGCTGGGCAGGTCAGCTGAGTGGGTCACTTTGTGTCCCCATGCTCCCTGCGCAGCGCAGGTTAATCCTGTGATTGTTAGATCCATGCTCAAACACCACCTCAAATATTAAGCAGGGGCTCGTGCCGGAACTGTTTGGCTATGCTGATTGGAATGGAATGGGCTTTGTGGAGCCTGGTGCTAAGCTAGCCTGCGCTGCTAAGCTAACCTGCGCTGCTAAGCTGATTTGGTTGTCAGATTGAACCGCACTTCTGACTGACCGTACCTCTCTAGCCAGGATCATGTTTGAGTTATGGATTGATCCCATTGGCCTTTTGGAGAAAAGGCTCTTTCCTGTTTTCCCTTTTAAGTGTGAGATTTCCATGGAGCTATAGTCATATAGCGCACGCTAGGCTTTTACAATCCATCTCATAACAGTTTATCTTCTTGCTCTCTCTGTCTGTGTCTTGCCTCTCTGTAAGTGTGAAAATGGTTTGGCCTGGCCAGTCATTCTCTTGTCTTCTCTCTTTCTCAGATTTCAACATGGTGGACAAACATATCTACATTGTTCAAGGGGAGATCGCAACGGTAGTGGGTGCCATCAAGAGGAACTCCAGGACCACACACACTCCCCTGGTACGACCAGACACACTTCTCATATGCAGGCTGAATGAATGGGCAGCAGGCTTGTGCAAAATTCTGAATTTTAGAATTGGCCTTGAAATTTGTATTGAATTGGCTCCACCCCACAGGAAGTTGAATTTGAATTGGAATAGGATTTACAGTGCAGGTGATGCCTGCAGAATCATTACAGTATATGCCCTAACGTCGTAGGTTCCCCAAGCGGTAAAGCGTTATCCCGCGAAATCGTGGGAATTTGTTACTTTTCAACCAAAAACCATACTGTCCCAGCCCTAATAGGCCATGTGCACGAAACCATACTGTCCCAGCCCTAATAGGCCACGTGCACGACCAGGTGTGTTTGAACCTGCCGCTATTGTTAATGTAACTAGTGTCTACACTGACCAGGTGTGTTTGAACCTGCCGCTATTGTTAATGTAACTACAGCGTCAATAACAGAGTCTACACAGACCCGGTTGGGTGTTGCACTAGGGAATCAGCATGTTACGATAAAGAAGGATTTGTGTGTGTGTTGAGGTTGTTATTATTGGGCGAACACTTTGCCCCTCATTTAAGTTAGTCCTAATGTGTGTTACTCTGCCACTAAATTCACCCGACAGGCTATAAATGTTTTGACACTAGTGCTTGTCTGAGTGATTTCGTGATTATTCGATCTTTGGGGCCGAAGAACAGGCCATCAAGAGGAACTCCAGGACCACACACACACTCTTTCTTGGACACACACTCAAACTCTTGCTCTCTCTCTCTCTCTCTCACACACACACACACTCTTTCTTGGACACACACTCAAACTCTTGCTCTCTCTCTCTCTCACACACACACACACTCTTTCTTGGACACACACTCAAACTCTTGCTCTCTCTCTCACCCCCCACACACACACACACACACACACACACACACACACACACTCTTTCTTGGACACACACACTCAAACTCTTGCTCTCTCTCACCCCCAAACACACACACACACACCTCTTTCTTGGACACACACTCAAACTCTTGCTCTCTCTCTCTCTCACACACACACACACTCTTTCTTGGACACACACACTCAAACTGTTGCTCTCTCTCACTCTCACACACACACACACACACACTCTTTCTTGGACACACACACTCAAACTCTTGCTCTCTCTCTCACCCCCCAAACACACACACACACACCTCTTTCTTGGACACACACTCAAACTCTTGCTCTCTCTCTCTCTCTCTCTCTCTCACACACACACACACTCTTTCTTGGACACACACTCAAACTGTTGCTCTCTCACTCTCACACACACACACACTCTTTCTTGGACACACACTCAAACTCTTGCTCTCTCTCTCTCTCACACACACACACACCTCTTTCTTGGACACACACTCAAACTCTTGCTCTCTCTCTCTCTCTCTCTCTCTCTCTCTCTCTCTCTCTCTCTCTCTCTCACACACACACACACTCTTTCTTGGACACACACACTCAAACTGTTGCTCTCTCACTCTCACACACACACACACACACACCTCTTTCTTGGACACACACACCTCAAACTCTTGCTCTCTCTCTCTCTCCTCTCTCCCCCTCCCCCTCCTTCAGGTAGGAGACTTGACAGGCACGGCTGCTCCAGGGGCCTGGGAGGCATCCACTGACTCCCACCCCAGGAGCAGAGACCTTGTTAGTGCTTCTCAGCCCTGTGTGTGTGTGTGTGCGTGTGTGCGTGTGTGTGCGTGTGTGTGCGTGTGTGTGTGCGTGTGTGTGTGTGCGTGTGTGCGTGTGTGTGTGCGTGTGTGTGTGTGTGAGTGTGTGTGAGGAGCAATAGTGTGTGTGTGTGTGAGTGTGTGTGAGGAGCAATAGTGTGTGTGTGTGTGTGAGTGTGTGTGAGGAGCAATAGTGTGTGTGTGTGTGAGTGTGTGTGAGGAGCAATAGTGTGTGTGTGTGTGCGTGTGTGTGTGTGTGCGTGTGAGTGTGTGAAAGACAGAGCCAGCGTTCCCTGGGAGATCCATGTTTGTGCCTCTGTGGTGTTGTCATCCCTTCTGGCACCCAGTGAGAGGAGCAATAGTGTGTGTGTGTGTGCGTGTGAGTGTGTGAAAGACAGAGCCAGCGTTCCCTGGGAGATCCATGTTTGTGCCTCTGTGGTGTTCTCATACCTTCTGGCACCCAGTGAGAGGAGCAATAGTGTGTGTGTGTGTGTGTGAGAGGAGCAATTGTGTGTGTGTGTGTGTGTGTGTGTGTGTGTGTGTGTGTGTGAGTGTGTGTGAGGAGCAATAGTGTGTGTGTGTGTGCGTGTGTGTGTGCGTGTGTGTGTGTGTGTGTGTTGTGCATGTGTGTTCACGTGTGTGTGTGTATGTGTGTGTGTGTGTGTGTGTTTTGCGTGTGTGTGTGTGCGTGTGTGTTTGCGTGTGTGTGTGTGTCCGTGTGTGTGTGTCGTGTGTGTGTGTGCGTGTGAGTGTGTGAAAGACAGAGCCAGCGTTCCCTGGGAGATCCATGTTTGTGCCTCTGTGGTGTTGTCATCCCTTCTGGCACCCAGTGAGAGGAGCAATAGTGTGTGTGTGTGTGTGTGAGTGTGTGTGAGGAGCAATAGTGAAATTAAGAATGTGATGTGGAGTCACAACTGGAGCTCCCACCCCCCCCCCCCTCTCTCTCTCTCTCTCTCTCTCTCTCTCTCTCTCTCTCTCTCTCTCTCTCTCTCTCTCTCTCTCCTTCCATTGCTCCTTTCTCTTCATCCCTCCCTCCATTCCTCCCCACTTCTCTCTCTTTCTCTCTCTTTTTCCCTGCCCTTTCCTCTCCCCCTCTCTCCCTCTCTCCCTCTCTCTCCTCTCCCCCTCTCTCCTCTCTCCCCCTCTCTCTCTCCCTCTCTCCTCTCCTCCCCTCTCTCCTCTCTCCCCCTCTCTCCTCCCCTCTCTCTCTCCCCCTCTCTCCCCCTCTCTCTCCCCCTCTCTCCTTCGTGGTGTAGTGTGAGACGGACAGGCACGGCTGCTCCAGGGGCCTGGGAGGCATCCACTGACTCCCACCCCCAGGAGCAGAGACCTTGTTAGTGCTTCTCAGCTCCTGTGTGTGTGTGTGTGTGTGTGCGATAGGAGTAGCATGATGCAAGGCATGTCCTGTCCTGTCCTCCGAGGTAGCCAGTTGTTTGTTCTGATACAGCTGTTTGTTTGTTTGTTTGTTTGTTTGTGTGTTGTGGTGTTTGTGTTGGTCCTGTGCAATGCAGCGTGGCCTGGGGAGAGTTGGTCATGTGACCTCCTCCTCTCCGTCTCGTCCCATTCCGCGGCACTTCATCAGTCCTGGAAGTGTGTGTGTGTGTGTCCTGGATTCGGATGTCAAACATTTGTTTGGTTTGGGGATTTCACTGTGTAACATCCTCTTAGTAATCCTGCAACAATTCAGAATGGGGGGACGGTACTTCTTCAATCCTCACAATTATACAGCATCAGACCAGTAGAACTTTACTGCTAGGAAGTTTATACGCAGTGTTGAATCCATTATAGTAATCATCATAGTTAGTGTGTGTGCGTGCGTGTGCGTGTGTGTGTGTGCACATTATAGTAATCATCATAGTTATTCAGTATTGTCACAGTAGAACTTGCATAGTCCCCACACTCAACCTCTTATGCCCTCGGTCCTCATAGTTTGTGTGTGTGTGTGTGTGTGTGTGTGTGTGTGTCCACACTCAACCTCTTCTGCCCTCTTTCCTCATAGTTAGTGGGTGTGTGTGTCCACACTCAACCTCTTCTGCCATCGTTCCTCATAGTTAGTGGGTGTGTGTGTGTCCACACTCAACCTCTTCTGCCCTCGTTCCTCAAAAACACACTGACGTGTGCTGTGTGCTGCTTATTAATTGGAAGCTCTGTGCGTGTGTGAGTCTGTGTGTTTGTGCTTGTGTGTATTAGGTAATATGGGACGTGTAAGTGGTGGTCTATGTTGTGTGAGGTCTTTGAGATGGTGGCTGAAGTACTGTGTGTGTGTGTGTGGGGTGTGGGGGGGGCGTTCTGTTGGGTCTACTGTCAAGGGGATCAGTAGCATAAAGATGGATCTCAAGCACTGTGTGTGTGTGTGTGTGTGTGTGGAGTCTCCTGTGTGCTGTGAGGGGCTCAGCAGGGTAAGCGGGGTCAGGCCTCTCTGATTGGCTATGAATGCAGCTGGATGAGAGACGAGAGGCTCATTAAAGCCCCGCCCTCATCGTAAGCGCTGTGTCGTCATGACGCTTCAGCCATGATGGGCCTTCATCAGCCATGTTGGGCCATGATGGGCGCTTCAGCGAGCCCATGATGGATGCCTTCAGCCATGATGGGCACTGATGGGCGCTTGAGCCATGATGGTCGCTGACGCCAGCCATGATGGACGCCAGCCATGATGGACGCTTCAGCCATGATGGACGCTTCAGCCATGATGGACGCTTCAGCCATGATGGACGCTTTAGCCATGATGGATGCTTGAGCCATGATGGACGCTTCAGCCATGATGTGACGCCCATGATGGACGCTGAGCCATGATGGATGCTTGAGCCATGATGGATGCTTGAGCCATGATGGACGCTTCAGCCATGATGGGCCTTCAGCCATGATGGGCCTTCAGCCATGATGGACGCTTCAGCCATGATGGACGCTTCAGCCATGATGGACGCTTCAGCCATGATGGACGCTTCAGCCATGATGGACGCTTCAGCCATGATGGACGCTTCAGCCATGATGGACGCTTCAGCCATGATGGACGCTTCAGCCATGATGGACGCTTGAGCCATGATGGATGCTTGAGCCATGATGGACGCTTCAGCCATGATGGACGCCGGCCAACACTCACCGGCTTCATTACTGCTGGCTAAACACCACTGGCTTCATGGTGAGTGCTGGCTAAACACCACTGGCTTCATGGTGAGTGCTGGCTAAACACCACTGGCTTCATCATTACCTCTTTCAGGCCTTCAGTACAGATGGGCAGGCGTGAGCATAGACTGGGGTCCAGAACTCCGGCTACATTTTTAAATGATTAAAGAGAATTGCAATAAACAATAGAAAACACAACTGGATGTCTTTAACCTCAGTTAGTCAATAGTAGAACTGTGTGTAGTGCTGTGTGTATGTGTATGTGTGTGTTTGCATGTGTGTGTGTGTGTGTGTGTGTGTGTGTCTTTGCTTACTGTTACTGCTGTGTTTCTTTGATTTCCACAGTGAAGTTCCATGCTTCTTTTGTTGACCTTATGACTACATGCTTCTCTGTGTAACCTGTATGCCTCTGCAAGTAATGTGTGTGTGTGTGTGTCTGAGAGAGAGACCGCATTTCACTGGGTGGCCTGTACTCCTCTCTGCCTCAGCTGTCATCTTGCTGAAAGTTCGGTGATTCCATTCACACTGTGTATTCCATACCCCCCCCCCATTTCACCCCGTGTATTCCATAGCCCCCCCCCCCCTTTTTTACTACAAAAGACACAGCCAAAGGAAATGTGCCGCACTCCCTAAAGACCCCCGCCCCCACCCCAACCCCAGTGGAGGATGATTGACAGGGCCATGTGCTGGCCTGCAGCTGGAGTCATGTCATGTTCAGCAAGGGCCGGGTAAATATAGCAGGGAGTCCTGTCATCCGCCGAGATGGATTGTTCTGGGAAAGGAAGTGTTGTCTCTCGTTCCACAGAAAACAAAAAAAAATGTGAGGAGGAGATTTTGGAATGGCGAGGGAATGAGTTTTTTTTTTTTTTTTTTCTCCTCTCTCTCTCCCTCCTTCTCTTTTTCGCTCCTTCTCTCCCTCTCTCCCTCCACCTCTCTCTTGCTCTTGTGAGTGCGAGTGCTGTGTGTCGTGGCACCCAGACATGTGGTTTGGAACAGGGATGGAGAGTTGAGGCAGTTGCTGGTATTTCTCTCCGTCTCCCTAACAGCCATGCACCCCCCCCATCCCCATCCCACCTCATCGGCTCCACTCCATAACAGCCATAACCCCCATCCCACCTCATCCCACCTCATCGCTCCACTCCATAACAGCCATAACACCCCCCCCCTCCCCCCACCCCATCCCTCCACCCAGCCAAAAGGGCATTGGACTTGCAGGGTGCAGGGTCAAACCACGTAGAATGGGTCGATCTGTTCGACTGTCCACTTC
This sequence comes from Alosa alosa, assembly GCF_017589495.1. Taxonomy (NCBI): domain Eukaryota; kingdom Metazoa; phylum Chordata; class Actinopteri; order Clupeiformes; family Clupeidae; genus Alosa; species Alosa alosa. Next base: position 3,065,663 of record NC_063206.1, on the reverse strand, counting down.
TTGCTCAAACTCTGTGCGTCCTCTGCCTGTGGTGTTGACCAGGCTAGTTAGCATAGTGGGACAGTTCACCTGATGCTAGTTAGCATAGTGGGACAGTTCACCTGATGCTAGTTAGCATAGTGGGTCAGTTCACCTGATGGTAGTTAGCATAGTGGAACAGTTCACCTGATGCTAGTTAGCATAGTGGGTCAGTTCATCTGATGCTAGTTAGCATAGTGGGACCGTTCTCCTGATGCTAGTTAGCATAGTGGGTCAGTTCACCTGATGGTAGTTAGCATAGTGGGACCGTTCTCCTGATGCTAGTTAGCATAGTGGGTCAGTTCACCTGATGGTAGTTAGCATAGTGGGACAGTTCACCTGATGCTAGTTAGCATAGTGGCACAGTTCAGTTCACCTGAGGGTCTTACAGGTGTGCAGAGCCATGTTTATTTATTTATCTTCATAAAAAAGAAACCTAATATCACCAATAATGTTGCTTCTGAACCACAAGTGTTCGAAATTATCTTTTTTTGTAAAAGAATAATAAATGTAAAAAAAAAATGTAAATCAGGTTTCTAGGCCAAGTATACTTGCAAGGAATTAGGTCTCTGCATTTATCCCATCCGTGAATTAGTGAACACGCAGAGTACACAGTGAGATGCCAGCCCGGCATCCCGACGCAGTGAGCTGCCTTGCTACAGCGGCGCTCGGGGAGCAGTGAGGGGTTAGGTGCCTTGTTTAAGGGCACTTCAGCTGTGCCTACTGATCGGGAATTAAACTAGCAACCCTTCGGCTCCATGCCCGAAGCCCTAACCTAGTACGCCACGACTGCCTACGACTGCCTGAAGTGGGCGGCCAGCCGCCACTGACTGGAGGTCAGCAGCCCTCGTGCTGGTGTTACCTTAACTGGGGTCGGCATCAGGTCAGTCTGCCGGAGATTCCTACTCACTGCCCCATGCCGGATCTGTCCTCGCTGCCAGGCCACTCTTATAGGGGCAGCCGTGGCCTACTGGTTAGCACTTCGGACCTGTAACCGGAGGGTTGCCGGTTCGAACCCCGACCAGTAGGATCGGCTGAAGTGCCCTTGAGCAAGGCACCTAACCACTCACTGCTCCCCGAGCGCCGCTGTTGATGCAGGCAGCTCACTGCATCGGGATTAGTGTGTGCTTCACCTCACTGTGTACACTGTGTGCTGTGTGTGTTTCACTAATTCACGGATTGGGATAAAAGCAGAAGAGTATATATACTTATACTTATACTCTAAAGATGGTCTCCGAGCTGTGGGATCCAACGCAGGGATGAGAGAACTGCTTCCAGTTGCTAAAAAGAGAACTAGATAGATGGGTAGATAGATACTTTATTTATCCCAGATTTGATGATGAACCAAAGAGTCTTGATTCTTCATGTGTTCTGTGTGGAGTGAGTGAGTGTGTGTGTGTGTGTGTGTGTGTGTGTTTACATGTCATAGTGGTATCGATTTGATTTGGGTATTGTTATGGTTTATTTTTGTCTGTGCCTTGTACTGTATTATTAGAATATCATGGAGCATGAGCCTTGAGAACGTGTGGAAGATGAACTAATCTCATCTGCTGTGTGTCGATGGGTTTGTACATGGTTGTGTGCGTATGCGTGCATGCATGCATGCCTGAAGTGGTGTTTATAGTCATATATGTTTCTGTGTGTGTGTGTGTGTGTCCTGTGTGCGTGTGCGAGAGAGCCAATCACCACTGACCGCACTAGCCCCTTGGACATGTGTCGGCTAATCCTCCGCTGCTCAGGAATTACAAACAAACGTCTGGGCCGTGATGAATAGCCCTCGGAGCCTCACTATTTGGTGTCTTACGCCGCCCTGCCTCCGCACCCACTCCACTGCCGCGTGTGCTGTGTGCTGGCGGGTGTAGCGGTTAGATGGGGGGGGGCGTTGTGGTGCGCCGGGGGGGGGGGAGTTGTGTTGTGCTGCTGGTTGGCCATCTCTGGCTGCGGCCGCCTGAGGGGCCTGCTTAACCCCACAGAGGGATGTCTGGCCAGATCGGATCTAATTCCCCACTGAATAATTCCCCACTGCCTTATTACCGCACACCAGAGAGAGTCTCAGATAGAGAGTGGGAGAGGTGCGTTCGTTTTTTCGTGCGTTGTCCCTTTTTGAAATCTTTTTACTTCTCTGTTCATCTTTTTTGTGCTGTCTCGTTCTATCCCTTCCTCTCTCCCTCTATCCCTCTCTCCCTCACTCACTTTGTTATGCGCTGCTCGGCACCAGTCTGGGGTTCTCTGGTAAATCCCCCCCTCCCCAGTCCGAGAGGAACGTGGGCTTTTTGACAGGTCTGCTGAGGCTGTAAATCCGCTCATTTTCATTCACACAAATACAGCGCTGAGATTTCTCACACCTCACACACGCAAAGCCTGGCCCTGCAATGACTGACAGCTCTCCCTCTCTTCCTCACGCTCTCCCTTACCCTCTCATTATCTCCCTCTCTCCCTCTCTCCCTCTCTCTCTCTCCCTCTCTCTCTCTCTCCTCTCTCTCCCTCTCTCCCCCCTCTCCCTCTCTCCTCTCCTCTCCCTCCTCTCTCTCTCTCTCTCCTCTCTCTCTCTCTCTCTCTCTCTCTCTCTCCTCTCCCTCTCTCCCCCTCTCTCTCACACACTCTCTCACACACACACACACACGCACACACACACACACACACACACACACACACACACACCCCTCCTCGGTCTCTTCCTCCCCTTTTCTGTCTCTCTTAACAGTAACGAAATTCACGAGCACACTCTTAATTGACTGGATTTGTCTTGATTGGGGTTGATGCAGGTCTCGAGGGCGGCTTGTGGGTCTGGATTGCCGTGGCAAACTGGCTTTGTCGTTCCCGGTGACCTTTCAGATAATTACCTTGCCATCCCCTCCGACAAAGGATGGCACGCTCAGCTGCCCTGTTAGGGCCAGAGAAAGGACTGCCGAATGAGCTTTTGTTTTTTTATCCAGTCAAGCTATACATCCGAACGGGACTCAAGGACACGGCCCAGTAATATATTAATGAAATATTGTTAAACATTTCCTCTCGGGTGAATTAATGCACTAAAACACTTGAGATCTACTGTAGCTCCTCACAGCTCCTCTTTCTTGTGTTGTTAGCGGTACATTTGAGGCAACACTAGTCTTTGGTGTCCTCATCAGTGAAATGTGAGTGAGCCATGATGCGGGGCCAATCTGATGGTCAGGCAGCGTAGTAGGTCTTTCTAGTGCAGGGGTTCTCAAAGTGTGGGGGGGGCCCCACTAGAGGGGAATAGAGACATGTCAGGTGGGGCACGATGAACAGGAGGACATTTTTTCTTTTGTTAATCTTTAATAATGCCTTTCGTTTTTTTTGACAAGATCATAGATTCCAAACAAAATAGCCACACACAAACAGACCGACATGCGACCTATGAATTAAAATAGCATCTGATCCACCGGACCAAGACAGGAAATGCAATGTGGATCCATTTTTTTTTTTTACATTACCATTTTGCCTAGTTGATGGGGTCAGTTGGGGCTTGAAAATTCCCCATTTCCAAAGTGGGGAATGACAGAAAAAGTTTGAAAACCACTGTTCTAAGGAGAGAAATTATTTCTTGTCTCGATCAGCCGTCAGTCTTCCAACTCTGACCAGACCGCCCAGTCTGCTGTCGCCATCTAAACTTAGCAGCGGCTGGTTAACGGCTAAGGTATTGTGACACAGTATTTCCAGCCGGGTGTCCGAGTGGCTAAAGATAAGCCCTGAACTCCTCTATGTCCGTGTCTGAGCGCCATTGATTTATTCGTCCAGAGGCTCGCTCGATCGAGCGGGGACTGCCAGGCCTCCCAGCCCATGAGACGGTGATTCCTATCAACGCCTATTTTCGGAACAGAGTGTTGAGCAGCACCCACCACCCCCCCCCCCCCCCCCAAAACATCCTTTGCCACCCGATCTGTTCTGTGTCCATATATCACCAGGATGACCACAGGAATGCTGCGGGATGCCAGCAGAATAGACGCTAGT
>NC_063206.1:3041673-3056673 GCF_017589495.1 Alosa alosa | reverse complement strand
GCTAGGCTAGGCTAGTGTCTTTGAGGTACTTTTGTGTTGAGGCTTTGCTAGTGTCTTTTGTGGTTGAGGCTAGGCTAGTGTCTTTGAGGTACTTTAGTGGTTGAGGCTAGGCTAGTGTCTTTGAGGTAGCTTTAGTGGTTGAGGCTAGGCTAGTGCCTTTGAGGTACTTTAGTGGTTGAGGCTAGGCTAGTGCCTTTGGTACTTTAGTGGTTGAGGCTAGGCTAGTGTCTTTGAGGTAGCTTTAGTGGTTGAGGCTAGGCTAGTGTCTTTGAGGTACTTTAGTGGTTGAGGCTAGGCTAGGCTAGTGTCTTTGATGGTTGAGGCTAGGCTAGTGTCTTTGAGGTACTTTAGTGGTTGAGGCTAGGCTAGTGTGCTTGAGGTAGCCTCATGAGGTAGCTTCAGTGGTCTGTGGAAGGAGAAAGGGGCCAAAAAGTGTGATGCAGATATTTGAATTTCATTTAATTCCCCCAAGAACAATATCCAGCATTTTGGACACACACACACACACACACAAAGACACACACACACACAAAGACACACACTCAGACACACACACACTCAGACACACACATACAGACAGACAGACAGACAGACAGATACATACACACACACACACACACACACACACACACACCCCCTGCTGGAGGAGGCCCACTCCCCTCCCACTGCTCATCTATCACCAAGTCTCTGCTAATCCTCTCGGCCCAGCCCATGATCATGAGCAAACACTGCAGCCTAATTACCTGCAGCCTGCTGCATGCACAATGACTTCTCATGCTGCCACACACACACACACACTGAAAGAGGGCGAGAAAATCAGAAAATAGATCCACCAAATTGTAAATTGCACACACAGAGAACCATAGACGACACACACACACACACACACACACACACACTCCTCGGCCCTCTCCTACTGTCCTCTGTTTTGACCAAACATCATGTGTTCATCATCGCTGTGCTTCATGTGCAGTTTCTCCTAAGAGTGAATCCCTCTAGTTGAGCAGTGGTAGAGATGTAATGGAGAGATTTGGCTGAGAGACTTTGCTGTGTGCTGTGGGAGTTACCTGTGCAGGTGTGTTATGGGAATTACCTGTTTGTGCACAGTCGCAGTGCTCCTGGTGTGTGGAGTGACGTTACAGCGCCAGTGTTTCCTAGAAACAAACATTGTCAGCGGTAGCTGCAGAAAGGTGTCTGAGTGTTTTAGTGTGTGTGTGCGTGTGAGCGAGCGTGTGTGTGAGCGAGCGTGTGAGCGAGCGCGTGTGCTGCCAGGATCTGCTGTTAACGTAGTGTTAAGCAGATTCTTATGAGGTGGTAATTGACACTTTAAGGCCAAATATACAGCCCTGTTCTGGCTCTTTGTTCTACACGAGACTGACTGACTTCAGCACTGTGTGTGTGTGTGTGTGTGTGAGATGTGTGGTGTGTGTGTGTGTGTGTGTGTGTGTGTGTGTGACCTAGCTGGGACAGTCACTGTGTGTGTGTGTGTGTGTGTGTGACCTAGCTGGGACAGTCACTTGTGTGTGTGTGTGTGTGTGTGTGTGACCTAGCTGGGACAGTCACTGTGTGTGTGTGTGTGTGTGACCTAGCTGGGACAGTCACTGTGTGTGTGTGTGTGTGTGTGTGTGTGTGTGAGACTTAGCTGGGACAGTCACTGTGTGTGTGTGTGTGTGTGTGTGTGTGACCAGTCACTGTGTGTGGGACAGTCACTGTGTGGACAGTCACTGTGTGTGTGTGACCTAGCTGGGACAGTCACTGTGTGTGTGTGTGATGTAGCTTGATCTGTGTGTGTGTGTGTGTGACCCTGTGGACGTCACTGTGTGTGTGTGTGTGTGTGACCCTGTGTGGGACCCAGTGACCTAGTGGGACAGTGTGTGTGTGTGTGTGTGTGTGTGTGACCTAGCTGGGACAGTCACTGTGTGTGTGTGTATGTGCATGTAATAATAGTCTGGGACAATCACTGTGTGTGTATTAATGTGTGTGTATGTGTGTATGTGTGTGTGTGTGTATGTGTGTGTATGTGTGTGTGTGTGTGTGTGTGTGTGTGTGTGTGACCTAGCTGGGACAGTCACTCTAAAAACAGAGTAGGAGCGACAGTGACTGGGCACATGGTGACTTTGTGATGTGTGTGTGGTGTGATGTGTGTGTGATGTGATGTGTGTGTGTGATGTGATGTGTGTGTGTGTGATGTGTGTGATGTGTGTGTGATGTGTGTGTGTGTGTGTGTGTGTGTGTGTGTGTGTGTGTGTGTGTTCAGGCAAGGTATGAGGAGGTATTTTCGCGGCCGTGGAAACGAGGCCATATTGATAATATTTGGAGGTGGAAGTGTCCTCTTTGGACGTGCAAACGAGGGGCCCTCTCTAAAATTAACCCGCAGGGCCCCACGTGGCACCTAAATTTAGTGGGGGACCTGCCCGCCTGGTGCCCCACCGCCCGCACCTCACCCTGGGCACCAAGGGGACGGGACGACCCCTGCCATGGATGTTGGCCCCACTGCCCGCGCCCTCACCCTGGGCACCAGGGGCGGGGGCGACCCCTGCCACCATGGATGTTGGCGCCCCACTGCCCGCACCTCACCTGGGCACCAAGGGGCGGGGCGACCCCTGCCATGGATGTTGGCGCCCCTGCCCGCACCCTCACCCTGGGCACCAAGGGGCAGGGGCGACCCCTGCCATGGATGTTGGCCTCACCAGTCTCAGGCCTGGGCACCAAGGGGACGGACGACCCCTGCCATGGATGTTGGCGCCCACTGCCCGCACCTCACCCTGGGCACCAAGGGGACGGGACGACCCCTGCCATGGATGTTGGCGCCCCACTGCCCGCACCTCACCCTGGGCACCAAGGGGACGGGACGACCCCTGCCATGGATGTTGGCGCCCCACTGCCCGCACCTCACCCTGGGCACCAAGGGGACGGGACGACCCCTGCCATGGATGTTGGCGCCCCACTGCCCGCACCTCACCCTGGGCACCAAGGGGACGGGACGACCCCTGCCATGGATGTTGGCGCCCCACTGCCCGCACCTCACCCTGGGCACCAAGGGGACGGGACGACCCCTGCCATGGATGTTGGCGCCCCACCGCCCGCACCTCACCCTGGGCACCAAGGGGACGGGACGACCCCTGCCATGGATGTTGGCGCCCCACTGCCCGCACCTCACCCTGGGCACCAAGGGGACGGGACGACCCCTGCCATGGATGTTGGCGCCCACTGCCCGCACCTCACCCTGGGCACCAAGGGGACGGGACGACCCCTGCCATGGATGTTGGCGCCCACCGCCCGCACCTCACCCTGGGCACCAAGGGGACGGGACGACCCCTGCCATGGATGTTGGCGCCCCACTGCCCGCACCTCACCCTGGGCACCAAGGGGACGGGACGACCCCTGCCATGGATGTTGGCGCCTCGCGGGCAGACGCTTTTACAACCCCCTCCTTTTTTAAATCTGCAGCACATCATCAATACTGCGCCACTGGTGTGTCGATGTTTCATCATTCTGGACAGTCCACAATCCTCAAAGTCTCCAGATTAGGTTAAGAGGACTCTATGTTACAGTCCACAGTCTTCAAAGACTCCAGATTAGGTTAAGAGGACTCTATGTTACTGTCCTCAAAGACTCCAGATTAGGTTAAGAGGACTCTATGTTACAGTCCACAGTCTTCAAAGTCTTAGGTTAAGAGGACTCTATGTTATCCACAGTCTTCAAAGGGGTTAAGAGGACTCTATGTTACTGTCTCAAAAGTCCACTCTATGTTACAGTCACAATCCTCAAAGACTCCAGATTAGGTTAAGAGACAGATTAGGTTAAGAGGACTCTATGTTACTGTCCTCAAAGACTCCAGATTAGGTTAAGAGGACTCTATGTTACAGTCCACAATCCTCAAAGACTCCAGATTAGGTTAAGAGGACTCTATGTTACAGTGCGTGTTCCTCAGCGGTCTCTCAGCAGTTTGGCCAACCCAGAGTCCATCACCTAGCTAGAGCTGATGCATTCAAATGCATCAAATTCCTCTTGTCCCGTTCCTATGAAGACAACAAAATATAAAATGGCTTGTTATGGTGCTGTGTTGACTTGACTACTATGTCTTTACCATGTAGGTGTATTAGAGCTCACGTGTGTGTTGTTTTGGACAGATGCACCTATTATGAGTAGTTCATCTTAACCATCAGCTGGACTGTGTGATTTCATCATATTTGATCATGAGTAGAATAGAGAGAGAGAGGGAGTGTGTGTGTGTGTGTGTGTGTGAAATTGATATCTGGCAGCTTAAGACATGTCCACAAACTGATGGTGTGCTGAGACTGGCAGGGCTATCAAAAGGAAAGTCTAAACAACTCCATAGCATTCTGCTCCATAGCAGCTGTGATAGTCTTGCTGTGTGGTGTAGGCAATGCTTTATGTACCCTTGAATGTCAAAGCTGTATCGTATCTGAGAATGTTGAATCCTTTCTGTAAAGAAATTTGATTGGTGGATTCAAATGAAGAATTCAAGTGTGTGTGTGTGTGTTTTAAATAAAGGCAGGCATGTAAGAGACGGATGTTTTTATGGCGCATTGTCGCTGTGGTGGTTGCCCCCCTGTCTGACCATGGGCAGAGAGAATGTGTGTGTGTGTGTGTGTGTGTGTGTGTGTGTGTACAAATCATCAATGTAGGACATGCACACATACATGCTCACCTGTTCAGATAGACCTTCAAGATGCTGTAGTTCAGACCACACACACACACACACACACACATTGTAAAATATGATATGCAGAAACACCTTGCCGAGAGCTAACATGCAACAGGGTAACATAAAAAGCTTCAACCTCGATAAACAACTACACACAGACTCACCCCAAGAGCGCTACACACAGACTCACCCCAAGAGCGCTACACACAGACTCACCCCAAGAGCGCTACACACAGACTCACCCCAAGAGCGCTACACACAGACTCACCCCAAAAGCCCGTAGTGTGACATGAGCACCTCATAGCCCTGTCTTTGGAGTGGTGTCATCTTATGACTCTAAACCAGTTACGAATCTCTCTTCTAACTTCCCAACACACACACACACACACACACACACACACACACACAAACACACACAATCCCCACCTTGACCAAAACATAAATAAAACCTGGATGGGACCAATATTGGGCCCATATGCCTACAACTCCCATAAGCCCCAAACACTCCTTCTGCTCTGAGCCCACTGAGGGGAGGGGGAGCTCTCGCTAGTGGCTGGTGTGATGGCAGTCTGTGAAGTCAACCGTGAATGGCAGCGGCTTGACCTGCTAGTCCCCTGTAAAGTCATAAATAGGAGTCCGCTTTAGTCGCCAGCCCTATCCGCGCTAGCTGCATTTGTTTGGATAGAACAGCTGGAAGCTTCTTATAAAAGGCAGCGCGTATCCTCTCAGATGTGCATTTGCTATATAAACAGCCTGCCTGGGCTTTATTTGTGTACTTGAAATGGTCTTTGGATGTGTATGTTTGTGTATTATTTGCTGTGTGTGTGTGTTGGTAAGGGTATCGAGAGGATGTGTATGTTTGTGTATTATTTGGTGTGTGTGGTTGGTGAGGGTATCATATGTTTGTGTATTATTTGGCGTGTGTGTGTTAGTGAGGGTATCGAGAGGTTTTACGAAGTGGGAGACTGTATGTAGACAGACTGCAGAATGAAGCTGTCGTGTGTGTGTCTGTGTGTGTGTGTGTGTTCGTGTCTGTGAGTGAGAGAGAGGGACTTAATCCCCTCCAGCAGAGGCCCCGGAGCTCGACACCGGAGGAGGTGTGTGTGTGTGTGTGTGTGTGTGTGTGTGTGTGTGATGGCCGTCGGGGGCTCTGCATTAGTATGGCCCAGGCGCGTCTCCCTGCCTGTGTGGCGTTAGTTGGTTAAGCCTGGGACGTCCCTCAGCCAAGACAACGCGGCTCTGATGGACTGGCCTAATAAACCTCTTCTCACATGAGGGAGAACTCAATCTCCTCACACACACTCAGAAACACACACACACACACATACACTTGTGCGCATATAACGCTCACGGGTATACATACATTCAGCCAAACACAATTCAAACACAAGCTATCACACACAGACACAGTAAGCAGAAACAGGCATGCTATCACACAGACACAGCAAGTTGATACACACACAGGCATACTAGCAAAAAAAAGGAAACTGCGGAAACATTTGTACACACCCAGACTCTCAGCTGCTCGTAGTTTCAATACACATATCCAATTAGATAGGCATGGTTCTCCATGGTTCTCTGCTTGGCCTGTGCTCGGTTTCTCTCCCCCTCTCTCTCTCCCCATGGTTCCCCTCTTGGCCACATAAAGTGTAAGTACAAGTGAGAGTTGCAGTTGGAGTTGTGTCTGTGGCCATTGTGATTGATGTCTAACAACCAAGTCAGGGTGATATATTTGATGAAAACCTGTGCCATTTCCAGGTTGGCAGTAAATCTCATTAACATTAGTATTGTTTCCTGCTGCAGCAGTGCAGACGGCTCGGCCTCCCGATGCAGTTTCCCCCCATAATGGAGGATGGCTGTGTGTGTGTTTACCAGAGAGCTCTTCTGATGTAGGTAGTTTGGCTGCGTGTGTGTGTTTACCAGAGAGCTATCCTGATGTAGGTAGTTTGGCTGCGTGTGTGTGTTTACCAGAGAGCTCTCCTGATGTAGGTAGTTTGGCTGCGTGTGTGTGTTTACCAGAGAGCTCTTCTGATGTAGGTAGTTTGGCTGCGTGTGAAATTGGGCTCTGCTGACTTCCCTGAAGGGATTTGATTTGATTTGATTTGATTTGATGCAGTGGCAGCAGGGCAGAGCTGTGAGCAGGGGAGAGCTGATGCGTCTCGGCGTGACGTTTAAAAGACACAACGTTAGGATGCAAGATGCATCTCGGCGTGACGTTTAAAAGACACAACGTTAGGATGCAAGATGCAATTTTGTCCAAAGCAACATATAAATAACAACACAATAGTTAAATTTAACAGTAAACAATTGAAAAAGTTGGTAAGACTACATTAAGGAGAATAGCAATAATAAACAACAATGTCAATTCAATCAGTAGCCTAATGAAATGTTACTTGTGGTTCGGGTGCTAAAGCATAAAGTCGAAAAGAAGTATCAGGATCGGCATTTCAAGCATAGCACAAGGGAATTATTTATATTCGGGAAATCACAGAAGGTGTGGTCATTTAGTGTGGTTAATATTGACGTTTTGTGGGCTGGTTTTAATGTGTCTTTTTTAAGCGTTGGATAATGTGATGGGTCTTGTCATGTTGTGTTTTGAAGTGTTTCTGTGTGACTGAGTTGTAATTAAAGGGGCTTTAAGAGGTCAAAGGTCAGGCGCCTGAGGAGGGCCAAATTCATTTTCCTCTGCATGTCCATCTCATTTAGTGGGCTTAGCCTCACACACTAACTGTGTGTGTGTGTGTGTGTGTGTGTGTGTGTGTGTGTGTGCACCCCAGATATAAGATGATTTGTAGGTATATTCTTGTGTGTCCTTGTTCTCTCAGTGGCTCTGATGTTTTTGTAATTTGCGAAGTGTGTGTCTTTGTAATGTGTCGTGTACGTGTGTGTGTGTGTGTGTGTGTGTGTGTGTCTTTGTAATGTGTCATGTGTGTCTGTCTTTGTAATGTTTTGTGTGTGTGTGTGTGTGTGTGTGTGTGTGTGTGTGTGTCTTTGTAGTAGTGTGTTTGTGTGTTTGTGTGTGTGTGTGTGTGTGTAGGTATGAGGGGTGTTAACACTGGTGCTCCTCCAGACACACATCAGCAGGAATCATGGCACACACATTACATGCCTCATCACTCTCTCTGACACACTGAGCTCGCAGTAATGCTCCACACGCACAGGGGCATACATCATCTACCCGTCTCCCACAACTACCCTCCCTCCGCATCTACCCTCCCTCCGCATCTACCACTCTCCCACATCTACCCCTCCTCCACAACTACCCCACAACTACCCCTCTCCCAATCTCCCACATCTACCCCTCCTCCCCTCCTCCACATCTACCCCTCCTCCACATCTACCCCTCTCCCACATCTACCCCTCTCCCACATCTACCCCTCTCCCACAACTACCCCACAACTACCCCTCTCCCATTCTCCCACATCTTCCCCTCCTCCACAACTACCCCTCCTCCACATCTACCCCTCCTCCGCATCTACCCCTCTCCCACATCTACCCCTCTCCCACAACTACCCCTCTTCTACATCGACCCCTGCCCCAAATCTACTATCTACCCCTGTTCTGCTGCACGGGGGCGTCATCTACCCCTCTTCCACTGCACAGGCGTAAACCATATATCTGTGTACCACAATTGCCCTTATCATGCCCTTATAATCTATCTGTGTACCACACACTGCCCTTATAATCTATCGGTGTTCCACACACTGCCCTTATCATGCCCTTATAATCTATCTGTGTACCGCATACGGCCCTTATAATCTATCTGTGTTCCACACACTGCCCTTATCATGCCCTTATAATCTATCTGTGTACCGCTGACCCTTATAATCTATCGATTGTTCCACACACTGCCCTTATCATATAATCTATCTGTGTTGTATAATCTATCGGTGTTCCACACACTGCCCTTATCATGCCCTTATAATCTATCTGTGTTCCACACACTGCCCTTATCATGCCCTTATAATACATAGACATAATATACATAGACGCCGCATCGACCGCTACTCCCTACTAGCGCTGATGAGACGTGGGGCCGCCATCTTGAATCGGTCCTCCACTTCACTCAGTGTAATCTGTTTGGCTGGTGCAATGAGCTGTCAGTGCATTTAATTAATCATACATCATTTTTTTTGCTGCAAAGGTCCTACATGTAGCTATGATACAGGCCACATGGTTCGGCGTATTTTAATATTCATAGTGGGTTTAACAGTAATAGAATATTCTGATATATGATAAAGTGACCTGACGTCCGATATCAAAACTGGGAACATAATCCATGTTTGACAGCATAGACAAAACTAGTTCCATCAACAGCATTATTCACAGTTCACAGAAAGGTTCCATAAACATTTAAGTGAGATCAGTGCCATTCAGACATCTGAGGGGTATTCCAAGTAGGCCTATGTGGTTTAGTGACAAACTTTGGTAAATTGACTCAGAATAAGTTGTAAACCTCCCAGTAGAAAATCTGTATGATACAGGAAACATGGTTGTGTGTGTTTTAATATTCATAGTGGGCTTAACAGTAATAGAATATTCTGATATATGATATGTTATAAAGACATTAGTAAAGACATCCAATATAAAAACTGGCAACATAACTAATCCACGTTTGACAGCATAGACAAAACTAGTTCCATCAACAGCATTATTCACAGTTCACAGAAAGGTTCCATAAACATTTAAGTGAGATCAGTGCCATTCAGACATCTGAGGGGTATTCCAAGTAGGCCTATGTGGTTTAGTGACAAACTTTGGTAAATTGACTCAGAATAAGTTGTAAACCTCCCAGTAGAAAATCTGTATGATACAGTTTTAATATTCATAGTGGGTTTAACAGTAATAGAATATTCTGATATATGATAAAGTGACCTGGCGTCCGATATCAAACTGGGAACATAATCCATGTTTGACAGCATAGACAAAACTAGTTCCATCAGCAGCATTATTCACAGTTCACAGAAAGGTTCCATAAACATTTAAGTGAGATCAGTGCCATTCAGACATCTGAGGGAGTATTCCAAATAGGCCTATGTGGTTTTAGTGACAAACTTTGGTAAATTGACTCAGAATAAGTTGTAAACCTCCCAGTAGAAAATCTGTATGATACAGGAAACATGGTTGTGTGTGTTTTAATATTCATAGTGGGCTTAACAGTAATAGAATATTCTGATATATGATATATTATAAAGACATTAGTAAAGACATCAATATAAAAACTGGCAACATAACTAATCCGTTTGACAGCATAGACAAAAAACTGGTTTGATACAAGTTTTAATGAGGTAAATTTACAGAAAAATCCATTAACATTTTTTTCAGTTCAGTGCCATCAAAATAAAGTTTGATGAACAGACATTGGTGTGGCATAAGTAAAGGAAATGGAGTAACTGGGTTCAATATCAACAGCATTTGTTAGACAAGTTCCATAAATATTGTAAAGTGCAAGTTTGTTGGTTTGTTTCTGATCCTTAAAAAACAGACATTGGTTTGGCATAGTAAGTGTAACAGTTCATCAATTCAAGACAAAAAGGTGACTTGTCACTTGTACAGTGTCAATGGGTTCATCAACAGCATCTGTTATTTACAGTTCACAGAAAGGTTCCAGCCCCAATGAAGAGATTAAATAAAAAGGAATTAAGAAACATTTAGAGACTGCTAAGATCAGCCCCGTTCATTGCAATCAGTAAAGAATCAGGGAGTGTCTTCACAGGCTCAGTGAGACAGAGGTTACCGTCATGCAGTTGGTTCTATGATTTCGACAACTGGTGCATGTAATTTTGTATGTTCCCACCTTGCTAAAATTGCTTGGGTACACTTTGGCTGAGAACAAAAGTGCTTCAGACAGCAGGTGGGCAAATAAGATGGCAGAACATAGTGAAACTGGGTAAACTCCATAAAAGAGGACTGAGTCAACCAGACGATGGGAAAATGGGACACAGAGTGGCGAATGCAGGTGATGAAGGTGGAGCTCATAAATCAAATATTCAATCACAGTGTAGCAGATGCCCTGCAGTACTGCAATGAAGAGCTGCACCTTCCTCAGTTCCAGGGGTGTGAGGAGACCGTTCAGTTCATTCACAGTCTCCTTGAGCAAGGCAGTTGTTCTGGGGAGATATAAAATAAATAAATTAATGAAAAGGAATTTGAGAGGCATCTTATTCTTGTTAGGGTAAATGACATGTGAATAATACAGTGTTGGGCAAGCTACTTCGAAATAGTAGTGAGCTAAACTATCAGTTACTCTGCCATAAATAAAAACACTACACAAAACTACCACCCAGTCAAATGTATTAGTAACACAAACACAGCAGTAGGCTAGTTCACTACATAGGAAGCTACTTTAAATTGTGCTAATTTCACATGACAACAAAGTGTAGCTTGTGTGGCTAAAGCTACTTGATAAATAAAAGAAGTTAAGCTATTGAAAAGTTACTTTATTCGGGAAATAGTGAAGCTAGGCTACCAACAGCTTAGGCTACAAGTAGCAGCTAGCGATTGGCCAATAATAGGCTACAGTCTGTGCCACTTGTGTAACATTTGCCGGCCAAATCTAGTATGATTTATTTCTACAATAGCCTTCTTGTGTCAGTTGTAATCTAAGTCAGTGTTATGGAATATGACTTACCAAGTCTCAGTTCATAGCCGGGTGAACACTGAGTAAACATAGCCTAGCTAGCTGGCTCACGATTTTCATACAGTAATATCAAAGATCCTTGCTCCTTCTCAACTCTCTGGTAATATTCTATTCACAAAAATACAACCAATAGTACGGTAATGTTAAATCTTACTTGTGAAAAGTAAATCCCCGAGCCCTGTTTTATGATGGTCCGCCCGATTTGAGCAGGAAGATGCTGCACAGGGCTGGCATCTTGTGTCTTCTGCTGCAACGCAACGAGGAGTATGACCAGTCCAAGATGGCGGCCGCATTTCTTGTTTCCAGCAGCCAATGCAGCGTCTGTATATTATGTCTATATTATAATCTATCTGTGTACCACACACTGCCCTTATAATCTATCTGTGTACAACACAACGCTGGGCATATTCAGGGTGTGCAGGAATTCTCAAAAAAATTTCAGAAATATTGGGGTTAGAAGAAAGAACTGCAACCTGCAATTGGGGTGTGTGTTTGAATATGGGGGCATCTGAATATATCATCTAGCCTAGAAATCTAGACGCACCCTAGACGCACCAGGGCTAGTCTAGCAACTCTCCATTGGCTTGTGAGCTCGGAAAATTAAACTTCTATCAGGCCAATCAAATCGTGTATAGAGTCGTTAGGTGGGCTTAACATAATGATGGCAGCGTTGCAACGGTTTGGCTTAAATTCCCTGCTACTTGAAAACAAATAAGATGGATGTTGCTGTTGGCGAACAGTGTGACACGAGTTAAGCTTTTATTAAGTTGGCAAAAGTTTGAACTAGCCAACTAGCTCCTTTAATTGGAAATGCATGGGACTCATAAGCTGTCCTAGGGAATTTGAAAGACAATCGATTATCCCGCACCTCGGACTGAGCACTGCGAACGGTGAGTGCCCAGACCCTACATTTTAATGTGGGTCTGGCTCGTCAGGCTATATATCATCTGTATGTGTGTCAGTTGGGGTGTATGTTTGAATATGGGGGCATCTTAATTGAAGTTGGGGGCATCTGAATCTGTATATGTGACCAGGCATGGCAAAACCAGGCACATGTCTCCCCAGAGACATTTTGAGTTATTCACAGATTCTGAAAGTGTAGTTTCAAAGCTATCCAATGATGTCTCACTCATGGAGATCTGATAATATTAATATTTGTAAAGTTGTAGCCATTTTAAAGTATACACATCTCAAAGCTACAAGCTGAGAATTCAGGCTTTTCAATTTGACTACGTTCTCCCTCAATCCATGGGAGGGGAACAAAATGGTCCTCATTTACATGACATTAAGATCAACCCTCCCCCCTGTCACGGTCACTGATATGTCAGCCTGCAGTGCTAATAACCCATCGAAACTATCTGTAATGGGTTACAGAACCAGCTAGTTACAATGGATAAAATAGTCTAAAACGCGAACTAAACAAACATTAGATCATGTTTGCAAACCCTGTTAATTTGAATGCACACACGATGCAAGTCACCCTGCCATCAGTCAAAACAAGACATTCTCGCATTATTCAAATGAATTGCCCACCGAAACTATCTGTAATGGGTTTTGGCTAGTAGCCTATGGTGCCAATACGACAGTAGGCCTACGTTAGCTAGTAGCAATGGATAAAGTTTAGATTGGGGCATCTGAATCTGTATATGTGCTCTAGATTGGGGCATCTGAACTCCATGAGAGACAATAGAATAGAATACAGATGAAATGACTATTGACACACACATACACACACACACACACACACACACACACACACGGTGGGGGCGCTCCTAACGTGGTGTCGCCCGTTATAGCCAGCAGCTGGACACAGGGGGCACCCGCCTCGGAACTTTTCCCTGGCGTCAGGCTGGGCAGCAGACGGTGTGTGTGTGTGTGTGATGGGCAGGGCCAGGGGTGAGTGTGTGTGAGAGAGAGGGAGATGGGGAGTGGTTGAACAGCTGCTGGCGTCTCAGTAGGCTTAAACAAACACAATGACTACAGTCTAAAAAAAAAAGAACAGTTCTCAAGGAGACCTGTGTAGAGGTTAGAACTCTCAGGTTTACTTAGAACCTTTTGATCCTGTGCTTAGGGAACTTCTAAGGCACCTCTACACTGGGTAAAAAAGCTGTGTGTGTGTGAGACAGTTGGAGAGAGAGCGAGGGCTGCCAACGTGCAGTAGAACCTGTTGACGGCCGGCCCGTCTTAAATAGACTGGGATCAGCGGCGCTCGATTACAAATTTTACCAAAAGCCCTCTTGCTGACAGGGGAGGGAGCCTGCAGCCTGGCAGGGGGCGACGTGTGTGTGTGTGTGGGAAGGGGGTAAATGTGTGTGTGTGTGGGGGGTTGTTGCTGCGGGTTTGGGAGGTAGTGTGATGGTGCCGCACACAGCTGAAAGAGTGTGTGTGTGTGTGTGTGGGGGGGGGTTGGGCATGCTAACAACCAGGGACAACAAGGAGGTGATGAGAGCTGTGAAGGCAAAATAGACCTGCTGATATGTGACACACACACACACACTCACTCAGACATGCACACACACACACACACTGCAAAATAGACCTGCCCTGCCGATATGTGACCACTGCCCGCTCCCCCTACACACCACACCACCTCTCCTCCCCCACTCCTAGACACACACACACACACACACACACACACTCACACTCACTCACTCACTCACGCAGACATGCACACACACACACTGATACACTCAGTCATGTGAGTGTGCACACACACACTCTTACTCACTCCCACATGCACACACACTATTTGCCACATGTTCAGAGGAGATTATTCTATGTGTGTGTGTGTGTGGGGGGGGGGTGTGGTTGTGTGTGTGTGTGTGTGGGGGGGGTGTGTGTGTGTGTGTGTGTGGGGGTTGTGTGTGCGGGTTGGAGTGTGTGTGTGTGTGGGGGTTGTGTGTGCGGGTTGGAGTGTGTGTGTGGGGGTGGTTGTGTGTGTGTGTGTGTGTGTTTATGGATTTGAATATGATTGCACATGTGCACATCTATCTACTGTTTCCTTTGTGTGTTTAGGTGAAGGTGTGTATATCATTTCATCATATCATATCTGTGTGTGTGTGTGTAACTGATAGGCGCCTGTGGTTTCCCCTCTCTCATGAGCTTGTAAAAGTGTGTGTGAGATTCCTGTGGTGGTTGGTGACACAGCCTAGCCTAGGGGCAGCCGTGGCCTACTGGTTAGCACTTCGGACCTGTAACCGGAGGGTTGCTGGTTGGAACCCTGACCAGTAGGCACGGCTGAAGTGCCCTTGAGCAAGGCACCTAACCCCTCACTGCTCCCCGAGCGCCGCTGTTGTAGCAGGCAGCTCACTGTGCCGGGATTAGTGTGTGCTTCACCTCACTGTGTGCTGAGTGTGTTTCACTAATTCATGGATTGGGATAAATGCAGAGACCAAATTTCCCTCACTGGATCAAAAGAGTGTATATACTTATACTTATATACTACCCTCGGGCTCTGACCAGTCCTACTCCACCATCACAGCCCAGCAGCAGCAGCAAGCCCCACGGCCACCAACCCACAGTAGGCCCAGGCCTCCACAATTATAAACAGCTACAACATCAACAACGTAAACATCAACAACGTAAACATCAACATCATAAACATCAACATCATAAACATCAACATCGTCAATATCAACATCATAAACATCAACATCGTCAATATCAACATCGTCAATATCAACATCAT
>NC_063206.1:3034173-3039173 GCF_017589495.1 Alosa alosa | reverse complement strand
CGAGAGCAAACCCACACACACACACACACACACACACACACACACACACACACACACACACACACAAAAACCGCACACACAAAAACCGCACACACCCTGTCCCAACGCGTGTATGGGAAAGAATTCAGCGACCAGCCGTGATGTCTCTACTCATCACTCTGTGTTATTGGTTTTTTTCACGTTTTTAATTTATTGATTATTTATAATAAAAAAAATGCATCCATCATCACAGATCACAATCAGGCGTGTGCTGTGCTGTGCTGTGCTGTGCTGTGCTGTGCTGTGTTGTGTTGTGTTGTGTTGTGTTGTGTGTTGTGTTGTGTTGTGTTGTGTTGTGTTGTGTTGTGTTGTGTTGTGTTGTGCTGTAATTCTGGGGCTCAATGGGCAGCAGGGTGTTTGGATGTGTAATTCTGGGGCTCAATGGGCAGGAGGGTGTTTGGATGTGTAATTCTGGGGCTCAATGGGCAGCAGGGTGTTTGGATGTGTAATTCTGGGGCTCAATGGGCAGGAGGGTGTTTGGATGTGTAATTCTGGGGCTCTATGGGCAGGAGGGTGTTTGGATGTGTAATTCTGGGGCTCAATGGGCAGGAGGGCCGGCCGAGCTCAGGGCTCCTGTGTTTGTGGCTCTGTAAATCCCGCCGGTTGTCCCGCGCTGGACTGAGCTGCTGGTGCAGGGGCTGTTAGAGGCTCAGGAAGTCACTTAGGAACTGATCCTCTCTAAGCTCGTAATGTAAGCAAGGCTGTTTTAAAACATTTCTCTGAAATCTGTCGGCTATCTGCACAGGGCTGCATCAAGTCCAGGGGATTGAGGTTAACTGCTATGCCCCGCTAAGTGGTCAGAACAGAGCATGCACGCAATCGCTAAATGATACGAGCTAATTAGACTGGATGATGAGGATCAAGCAATCGCTAAATGATACGAGCTAATTAGACATGATGGTGAATATCGAACATACACTAAACGATACTATCTAATTAGATTGTATGGTGAATATCAAAATGCAGTGTTTTGGAGTGATGGACAGCGGACAGCTTATCACTGTGATATTTTTGCTTTATTTTATTTATTATTATTATTTTTTTTTAATTATAGAACAAAAAATAACAGAAATGAAGAAAGACAAATGCAGATCCATGTGTGTATTTTGTTGGCCTTAATGCCGAGGCTCATAATGATGATTGTGTGTCGCATCATTAAGCTGACATTCAAGGATTGAAAAGACTAAATCAGGATATTTTTTCTTCTGTCTAACTGATTTGGGGATTTTTTTCGTACTTCAACCACACATAGAAACACACACACAGTATCAGTTCTCATTCTCATGCGAACTTGCCGTAGACTGTTTACAAACACCTCCATTGCAGAGTGATGGTTTGTGTGTGTGTGTGTGTCTGGAGAGCAGGGGGTAATGCGTTTTCTGGAGCGACGCCCGTGGTCTCAGCTGTCCAGAGCTCTACCGCACGCTAGCAGGAAGCCTCGGGGCTCAGTGCCGTCCCACCAGCGTCTGTGTGTGTGTGTGTGTGTATGTGCGTGTGTGTGTGCATGTCAATGTCCATCACATGATTAGTGGTCTTCTCACACACAGATAGACAATGGATTGTCTGGTTCTCACAGTATTTAAAATCACTGCATTTTGGGGTCAGATGACCATTTACTGCTGTGCAATGGATGCAGTTCTTTGCCATGTGTAGAACTGAAATGGCACACACACACACACACACCTGACTAACGTCCTCCTAATACTGGCTGTGGGTGTTCCGGCCTTGCACTCCTCCTCTGCACTCTTCCTCCCTCCATTCCCTCCATTCCTCCCTCCTCCCTTCTCTCTCTTTGTGTCGCTCCTCTCTCCTGTAGGCCACGGAGAGAGAGAGAGAGAGAGAGAGAGAGAGAGAGAGAGAGAGAGAGAGAGAAAAATATGTAATGAGAGATGCATTAGGCCAATGAGATAGTGGGAAAGAGACCTTATGGAGTAGTGAGGGAATGACAAGTGTGTGTGTTGGGGTGGGGTTGGATCAAGGGCACGCGCCTCGGGGCCCGACCTCCACTTGAGACGCTCATTCAGAGCTTCAGACCCTTCTGAATAGACACCGCTGCCAAAGTGTGTGTGTATGTATTCGAGGGACAGAGAGTCCATTTGTGTGTGTGTGAGAGAAAAGAAGAGGAAGAGAGAGCGGAGATTGTGTGTATGGGACAGAGAGTCCATGTGTGTGTGTGTGTGTGTGTGAGCGTGTTTGTGTTAACCATAGGTAGCTAGTCCACATGCTGATGAGTGATCAGGCCGTGTGTGTGACCTTTTTGGGAGGGGGTGTTTGGCAAACTGGGGGTTTCTGAGGGTGTGTGTGGAAATGCTGCTGGACTGAGTGGTTCCATTGCCTGCCACACACACACACACACACACACACACACACACTCTCTGTATGAGAGGCGGATCCACAGGGGAGTCGTTTGACAGTTGTCGCCTCGGTCCGCTAAGCCCAAGCAGCCCTGCCAACATCTCCTTCTCTCTTTTCCTCCACTCGTTTATCTCTCCCTCTCTGTTCCTCCACTCGTTTATCTCTCCCTCTCTGTTCCTCCACTCGTTTATCTCTCCCTCTCTCTCCCTCTGCTGTCTGTGTTGCTCCATCCTCACAGGCTCTCCCTCCCTCTCTCTCTCCCTCTCTCTCTCTCCCCTCTCTCTCTCTCTCCCTCCTCTCTCTCTCTCTCCTCTCTCTCTCTCTCCTCCTCCCTCTCTCTCTCTCTCTCTCCCTCTCCCTCCCTCCCTCTCTCTCTCTCTCTCTCTCCCCCCTCTCTCTCTCTCTCTCTCTCTCTCTCTCTCCCTCTCCCTCCCTCCCCTCTCTCTCTCTCTCTCTCTCTCTCTCTCTCTCTCTCTCTCTCTCTCTCTCTCTCTCTGCATTGGACACTGTTGTTTATGTCTGTGTTTTAGGATTGGAGGTGTTGTGCTCATTTTACACATGTTGCTCAGTGTTTGTTTTTATGAGTTGCTTTTAGGGGAAGGTTACAGCACCACATGGAGTCTTCTCAGCTGCAATAGTTCTCTCTCTCCAGCTTTTTCACCTTTCTCTGTCTCTCTCTTCCTCTCCTCCTCAATCTCTCTCTCCCTCTCTTCTTCTGTCTTCCTCAATCTCTCCCTCTCTTCTTCTGTCTTCCTCGATCTCTCAATCTCTCCCTCTCTTCTTCTGTCTTCCTTTATCTCTCCCTCTCTTCTCTTCTTCTGTCTTCCTTTATCTGTCTCTCCCTCTCTTCTTCTGTCTTCCTCAATCTCTCCCTCTCTTCTTCTGTCTTCCTTCTCTCCTGTCTTCCTCAATCTGTCTCCCTCTCTTCTTCTGTCTTCCTCAATCTCTCCCTCTCTTCTTCTGTCTTCCTCAATCTCCCTCTCTTCTCTTCTTCTGTCTTCCTCAATCTCTCCCTCTCTTCTTCTGTCTTCCTCAATCTCTCCTCTCTCTTCTGTCTTCCTTTATCTGTCTCTCCCTCTCTTCTTCTGTCTTCCTCAATCTCTCCCTCTCTTCTCTTCTTCTGTCTTCCTCAATCTCTCCCTCTCTTCTTCTGTCTTCCTCAATCTCTCCCTCTCTTCTTCTGTCTTCCTCAATCTCTCCCTCTCTTCTTCTGTCTTCCTTTATCTCTCTCTCCTCTCTTCTTCTGTCTTCCTCAATCTCTCCCTCTCTTCTTCTGTCTTCCTCAATCTCCCCTCTCTTCTTCTGTCTTCCTTTATCTCTCTTTCTCTCTTTCTCTCTTCCTCTCCGTCTTCCTCTCTCTCTCTCTCTCTCTCTCCCTCTCTTCCTCTCTGTGTGTCTGTCTCTCTTTCCCTCCATTTCTCAGTGTCTCCCACTCTCCCCTGCTGTCCTGTGATCTTTGTGCTCGGCGCTGCCTGTCCCCCTCTCCAGTTACAGGCCGCCCTTCAGGGGGTAAACCTGATAGGCACTAATGTTTAGCCAGCAGTGTCTGCGGAGCGCCTGTGTGCCATGCCGTCACCAGCTAGCTATGCCCACCCCGGCTCCTGCCCCTCACTGCCCCCCGCTGCCCCTGCCCGCCGCACAACATGTGCTGTTGTCCCCGTGTCACCAAGCCGTTGTCATGGCGAGCGAGCTGGCCCCGTCTGTGAAAGGCGGGCGGGATGATGTCATGGGCTAAACGGCCACGGGACCTTTGACACCTGTCGGGCCCCCGTACGCAATGTCACCGCGGCTGAAAATGGCCAGAGCACAGATGCAGCGGCACAAAGCGCTGTGGAGGCCTGGCCTTGGTGTGTGTCGCTCGCTCGCGCGCACAGGGCGTCCGTCGGAGTCTGAGGTGAGAGAGGCTAACAGCTGACCCCAGCGCTGTGGAGCCTGTAGCTGCTGGCCTCAAGTGTTTGGTGTGTGTGTGTGTGTGTGTGTGTGTGTGTGTGTGTCCTCTCGGCTAAATTAATAAATATACATGTAACAGACCGATAGTTACAGCCAGAGCGACTCGCTGTCCACTACAGACATGTGTTTACAGAGAGAGAGAGAGAAGAGAGTAAAAAAGGAAGAGGAAGAAGACACAGGGGATGAGATGTAGGGAGAAAGTGGAGAAAGACAGTCCTGGCCACTGGGGCTACTCAAATTCTCTTGGCCAGTTGAGGCTTTAATCAGCCTCTTTCTCTTGGCCAGTTGAGGCTTTAATCGGCCTCTTTCTCTTGGCCAGTTGAGGCTTTAATCAGCCTCTTTCTCTTGGCCAGTTGAGGCTTTAATCGGCCTCTTTCTCTTGGCCAGTTGAGGCTTTAATCGGCCTCTTTCTCTCGGCCAGTTGAGGCTTTAATTGGCCTCTTCTCTTGGCCAGTTGAGGCTTTAATCTTCTCCTCTCTGTTGTTCTCTTAACACCCTTTCTCTCTTCAGCTCTCTCTCCTTCCCTCCCTCCCTCCCTCCCCTCTGTTTCTCTCTCTCTCTCTCTGTCTCTCCCTGTTTCTCTCTCCAGCTCTCTCTCCTTCCCTTCCTCCCTCTCTTTCTTTCTCTCTCTCTCCCTCGCTCAGCGTCTCCTCGCA
>NC_063206.1:3016673-3024173 GCF_017589495.1 Alosa alosa | reverse complement strand
CAGGAGAGAAAAAGACAGGAGAGATTGCATTGATGGGCCTGCGTTAAACAACAGGGTACAGATCAATACGGCACAATTGAGTTCTCCAAACTGTGTGTGTGTGAGCGTAAGGGCTGTGTGTGTGTGCGTGTGCGCTGCCCCTCTGATCGCCCGTGATGAAGTCTTTATTAGCCTCTATTGAGTGATTCATTTGAGCTCTGTCCTCCACCTCTTCCCCTCCTGTCCTCCACCTCCCTCCTCCTCTCCTCCTCCTGCCCTGTTTCCCTCCTCTCCCTCCCCTCTCCTCCTCCTCCTCCTATTTTCTCCTCCTCCTCCTCCTCCTCCCTCCTCCTCCTCCTCTTCCTCCTCTAGTAACCTCTCCTTCCTCTCCTCTTCCTCCACCCCCAATCTTCTCCTCATGGCTTGTATAGTGATGGACACCAGTACTGGCCCTGAAGCGTCTTAGCTGAGATGTGATCATCACTCCTCAGCGCTCCTGTGGCTGCATTTCTGGCCCTCCCATTATAGGTGGGGTGGGGTGGGGGGGCTGCCCCTGAGGCTGCTGTTGGACCACAGTGACCCCACTCACTGCTCCCCTGTTCACATCATATGAGGCATAAAAAAAAAAAAAAGGTTTGGTTCCTGTTGGTTGTCAGTTGAGGCCATGGGTGCGTTAGGAATTATTCCAGTGGCAGTAAGGGATAGGTAGAAAATCAGTCCCTCAGGATTTCCATGAGGTTTTTGAGACTGTTCATCCCTAAAATGCCTGGATGGAAGTCTATGGTGTTTTTAGCTGTTTCTTGTGGAGAAATTATGGAGGAAGTGAAAATTGCAAAAATAGTTTTTTTTTTTTTTTTTTAAATTTAGGGCAATTAAGGTTAGTAAGACCAAAATCACACTGATAATCTTGATGCTTATTAAAAAAGGATAATCAAAGGTAAACAGTAAGGATTACAGAAAATCAAAGTAGGCCTACTTTATTTGTGAAAATGCTTTGACTGGAGGTAATTCACAAAGCAGTATAACCTTTAGAGAACTGTCCAAAAAGACAGTCACTAAAGAGATGGCATCATGTCATATGTTTCAATACATTCATATTTTTGTAATTCATATTAAGTTCATATCTTTTTAATAATCATAGTCTGTGGCCTGCATAATTACCAATAGCCAAGTAAGTATCTAGTAATTTCATATTGATTTAAACTATTTCACTACACTTCTGTTTAATGTCATTACATTTGGTGGTGCACGCCTAATTGACTGCCTGCCCCCTTTAAGAACGTGGTAGCCCTTAGCCCATTACATTTCTGAGTGATTGGAAGGCTTGCATCTCACTGTGTTAGAAATCACTTCTTGCAAACTTCCTACGATATGTGGATGCAATTGGGAATGTCTTCTATGTCATTAGTTAAAAATAAAATGTTAAAACAACTTCGAATGAAATCATTCTTGGATCATATAGAAGAGGTAAATGTCTTGGCAATTTTATTAATTTCTATGATTTGGTAGCACTAATTAAACTGAGCCCACAAGCTAGCAAACATGACATAAGCTAAAAAGGTATATCCAGGTAAACGGGGGTAGTGTAGTGGTTAAGAGCTGGGCTAGCGGCAGTAGCCTCGAAAGTTGTCAGTTCAATTCCGGCTTCCACCGTTGTGCCCTTGAGCAAGGCACTTAACCCCAGTTGTCGAGGGGACAATATGTGATCCCTTGTAATATAGCTGACATATGTAAGTCACTTTTGGTCAAGAAGTGTCTGCTAAATGTAATGTAAATGTAATGTAATGTAATGTGCTTGCCAATGGGTTGCATAGCCTACTCAAATGTCAGTAAACCAAGCAGGCCTTAATTAACTTACTTTCATAGCCTAGGTAGGTTAGCAACACCAGGTTGAGAGATGCAAGCAGATCATTAACGTTAGCCTTCTATTTATTGTCATCAAAACTGCAGAGGAAATCCAACACGTTAGGGCAGTCTTTGGTGTCATATGCAGAAGGTGCAGAAGCAAGTGTGCCATCTGGCTCAATGTTCTCTTGAGGGACTGTTGTGGTAGGTGAAATTTCCACGGTGAAACTCGATGATTGGTCAAATTTAAAAAGTTCGGTGTTTGGACAAAATTGCGACTGCCTTGGTAAGTGACTAAAACAATCGCCTTCGCGGAACAGCTGTGCATAGGCTACTTTGTAAAAGAGAGAATACGCCATCCCTACATAACGCTAAGGGGTAAAATGTAATTATAGTTCGGCCTTTTATTTGTGGATTTATTTAATGTAGCCTAGACTATTTTTTATTTCTTCCCAAGCTCATAAAATAAATTTGGGTCGCGACATAAATTGACAGGGACGGTCGAAACCGAACCCAAGAATTTTTTTTGTATGTCCGATCAGGCCATGCTGCTGTCTCGCTCACTTATGGCTCTGCCAAAGCCAATTGACTTTCACCAAAGAGCTCTGAACATACTGTTTACACCAAGGCACACACATACGCACACACACATACACACACACACACACGCACACGCACACACGCTGGGGCGGAGAAGGAGGCATCCCTTTGGTGGAGAGCAACTGGTGTGGATGGCCAGCATGGCTGTGGGTGGCGGGGCTTTGCGCTGGTCGTTGGTGTGCTGGAGCGCTGACAGATCTGGCGGCTAAAGCGCTGTGTATTTGATTTCCAAACAGGCGGCTCGCTGGCCACCCCTACACCCGTTAACAGGGCCTCACATGGCTCACCGGCGGCTCAACCTGCCCAGCAAAAACTAATAAATTGGTCCCAAGCTCCGCTCAAATCATCTCAGGCTTTGAAGCCCCAAGTGTTTCTTTCCCCTTTCCCTCTCTCTCTCTCCCTCTCTCTCTCTCTCTCTCTCTCTCTCTCTCTCTCTCTCTCTCTCTCTCTCTCTCCACTCTCCTCTCTCCCTCTCTCTCCCTCTCTCTCTCCCTCTCTCTCTCTCTCTCTCCCTCTCTCCCTCCTCCTCTCACCTGCTCTCTCTCTCTCTCTCTCTCTCCACACTCTGCTCTGTGTTGGCCTGGGGAGGGCTCTTCGTGACTGCGCTAATTTGCCGCTTGTTGTTTTACCTGGTTTGGGTTTGCAGGGGAAGGATGGGGGGGCGGAATAGAGGGAGGGAGAGAGGGATGGTGGAATAGAGGGAGGGAGAGAGGGATGGTGGAATAGAGGGAGGGAGAGGAGGAGAAATAGAAGCTTTGAGAGAGGGAGAAAATGGAAAGAAGAAAGTTGTAGAGAGAAAGGGACTTGTGGGATTTGTGAAGGAGAGAGTCAGGCATGAGGAGAAGTGATGAGATGGAGGCAGGGAGGAGGAGGAGGAGGAGAAGAAGAGAGAGGGATGAGGAGGAGGAGAGGGGAGAGAGAGGGGAGAGAGGGAGGAGGAGGAGGAGGAGGAGAAGAGAGAGGGGGATGAGAGGAATGGAGGGATGAGAGGGATGGAGGGATGAGAAGAAAAGGAAGGATGAGAGGAGTCCAGAGACAGGCATGCAAGCATGTGAACACACACACACACACACACACACACACACACACACACACACACACACACACACACACACACACACACAATCCCAACACACACACACACACACAATCCCAACACACACACACACACAATCCCAACACACACACACTCACACACACACACACACACACACATACACATATACACACTCTGTGTGTGTGTGTGTGTGTGCACGCCAAAGGTGTATGTTTGGGATTTGTGTGTGTGTGGTAAGTGTGTGTGCCACTTGCTTCTGTCTTATGTTGTTTACTATGCGACTTTCCCAGCGTGGGAGTCAACTTTTCCTGTGTGTGTGAGAGAGAGAAAGATTCCCCAGAGGCTACCAGGAAAGACCTCTCTCCATCTCTTTCTCTCACTCTCTTTCTCTCACTCTCTTTCTCTCCATCTCTCTTTCTCTCACTCTCACCCTCACTCACACACTCACACCCTCTCAGCCCTGGGCTGGGTCGAGTCATTTTCATTAATGTTAAATCCCACATCCTACACGCTGGCCTTAGCACAGAGCTTTTGGAAATTGAGTTGTAATAAAACACCCCACACTGCCAAGGTCTCTCTCTCTCTCTCTCTCTCTCTCTCTCTCCTCTCTCTCTCTCTCTCTCTCCTCTCTCTCTCCTCTCTCTCTCTCATATTCTCCAAGCTGGACGCTCTTTTCACTGTTGGGTTGTATTTGCGGAGTTCTGACGCTCGCAGAGTTTAATTTCGGTCAGTCTCTGAGTGAGCCTGCACCAGACTGCCCCACACACACACACACACGGGTGCTCTACACACACACACACACACACACACACACACACACACACACACACACACACACACACACACGGGTGCTCCACACACACACACACATACATACACACACACACACACACACACACACACACACACACAACTTGTGGTATGAGCGTTGTGGTGAAAGCTCCGCTTCAAGCCGTTGGAAGGCTACGGGGTAACAACATTTAAACGAACGAACTTGATTCATGCAACTTCCATACAAATGGAGCAGAGACGCGATAATACACTGCCTAGCAATGAGTATTGTACAGTGAGATTTGAATATAACGTGGCCAAAAGCTATTATAGACTAATTATTCTTCCTGTTTAATAAAGATTTCCAAATCAGTGATTTCCATCTATCTGCTCTGCCGTTTACCATACACAAAAACTGCTATTGTGTTTCGTGAATCCTTACATTCAGACATTCAAATAAAATTTTGTTAAAAAGCATGTAGCCTAAATATTTTCTCCATTTGCCTACTAGTGTATGCTGCTTGCATGAGGGAAGCGTCCCAGAACAACGGCACCCATATAGGCCTAATTGCTGTTGTTTTGGCACCCATATAGGCCTAATTGCTGTTGTTTTGGCACCCATATAGGCCTAATTGCTGTTGCCTCATGCAAGTAAAGCAATTGCTGAGTAAAGCAATTAAACTATTGCAATTATATTGTATATTAGTAAAGCGTTCCTCTGATGTGCATGTTTTCACAAACTTTGATTGCTTTGAAGTGCATCTATAATAATATAGCATAATAATAATAATTGTGATAATGATCATCACAATGATATTTTTATGTACCCATATATTTGTGTCTTGGTGTGCCCTATGACCCCAAAGTCTGTCATGACCCGGGCTCAGGTCAAAGAAGTTTAAACCGATTATTGTAATTTTACCGTAGGCTACTGTTCATTTGGAACAGACATCAGTGTGTTGGAGAGAGTGCTGTATATTTCCACTACCGGTATTGCAATCCCATTGTAGGTTTGGTCTTAAATTTAATTTAGAAGTGGTATTAAAAAGTCTTAAATTTAACTTGTTTATACCTGTAGACACCCTGTGTTAGGTAACCCTTGACAACCCTGTAGACAAACTGCCTGTGTTACGCTGATGTTGCTGAATTTATGGTATGTTTTGCTTATGAAAAGTGTTTAGTCTTCAACAGCTTTTGAGTTAAAGAATCTGTTATCTCAATCAGGGATTAGGAGTGATTTGTTTTCAGTGATTTCACACAATATACCCCCCCCCCTCCCCCTTCTCTCCCTCTCTCCACCCCTCTCTCTCTCTCTCTCTCTCTCTCTCTCTCTCTCTCCCTCCCTCTCCCTCTTTCAGCTCTGTCTGATGTGGAGCCTAATGTCTTCCTGAGGCCCTTCCTGGAAGTAGTGCGCTCCGAGGACACCACTGGACCAATCACGGGCCTCGCTCTCACCTCAGTCAACAAGTTCCTCTCCTATGGCCTTATAGGTACACACACACACACACACACACACACATTTTTTTTTGTGGGATTGATTAAGTGTGTGTGTGTGTCAGATAAAAAGTGATCTCTCTCCATTTCTTGGACAGGTCTGCAGTTTGGGCTCAATCTTCACCTGACTCAGCAGTCTACACACAATCACACACACACACACAAAAACACACACACACACACACACACACAGATTTAATCAATCCCACACAAAAGTTTGTACAAGTCATCTTTCCTCTTCAATGTTGGCAAGCACAATATGTGCTTGTCAGTGTTAAAGTAGCTATGCCCAAAGGCTGTTTCCTTTCCTTACTCAAGCACAAACACACACACACACACACCGCCCTTATGCGAGTGCTTCTGTAATGTGTGAAATATCCGTTTTCTCCAGATGTTCTCTGTCCATGGCATTTCATTCTGATGTTGTTGAATAAATAGTGAAGTCAGCAATCACAACACACAACAGCAGCTGGCCAGTCTCCCCCGCGCCGGCCAGCACCCCGACCTTACGGACGATACACACCGCCAACACACACACCGCCAACACACACACCACCAGCACCCCGGATGTAACAATTACCGGTATAATGGTAAACCGCGATAAAAATGTTGACTATAATAATTACCGTTTTCATTTCAAACATCATGATTATCACTGTTGATTACCGCGGTGTGGAAACCGTGTGTTTAATCCTTCCCAGCTTCATCCGAGCCTGCTTTTGACATACAGTAGGCCTGGTACAATGAAACAAAACTGGTACCCTACTGATTCTGTTGTCTAATTGATGGTTTTAACTACGATTCGGATTAGGCTACACCTAATTTTAAAAGGCGGAACTTTTTCACCGCAAAATGTGCACTGTATCATGTAGCCACTCTGCGTCTTTTTATGTTCACATCCACATTAAATCCATTCCACTCGCGTTATCAGGAGAATACAGTAGCCTAAAGCTTTATTTCAAACACTTACTTTGGACTCACTCATTGCATCCAAATAACAGAAATATCAAACTCCAAGTTATGGTAGGGTAAGTTAAGCTATAAGCACATAGCCAATTAAACATGAAGAAAAAAGTGAACTTGTTTATTTCAGCTTGTGTAGGCCAATCAGTGCTTTCTGAACATATTGAACACACTTTTAGAAATACTGTGATAATACCGAAAACCGTGATCATTTTGGTCACTATAACTGTGAGGTTAAATTTTCATACCGTTACATCCCTATGGACGACACACACCGCCAACACACACACCGCCACCACCCCGACCTTACGGACGACACACACCGCCAACACACACACCGCCAACACATACACCGCCACCACCCCGACCTTACGGACGCACACACCCCCAGCACCCCGACCTTAAGGAATACACACATCCCACGCTCATCGGTGTCAGATCTGTGTGTGTCTGTCTCTGCGTATCTGTCTGCCTGTGTGTGTGGGTGGGTGTGTGGGTGTGTGTCTGTCTCTGCATGTCTGTCTGCCTGTGTGTGTGTGTGGGTGTGTGTGTGTGTGTGTGTGTCTGTTTGTGTGTCTGTTTGTGTGTGTGTATGTACTCCCTCTGTGGCACCTCTGTTAGATAAATAGCATGCATGTCCGCGCCGCACGGGGACGTGTGTGTGTGTGTGTGCGTGTGTGTTTGAGACTGCTGCTCTCATTGTCCCAGTGTTCATAGCAGGGGCTTCTGAAGTGGACTATCCTCCTATCTGCTCAATTCAGGCCTACTGAAACCACCACAGGCCATACAGA
>NC_063206.1:2969173-3011673 GCF_017589495.1 Alosa alosa | reverse complement strand
GACCCCGCCAGTGACGAGGTGGTGCTGATGAAGATCCTACAGGTAACACACACACACACTCCCTCCTTATTTCTCTCCTTCCAACCCCATGTTACACACACACACACACATACACACACATACACAAACAGACTCATACACTCCTGCTTTCTTTCCTCCCCACACAATTTTACACACACACACAAACACACACAAAAACACACAGGCTGTCTGTCTCACAATCAGTCACAAATGTGCCCTAACACAGTTGCTGTGTGACACACAGACCAAGTAGTAAGTGGTGCTTTTGAAGGTTAACGTGTGTGTGTGTGAGGGGTGGGGCGCGTCAGGCATGTCTTTGATGTGCATGCCCTACTCTCATCTCCCGTCCCAGGAATAGACTCTCCAGCAGTTCCCACCACGGAGATGCTACACCCGTGTGTGTGTGTGTGTGTGTGTGTGTGTGTGTGTGTGTGTGTGTGTTTGTGTGTGTTTATCTGAGTGTGTGTGTGTGTGTGTGTCTGTCTTTCTGAGTGTGTGTATGACTCCGCCGCCACCAGGCACTGGGTGCATGGACATGTGTGTTTCTGTGGAATTAAGGATTTATCCGTGCTCTTCTGTGTTTCTGTGTGTGTGTGTGTGTGTTTCTGTGTGTGTGTGTGTGTGTGTGTGTGGGGGTGGGTGTTTGTGTGTATCAGGTTCTAAGGACACTGCTGCTAACGCCTGTTGGAGCCCATCTGACCAATGAGTCTGTGTGTGAGATCATGCAGTCATGCTTCAGGATCTGCTTTGAGATGAGACTCAGCGGTGAGCACACACACACAAGCACAGAAGCACAGAGATGTGCACGCACACACACACACACACAGATTCTCTCTCTCTCTTACACACACACAAGCACAGAGATGTGCACGCGCACACACACACACAGATTTCCAGTCGGATTGATGTCTTTACATCATCGGTGCCCGAGGGTCTTCCTACAGCACTGGCTAAGAGAGCCCAGTGAATTCTGCAGAGGTTGGGCACGACTCGCTTGCAGGGCAGAGAGAGCTCGGATGAACACTTACGAGGCGTTCCCTCTCTAATGCCCAGAGCTGCCCACACACTTGGCAGGAAGACCCCCAATAATAAAGATGATGGTCGTCATTATCTATGAGGGCCGCTGTTAGGGCAGCGCCAACGTCCTTTCAGATAAGTCCCTCCACTTGGCGGCCATGTTGATTGTGACACACTTTGGGCACTTATCGGGCATCTGTTTCGGCCTGAACTACACGTGCGCAAGGCTTCACGACACCAACTTGCTCCAGCGGCAAGATCACAACAGATGATTGGAACGATGTCTTCGGCAGAAATGGCATTAGGCAGCGCCCTCTGAATCCTACTCAATCATTTTTGAAACGCCATCAATTTTCTAAGTGTTAATGTTGTTGATAAAAACGAAATTAAAACAAATAAAGAATACACATAAATTAAAAACAATTATACAACAGCTACCACGAAGGGGTGCACTGGTTTTATAACTCACAGCCCTGTTATACAGGTGACGTATGTCACAGCCATGTTATAGAGGTCACGTACGTCACAGCCATGTTATTGAGGTGACGTACGTCACAGCCATGTTATAGAGGTGACGTATGTCACAGCCCTATCTTACAGGTCACGTATGTCACGCACATAAACATAGGAATAAGGAATGATGAGCTAGAATAGCCCCAAGATGGCAGCTGGGGGAGCTGATGGGACACATTTTCACGAGTTGAAATGTTTTTACTGTTTCTGCCTCTTGTGTGTTGATGTTGGATTTCTCAACAAGTCCACTCTTAGGCTGCCATCATTCACATACATGCACTAATGGCTCCTCTCTTTTTACCCCCCTCCCACACACACACACACACACATATATACACACACACACACACACACTCACACACACACACATCTAAACAGAGCTCCTGAGGAAGTCGGCAGAACACACACTGGTGGACATGGTACAGCTGCTTTTCTCCAGGTAAGAACAAAGTGATGAGAGGGAGGGAGGGAGGGAGTGGGGGAGAGAGGGAGTGGGGGAGAGAGAGGGAGAGAGAGGGATTATGATGTGGTGGATGGGGGAGGAGTGGATGAGAGAGCGGAAGGGAGTTTAGTTTTAGAGAGAGAGCACAGCTGTGTGTGTGTGTGTGTGTGTGTGTGTGTGTGTGTGTGTGTAAACTCCCAGCATGCGTAGATAGGGAGATAGGATTCAGAGCGGAGTGGTGAGACGGGGCAAGAGGTGGGGGGGCCGTGTCCTTATTGTCCTGCCGGTTTTAATCAATGGCCTGTAACGTGAGCCTCCGCAGGTTAAATCTGCACTGCAGGGTTGAATTACTCCCCGTTAGACACCCGCAATTAGCAGATTACTCCTCTCTCCCCCTCCGCTCCACTCCGCTCACTACCCACAATCCACCTGGACTGGACCACAGTTTACAGCTGAAGCAGCCAATCCCAGGCCACACTGTGGGCTAGTTGGACCAATGAGGGACAACAGAATACAAAGAGAATGTGCTGAGTTAGGTTTATTGCAAAGCACCAGTTAAAAAGGCAATACGCAACAATCAGCCGTGTTTTTATAATATACTATCAGTCAAAAGTCAGCCGTGTATAAGCCGTGTTTTTATATATATACCAGTACACACACACACACACACACACACACACACACACACACACACACACACACACACACACACACACACTCTACTGGTCAAAAGTTCCACTCCATTATAGACAGAATACCGGCTGAGATCAGTTGCATTGTTTTTTTTAATCAGGGCAGCAGTTTTCGGATTACATTATGTGCTAACATGATTGCAAAAGGGTTCTGCAATGTTAGGATAGAACTTTATTGTCACATATTCACAAGTACCAGTGAAATGAACCATCAACCTGTCCATACAAACATCCATATAATATGACGAGGGGGGTAGACAGGGCAGGGAGACAGGGCGTTGAGGAAGAATACAGCACAACATGAGGAGAGGGGAGGAGAAAAAAAAGCCCCCAGACTATGCTCCTGTGGGGAACCCCCAGACTATGCTCCTGTGGGGAACCCCCAGACTATGCTCCTGTGGGGAACCCCCAGACTATGCTCCTGTGGGGAACCCCCAGACTATGCTCCTGTGGGAGTACAGTGTGGAACCCCAGACTATGCCCTGTGGGGAACCCCCAGACTGGGGAACCCCAGACTATGACTATGGGGAGTACAGACTATGCTCCTGTGGGGAGCCCCTGTGGGGAGTACAGTGGGCCCCCAGACTATGCTCCTGTGGGGAGTACAGTGGGGAACCCCCAGACTATGCTCCTGTGGGGGGAGTACAGTGGGGAACCCCCTCCTGACTATGCTCCTGTGGGGAACCCCCAGACTATGCTCCTGTGGGGAACCCCCCCAGACTATGCTCCTGTGGGGAGACTATGGGAGGCCTGTGGGGAACCCCAGACAGTGGGGAACCCCAGACTATGCTCCTGTGGGGAGTACAGTGGGGTGTGGAACCCCAGACTATGCTCCTGTGGGGGGGAACCCCCAGTACAGTGGAGAACAGGGACAAAGCACCTCAGCAACAGCTATGGGAAGAGACTAGGGGGGGGGGGGAGAGAAAAAAATGGGAACCCCCATTCGTGGGGAACCCCAGACTGGGAGCCCCCAGACTATGCTCCTGTGGGGTACAGTGGGGAACCCCCAGACTATGCCCTGTGGGGAACAGTGGGGAACCCCCAGGGGAAAAACCCCATTTAAAATGATATAAGATTTGTGAACAGAATGTGCCTTTGGAACATTGAATGAATGGTTGATGATAATGGGCAATGTAGATATTGCATTAAAGATCAGCAGTTTCTTTCTACAACAGTCATTTACAACATTAATGATGAAAACAAGGACATTTGTAATTTGTAATGTCTCCTCCGGACAATTGCCTGTTAAGGTGTCCATGACTTGATATTTAATTTATATGAATTACTGTAAACCACCTTCTGTAAACCAACTGTACCGTATACTACAACTGTCTTCACTGCACTATATAACCTGTCCTGTCTATGCACCACCTGCCTATACTGTGTATATCACATTGCACTTTTTTGCTTTTTTGCTCTTCTGGTTAGACACAAACTGCATTTCGTTGTCTTTGTTCTTGTACTCTGCACAATGACATTAAAGTTGAATCTAATTTCTAAGTGACTCCAAACTTTTGAACGGTAGTGTGTATATATAAAGATATACACCCTACATTTATATATATAAATGACTAGAGCTGGTATCATCTACAAATTGATTAATTCATGGTATGTGGTGATGTGAAAGGCAGACAAAGCCACATGTCATCTCATTTAGCTCTCTTGTCTGACATGCATGTAAAACCCGCACTAACTGTGCTGTTGGATATGCAGACAAGCCTTTAACCCGCGCTAACTGCTGTTGGACATGCTAACTGCTGTTGGCCATGCAGACAAGCCTTTAACCCGCGCTAACTGCTGTTGGCCATGCAGACAAGCCTGTTGGGACCTAAAAAAATAGCAACCTTTGAATAGCAAAAGTAACAATTAAAACATCATGAGTTAGTCCACTTGAAGTTAACTTTTTACATTTTAAGAGCATTCCTTTTTTAAAACCAGTGCACATATTTGCAACAGATATGGAGTAATGGAGATATTTAGCCTCATCTGCGTGCGTGCGTGCGTGTGTGTGCATATTATCTTCCCCTGGTCTTCTCTCGTTGAGTTGAATATAATATTAAAGTCTTTCTCGTTGGTCTCTTGCCCAACCCCCTCCTGTTCATAGCTCCTTCATAATAAAGGTGTAAAAGTAATGAAGTGTGTGTGTGTGTGTGTGTGTGTGTGTGTGTGTGTGTGTGTGTGTGTGTGTGTGTGTGTGTGTGTGTGTGTGTGTGTTAAATGAAGAGTTGATGGGGTAAAGAGCTTAGAGGGCTGCTTAAACTGCTGTGGAGAGTATTAGCCATGTTAATCTGCTAGATCCACAGATCATCCAATATCGCAACGCGCAAGACACCACTCAATTACTGCTCAGTTATCAGGACCTCCTGACATCTCTCTCTGTGTGTGCGTGCGTGCGTGCGTGCCTCTGTGCCTCTTTCTCTTTCTCTGTCTCTGTCTCTGTCTCTGTCTCTGTCTGTGTCTGTGTGTGTGTGTGTGCGTCTGTCTCTTTCTCTGTCGGTGTGTGTGAGTGTGTGTGAGCGTGCGTCTCTTTCTCTGTCGGTGTGTGTGTGTGTGTGTGTGTGTGTGTGCGTCTCAAAGCCCTAGTGTCCACACCCGCCCCGCCGTGCTGGGCTGCTAATTTGTGTGAACAAGTCACATCGGCTGCTCCTTCCCACAAGCTGGGGTCAAAGGTCAGGGTTGGAGGGTCACTGGCCTCCAGCAACAGAGATGTCAGCCCTCTGACACCGCCGCGTCGCCTGTCCAAATTAATTTGCTCCAGCGCTGTTTGTTTGTTTGTGCGGCTGTGTGCTGGCTTTTGTTTACCGCCAGCTGTTTCCTCCATTCTCTCTGTAAAGCTCCAAAGCTAGGAGGCTGTGGTGACAAAACGCCGCCACACAAACGCTCCCAAATTAAACTCCCCCAAGCCCCCCGTGGTG
Source organism: Alosa alosa (assembly GCF_017589495.1). Classification (NCBI taxonomy): domain Eukaryota; kingdom Metazoa; phylum Chordata; class Actinopteri; order Clupeiformes; family Clupeidae; genus Alosa; species Alosa alosa. The sequence continues at coordinate 3,006,073 of NC_063206.1, read as the reverse complement.
AGACGCGTCTTAGCCACCATTAAGTCCACAAGCAAAGTGTCACACCTGCAATCACACTCTCACACAACGTTCAACGCGTTAAGCTGCATTTCTATGGGAATCACACCGGGGCCAGAAAGGGCTGAAAGAGCTGAACACCGAGCCCACAGCACTATCAGCAATGGCATCCACCGCACAGCATACAGCCAGGGCCTCTTACACCACTCTCTGGTGTTCGTTTGGCATACTTTGCGTATCGTTGATGTCATCGCCACACCTCAGCTGCCCTCGACTTGACACTTATTATAGCGTTGCCTAGCGATACTAGTTTTCATACATGACATTACCTACGATTACACTCAGTAGGCTAAACATCACAACTGGTGCTGCGCAGCGCCAATAGCTTATCATGACTTGGTGAACAGTGTTTTTCTTATGTGTTTTCTCAATGCATTCTAGCTACTGTCAGTGACTTGTGGTGCCAGCCAACAACTAATGTGAATCGCAAACTATATAACCAAAGGAAGTAAAGGATATTATTTGCACCTGCGTTCACCAAATAAAGGACTGGACTGCACCCTTTACAAACCGTACATTTTTTAATTAGCTTTACAGTTGAAAACTGAATTGTGCTCAAGAATGCTTTACTCATGTGACTGCTTCAGAGAATGCATAGACTGTATGAAATGGAGAATTCTATATTCTATAAAATAGTGAATCGTGAAGCATCTGCACCCCCACAGCGACATCTGCTTGCCTGGCATATGCACTACAGTGCTTTCTGACGATTTCAGTTCTTCGTGTAGATGCGACTTTTTCCGTTTTTTAATCGGAGGCGTAAAAGGTATGAAAGCAGTAAGAAAAAATATACCTGATAATTTCGTGTGGACGTGGCCTAAGACTAGCAGCTAGCTATGTTACAGGCCTGTTAAACCTTGAAAGAAGACTTGTTGGCCCTGCTAGGAGCTCTCCGAGCTCTCATACGGTCGCCACTGCTAGGAGCTCTCCTACATGCTAACTGACGATATGGCCGGCAATGTTGTGCTGTCAAAGATTTTGTGTTTCTACCCAGAACTTTGTAATGTCCTGGATTGCAGGTGGGAAGGACACATGTGTTGCCCTGTCCTTCACACACACCCTCACATGTGTTGCCCTGTCCTTCACACACACCCTCATATGTGTTGCCCTGTCCTTCACACACACCCTCACATGTGTTGACCTGTCCTTCGCACACACCCTCACATGTGTTGCCCTGTCCTTCACACACACCCTCACATGTGTTGACCTGTCCTTCGCACACACCCTCACATGTGTTGCCCTGTCCTTCGCACACACCCTCACATGTGTTGCCCTGTCCTTCACACACACCCTCACATGTGTTGACCTGTCCTTCACACACACCCTCACATATGTTGCCCTATCCTTCACACACACCCTCACATGTGTTGCCCTGTCCTTCACACACACCCTCCCATGTGTTGCCCTGTCTCACATACACCCTCACATGAGCACATGCCATCAACATGAATGTGAAGATGATTCCAGAGCTGGTTTTCTGATAAAGGCATAGTTCAAAAAGCTGCATAGTGCAAAGTGTTGCACGCACCCCAGTGTATGGTTGTGTGGTTGATGTTGCGGTTATCTCTTTGCTCTTAGATTGCCCCAGTTTAAGGAGGAGGCCAAGAGCTTCGTCGGGACCAACATGAAGAAGGTAACAACACATGAGCCTCCAGGGAACCCCAACCGGCTCCACTCACACACCTCCACTCATCTGTTTGTTCTTTTCTTTTTTGCTGCCCTATCCCTCTCCTCTTCCCGCCCCCTCTCAGCCACCTGCCAACCCCACCACTAGCTGTCCTGTCAGTCATCCTAATGCTCTTCTGCCATTGGCTGAACCCGCTGTCCATCATAAGATGCTGTTTTTTTCATTGGTTGTTGTAGTGCAGACAGCGCCCCCCTGAGGCAGGGCTTTGTGTAGACATGGGGGCGGCCTAGGGCTGAGGGGCGTCCAAATTTGGCAAATGTTCCACGCAAGCACCTTTTCTTTGAACTTTTGCATTTGCACGTTTTCTGTAAACATTCCAAATTGTTCTATTTAAATGGTAACCCCTTAGTCTTCCCATGTTTGTAAACAAAAAGTGTTTGATATTTTGAGCGTACCTCTGATCTGACCTCAGGGAAAGTTCCAGACGTGGCCTCATGTCTAGACGCCCCCCCTCTCACTCCACTCCCTCTGTGCCCGCCTCCTTCCAGATCCCAGGCTGTCTCCTGGAGCCTCACGATGTGATTGGTGCAGAGCAGCTTAAGCCCACCAATCAGACAGGCCTAGAGAGGGTACTGCTCACGTGCACTGGGCTTGGGCTGCTGGTCCCTGGTCGCTAGGTGACCGGTCCACTGCTAATGCATTGAAATACTATGGGTAGCATGGCTGCTGGTCGCTAGGTGACCGGTCCACTGCTAATGCATTGAAATACTATGGGTAGCATGGCTGCTGGTCCCTGGGGAAGGATGCATGCTGCTGGGGGGGTGAATCTGTGCTGCAGTGTTTTTCAAAAGTCCACAACATTCCTAACCTACTTACAACCTCTGTTGTTCACTCCATTGGAAAAGTAGCAGGACTTAAAAATGCCTCGTTTCCTTCATCTCTAGAGGGTTAACATCTTAGACTGTAGCACTGGCCCAGCTTTGATATGGCCTTGGTTTAGGACTAGTCCAGCTCAATCTGGCCTTGGTTTAGGACTAGTCCAGCTCAATCTGGCCTTGGTTTAGGACTAGTCCAGCTCAATCTGGCCTTGGTGTAGACTACTAAACTAGACTGTCCCTAATCGGGCTCAGATTCGTCAGATCAAAATGATGAGCTGTTCACACTCCACAAGCTGTCTGATGGAGGCTGGAATATTGAATATGTTTAACACACATTCTGCTGGAATATTGAATATGTTTAAGACACATTCTGCTTAGCTGTGCGATGGAGGCTGGAATATTGAATATGTTTAAAGCAACACCAAAGAGTTTTTTGTACCTTAAAATAGTGTTTCCAAAATTGTTTCCGTGGTTCATCAACTCGTAACAGGGTGAACGGCACTTCTGCATTAAACCGCGACCCTCTATCGGCTATAACCGCACTATGTAAGTTTGCCAGATCGGGTAGCGGATCTGTAGTTCGATGGAATGAGACATAAGAAACTACAAATTTGACTTGGATGATGTCGCAATACATTATACTTTCATAAATCATGCAACATATTCTACCTTGTCTATGGACATCGTTATTTGCAAAGCTGGTGCTGGATAAACAAATAGCGTGCGTGCAACAGAGGAAAAGTGCTTTGGTGTTGCACATATTCTGCTTAGTTTCCCATGCAATGCACATTATGCTAACTGAAGATGCATGTCTCAACTAACCGATATGGAGTGGACTTGCATGTCTATTAAAAGTGTGTGTTAGCGTGTTAGCGGGTTAGCGGGTCAACACACAGGTCCAGTCCACCCTTACCTCCGACGTGTAGTGTAGATGCTAAATCATTTCCAGACATGGATGGCTGTGTTTTTAAAGCGGCCTGACCGCTTCGCACTGTAGACCATGGTGGCAGTGTAGCTGTTGACCCCAGCAGGGGATCCTGAGAGATAGCTCTGGTCTTTTCTGACCGACTTGTGAATGCAAAGGCAATAAGCTCAGGTATGCGGAGGGAGAGTGGTGGCCATCACATTGCTAATAAATGTATGAAGGAGAGTTGACTAAGGCTTAGGAGGTATTACTGATGTGAGCAGAAGAGATCAGTAGCTACTGCTTTGTGTGGACAGTATAAAAGAAGCATGTTTGAGTGTGTGTGTGTGTGTGTGTGTGTGTGTGTGTTCGTGTTCATCTTTTCACTCTAGTAGTCCGTATTCTGTGTGTATTCATTTCTGTGGTTAGAGTCTCATCATATTGAGATTATGTTGGGAGGTGGGGAGCACTCCATGGTGTTTGTGTGTGAGTGAGAGAGAGCGAGAGAGAGTGTGTGTGTGTGTGTGTGTGTGTGTCTTTCTGTGGGAGCTGCATGATGTGTGTGTATGTGCATCAGTGTGTGTATTGTGTGTGCAGCACGGTGTGCATGGTCTTTCTGTGTACAAGTCGCATGATTGAATAGTGTGTGTGTGTGTGTGTGTCTGTGTGTGTATGTGTGTACACCCTGTGGTTATGCTTGAAGCAGTGTGTGTGTGTGCACATACTGGTGTGTGTGTAACACGTATCCCTTCACTAATCCTACCGCCTGCCCCTTCTTTCCTGAGGCTTACAATATCTTATGGAAAAACAAACGTGTGCAGGTAAGAAGCCCTCGCTAAAGTCACAGACCAGAGACTCTTTTTTTCTTCCCTCTCTCTCCCTCCCTCTCTCTCTCTCCCTCTCTCTCTTTCTCTCTTTCACTCTCCCTCTCTTCCTCTCACTCTCTCTCACTCTACCCCTCTCTCTCTCTCCCTCTCTCTCTCTCTCTCGCTGTCCCCCTCTCTTCCTTCTTTAGACTGCTAATACAGAAACATTCTTAGTGTTCTTCAATATCACCACTACATGAGGAAACAGGTGGTAGTTAGTGGATTTGTGAACGTAGACAGGTGACAAAATGTGCTCAATCTAAATGGCAGCATTTTTAAAAAAAAAAGCCTTGGAATGCATTGCAAACCTCCCTCTGTAGTCCAGCTCCCAGCTCTCTCTCTCTCTCTCTCTCTCTCTCTCTCTCTCTCTCTCTCTCTCTCTCTCTCTTTCTTTCTGTTTCTCTCCATCTTTCTTAGTCCAGCTCCCAGCTCTCTCTCTCTCTCTCTCTGTTTCTCTCCATCTTTCTCTAGAACCCCCCCCCCCCCCACACACACACACACACACACACACACACACACACAGACTCTGGGCCGATGCCACGCTGGCTCCACCACTGTGTGCAGCTTTGGCATTGAAGGCTTAGTGAAACCTGAAGAAGGGTTGAGAGCTATCCTATGTCCATTGGCTATCTGGCCGCGCCCCAGGCCTGTTGTACTCAGACTGTGTTTATCAGTGATGTTGCCAAGCAGTGCAACACAGTCTTCCCAGAGCTCCCTGCCCTGTCATCACCAACACGGGGCCACACTAGGGTAGTGGCTAAGGAGCCGAGTGAGCACGTACTAGCCCGGTCATCACCAACACTATGGTAGTGGCTAAGGAGCCGAGCGAGCACACTAGCCCGGTCATCACCAACACTTTGGTAGTGGCTAAGGAGCCGAGCGAGCACACACTAGCCTGGTCATCACCAACACTATGGTAGTGGCTAAGGAGCCGGGCAAGCACACACTAGCCTTGCTATTAATTGACATCTGTTAGTTGCTTTGGATAAAATTCAATAAAATAAAACCCTCATCTATCCCATAGAGTGCCAATGTCAATGTATTTATACAGCTTATTTTAAAATATAAACATGAATAAAATGTATTTGAAAAAGAAAATGTATACAAGAAATGAAAGTGAAGAGAATAAAATACAAAATAGCAAATAAACTAGACATGTTTAGGGGCCCTACATGAACCAAACAATGTAATATTTAAGGGGAAATCCATTGTAAAATGTATTTTGGATATGCTTAGCATGATAACGAGTTTAAACGTTCGTTGGGGAGCAAAAAAATGGGCCTTTTTTTATGGTAAAAAGATTGCTAGTGTAATTTTAAACCTTTTTATGAGGCTCAAAGTAGCCCGTAATTTCTTTGGTAGTATAATGAGGTTCCTAACATATAAAACGAGGCATTGACAACTTTGTAAATGTACAGATAGTTTATTAAAAAGGACTGTACACAGACAATACCTTGAGTCGTTTGCCGGTCGGCGCTATCTTGAAATTAAGTCCTTACAACACAGATCTCGCGTGTTTTTGACGGAAGTAGCTACTTCTCATTTATTTCCGTCCAAAACACGGGAAATCTGTGTTGTAGGGATGCATCGGATAAGCGTTTTTTGCTCCCCAACGAACGTTCAAACTCCATTATTCATTTTAACACCGGATTTCCCCTTTTAAACTAGTTAGTTATGGAGTAGTTATGGAGGATCAGATCGCTTATGTGTCTATTGAAGTCAAAAGACAACATCACTCATTAGTCCTTTCCTATCAAACTCATTTTAGTATATGGACTCCCAGCTATTGAAGCTGAAACACACACACTAGACTATTTCAGGGGTTTAGAGAGAGTAGGCTATTGAAGCTGAAACACACACACTAGACTGTTTCAGGGGTTTAGAGAGAGTAGGCTATTGAAGCTGAAACACACACACTAGACTGTTTCAGGGGTTTAGAGAGAGTAGGCTATTGAAGCTGAAACACACACACTAGACTGTTTCAGGGGTTTAGAGAGAGTAGGCTATTGAAGCTGAAACACACACACTAGATTGTTTCAGGGTCAGTTTAGAGAGAGTAGGCTATTGAAGCTGAAACACACACACTAGACTGTTTCAGGGTCGGTTTAGAGAGAGTAGGCTATTAAAGCTGAAACACACACACTAGACCGTTTCAGGGTCGGTTTAAAGAGAGTAGGCTATTGAAGCTGAAACACACACACTAGACTGTTTCAGGGTCGGTTTAGAGAGAGTAGGCTATTGAAGCTGAAACACACACACTAGACTGTTTCAGGGTCGGTTTAGAGAGAGTAGGCTATTGAAGCTGAAACACACACTATACTGTTTTAGGGGTTTAGAGAGAGTAGGTGATTGAAGCTTACAGTAAGTACACACATTACACTGTTTCAGGGTCGGTTTAGAGAGAGTAGGTGATCGAAGCTGAAACACACACACTAGACTTTTTTAGGGTCGGTTTAGAGAGACTAGGTGATTGAAGCTGAAACACACACACTTCTTATGTCCAGAAGCACGTTCAGCAGACACGCACTACTCAACACCTCAACAGTTGGGATCATGTAGAGGGAGAACAGGACTGAATGAGCGTGTGTGTGTGTTTGTGTGTGTGTGTGTGCTGCTAAGCTTCGTTGGCTACTGCCTTTCACCTGTCTATCATAATCATTCACTTGGTTCATGAAGTGACGTCTGCCAATCATCTGTGCTTGATGCAGACCTAGTGTAGTGATAACACTGTCCAGTGCAGACCTAGTGTAGTGTAGTGATAACACTGTCCAGTGCAGACCTAGTGTAGTGATAATACTGTCCAGTGCAGAACTAGTGTAGTGATAACACTGTCCAGTGCAGACCTAGTGTAGTGTAGTGATAACCAGGGCTTTGAACCGATTTTTTCCCCCAATCGGTTTGTTCCGAACAGAAACGGAATTATAACGTTTTTGGTTATGAGTTCCACCAATAAATTGACGTTCCCGAACCGCTTAGAACAAAAAAATACTGTTCCCGGAACGGTTAATTTCGTTCCTGTCAGCTGTTTAATGCTATAGAATTATGTCACATCTTTCTCATCCAGCTTAAACCAAATGTAATAATATTACAACCATTATTAAATAATAATAATTATATCATTAATAATAATAATAATTAAATAGGCCTACAATTATTTCAAATGTGTAGTTTATTGTTAAAAAGAAAATTTCCACACAAAGGTAACCACATTATTAAGACCGCGTGGTTATGCCACTTTCGGGCAACAACAAATTCCAACTGTCGGAAAGGCCATTTAGCCAAATGTTAAGCTAGTCCATCGTTAGCATGAGTCGACAAATATTGTGTTTGGAATGGCGTTTTAATTAACGATGGATCGTAATTTACCTTATTTAAGATGTGGAGTGGAGACTTTGTAATCCACGCTCTCTCTCCATTCAGTCAGCCGAATGTCGATGTGATGTCACACAGGAAGTGAACCTCAGCCGTCATGGTAGCGTGCACAGGAAAATAATTACCGGTACTTTTTTTTTTTTTTTGGTTAGGCAATTGAAAACTTTGGGGGAGCGAAATAAAACCCGGTATTAACCCGGTTAGCATTATTTTTAAATAAGTGTTCCTGTTCCAGAACATAAAAAATAATAACGTTTCGGTTTGGTTTCTGTTCCCCTGTAAAATACAAAAGTTCCGGTTTTACTTTCGTTCCTTGAACCGGTTCAAAGCCCTGGTGATAACACTGTCCAGTGCAGACCTAGTGTAGTGTAGTGATAACACTGTCCAGTGCAGACCTAGTGTAGTGATAACACTGTCCAGTGCAGACCTAGTGTAGTGTAGTGATAACACTGTCCAGTGCAGACCTAGTGTAGTGTAGTGATAACACTGTCCAGTGCAGACCTAGTGTAGTGATAACACTGTCCAGTGCAGACCTAGTGTAGTGTAGTGATAACACTGTGTCCAGTGCAGACCTAGTGTAGTGATAACACTGTCCAGTGCAGACCTAGTGTAGTGTAGTGATAACACTGTCCAGTGCAGGCGTGTGTGTGTCCAGTGACACTGTAGTGTAGTCCAATTACCTTAGTGTAGTGTAGTGATAACACTGTCCAGTGCAGACCTAGTGTAGTGTATAACACTGTCCAGTGCAGACCTAGTGTAGTGATAACAGTCCAGTGCAGACCTAGTGTGTAGTGATACACTGTCCAGTGCAGACCTAGTAGTGTAGTGATGATACTGTCCAGTGCAGACCTAGTGTCCAGTGCAGACCTAATGTAGTGATAACACTGTCCAGTGCAGACCTAGTGTAGTGTAGTGATGACACTGTCCAGTGCAGACCTAGTGTAGTGTAGTGATGACACTGTGTCCAGTGAATATGTCTGTCCTCCTGTCTGCACCATGAACAGTTCAGAACAGTCACTTAGATTTGTGTTTTATTGTGTGTGTGTGTGTGTGTTGCAGTTGAAGATGCGTGCAGGGGGTATGAGTGAGTCGTCTAAATGGAAGAAGCAGAAGCGTTCCCCCCGCCCCCCTCATCACATGGTCCGCAGCGCGTCAGGATCAGTAGATGCCAGCAGCAACAGCCAATCAGGTAAGACCTTTTAGCGGTCTCCCTTAGCAACAACTAATCAGGTAAGACCTTTCAGCGGTCTCCTTTAACAAGAACGAATCACATAAAACCTTAGAACCTGCCTCCCTCGGCTGCAGTCTGACCACAACTGTAGCTCTAATGTTTTTGTCTGTCTGTATTTTCATCTGTTTTGTGTGTGTGTGTGTGTGTGTGTGTGTGTGTAAAACAGGCTTGCCATATGTAGAGCAGTCGGGGCTGCCGGTGTCGGACAGTGTCCCGTCGTCCATGTCCAGCCCCACTACAGACAGCGGCCTGGACTCTGGCTCCAAGACCACCTCCCGAGAGGACCTCTCCGATCTGGAGCAGGCCAGCTCCACGGCAACCACTCCCCTCAGCCCCTCGGCCTCAGAGTCCTGTGCACCTGACACACAGGTGTGTGTGTGTGACTGTGTGTCAGTGTGTCACACACTTTCTGAGTAGACATTTGTGTGTCTGTTTGCGTGTGTTTGTATGAGTCTCAGACCACTTCTACATTACTCTGAATCAGTGTTGATACGGATTGTAAATCATGACAAACGCAGTGCCAAGTATGGGCACAAGGGAAGACATAACCATCAGATGCCATCAGCAAACTGGGGGGATATGGCCACTGCTTCTCGGCTATGTATGGATGCATGTAGGCTACGTTTAGTCCCGTTGTGTCCCATAGGCTATGTATGGATGCATGTAGGCTACGTTTAGTCCCATAGGCTATGTATGGATGCATGTAGGCTATGTTTAGTCCCATAGGCTATGTATGGATGCATGTAGGCTACGTTTAGTCCCATAGGCTATATATAGATGCATGTAGGCTACGTTTAGTCCCGTTGTGTTCCATAGGCTAGCCTACATCTTTTTAAACAGATCATTCGTTTTCGTTGAGCATGCTGCGACTTCTGTTTTGTTTTGCAGTTGGTCCGTGCAGAGCAGGCTACACTGTACCCCAGCTGGTCAGCTAGGCTATTGCGTAGTATTATAATCTATAGGATTATTGGTCAGCTAGGCTATTGCGTAGTATTATAATCTATAGGATTATTGCAGCCGTGGCCTACTGGTTAGCGCTTCGGACTTGTAACCGGAGGGTTGCCGGTTCGAACCTCGACCAGTAGGCACGGCTGAAGTGCCCTTGCGCAAGGCACCTAACCCCTCACTGCTCCCCGAGCGCTGCTGTTGTTGCAGGCAGCTCACTGCGCCGGGATTAGTGTGTGCTTGACCTCACTGTGTGTTCACTGTGTGCTGAGTGTGTTTCTCTAATTCACGAATTGGGATAAATGCAGAGACCAAATTTCCCTCACGGGATCAAAAGAGTATATATACTTATACGTATTGGTCAGCTAGGCTATTGCGTAGTATTATAATCTATAGGATTATTGGTCAGCTAGGCTATTGCGTAGTATTCTAATCTGTAGGATTATTGGATTGATTGCGTAGTATTATAATCTATAGGATTATTGGGTTGGGTTGATTGCGTAGTATTATAATCTATAGGATTATTGGTCAACTAGGCTATTGCGTAGTATTATAATCTGTAGGATTATTGGATTGATTGCGTAGTATTATAATCTATAGGATTATTGGGTTGTTGGGTTGATTGCGTAGTATTATAATCTATAAGATTATTGGCCAGATAGGTTATTGCGTAGTATTAATCTGTAGGATTATTAGGTTGATTGCGATTTTGATGTGACCACTGTGTGTGTGTGTGTGTGTACCAAAGTACCTAATTATGTGTGTGTGTGTGTGTGTGTGTGTGTGTATCTAATTATGTGTGTTTGTGTGTGCGTGTGTGTGTACCTAATTATGTGTGTTTGTGTGTGGTAGTGTGACGTGGAGCGTGCCCAGTCGGCTTCAGTAGAGTCCATCCCGGAGGTTTTGGGTGATCGGGACTCATTGGCTGACCAATCAGACTCTGCCTCAGTCCACGACATGGACTACGTCAACCCACGAGGCGTTCGCTTCACCCAGTCCACTCAGAGAGAGGGTGAGACACACACACACACACAAACCGTCCATTCAGAGAGAGGGTGAGACACACACAGTCCACTCAGAAAGAGTGAGACACATACAGACACTCTCCCTCTCTTCCTCTCCTCCTCTCCTCTCTCTCTCCTCCTCAGAGAGACACACACACACAGCAAAGACACACACCCAGCCCATTAAGAAAGTGCATGACTCTACTGTGTGCATGTGATAGGTGTAGCTCTGATTCCCTACGGGCTACCCTGTCTGAGGGAGCTCTTCCTCTGTGTGTGTGTGTGTGTGTGTGTGTGTGCATGTGATAGGTGCAGCTCTGATTCCCTACGGGCTACCGTGTCTGAGGGAGCTCTTCCTCTGTGTGTGTGTGTGTGTGTGTGCATGTGATAGGTGCAGCTCTGATTCCCTACGGGCTACCGTGTCTGAGGGAGCTCTTCCTCTGTGTGTGTGTGTGTGTGTGTGTGTGTGTGTGTGTGTGATAGGTGCAGCTCTGATTCCCTACGGGCAACCGTGTCTGAGGGAGCTCTTCCTCTGTGTGTGTGTGTGTGTGTGATAGGTGCAGCTCTGATTCCCTACGGGCTACCGTGTCTGAGGGAGCTCTTCCTCTGTGTGTGTGTGTGTGTGTGTGTGTGTGTGTGTGTGTGATAGGTGCAGCTCTGATTCCCTACGGGCTGCCGTGTCTGAGGGAGCTCTTCCGCTTCCTGATCTCGCTGACCAACCCGCACGACCGCCACAACTCTGACGTGATGATGCACATGGGCCTGCAGCTGCTCACAGTGGCCCTGGAGGCCTCGCACATCGCCCCCTACCAGTCACTACTGGTACTGGTCAAAGACGAGCTCTGCAGGCATCTATTCCAGGTATACACACACACACACACACACACACACACACACACACACACACACACACACACACAGAGATACACGCACACACACAGAGAGACAGACACACACACACACACATACACAGAGAGACAGACACACACACACACACACACACACACACAGGACAGACACACACACACACACACAGACACACACACACACACACAGATACACACATACACACACACACACACATGCATACACACACACACACAGAGATACATACACACACACACACAGAGATGCGCACACACACACACACACACACACACAGGGGACAGACAGAGACACACTCATGCTTTTTGGTTTCACATTCTCTTTCTTTTTTGCTCTCCTCTCCTTATCTCTCTCTTCCTCTTCTTTTCCTCCTCTCTTCCTCCTTCTCCTCTTGTCTCCTCATCTCCTCTCCTCCTCGTCTCATCTCCTCCCCTCCCTCCTCTTCTCTTCTCCTCATCTCCTCCTCAATCTCCTCGTCATCTCCTCTCATCTCCTCCTCCTCCTCTTCTCTTCCCTCCCCTCCTCATCTCTCTAATCTCTCCTCTCATCCTCATCTCATCTCCTCATCTCCTCTCATCCTCCATCTCTGTCCTCTCTCCTCCTCTCCCTCCCTCCTCTTCTCCTCTCCTCTCCTCTCCTCTCCTCTTCTCTTCTCTTCTTTTCTCTTCTCTTCTGCAGTTGCTGAGTGTGGACCGGATTAACCTCTACGCTGCCTCCATCAGGGTGTGTTTCCTGCTCTTCGAGTGCATGAGGGGACACCTCAAGTTCCAGCTGGAGGTACATACACACACACACAGACACATATACACACACTCTCTCTCTCTCTCTCTCTCTCTCTCTATCAGACCAGTGCTTGGACCAGGTTGTTTTCAGTATTGCAGATATAGACAAATCTCAGTGTCTGTGTGTGTGTGCGCGCAGATGTACCTGAAGAAGCTGATGGGCCTGATCACGTCGGAGAACCCCAAGCTGCCGTACGAGATGAAGGAGATGGCGCTGGAGGCCCTGGTGCAGCTCTGGAGGATCCCCAGCTTCGTCACCGAGCTCTACATCAACTACGACTGTGACTTCTACTGCTCCAACCTCTTTGAGGACCTCACCAAGCTGCTCTCAAAGGTGTGTGTGTGTGTGTGTGTGTGTGAGGCAGAGTCAGAGACCTCACCAAGCTGCTTTCGAACGTGTGTGTGTGTGTGTGTATGAGGCAGAGTCAGAGACCTCACCAAGCTGCTCTCAAAGGTGTGTGTGTGTGTGTGTGTGTGTGTGTGTATGTGTATGAGGCAGAGTCAGAGACCTCACCAAGCTGCTCTCAAAGGTGTGTGTGTGTGTGTGTGTGTGTGTGTGTGTGTGTGTGAGGCAGAGTCAGAGACCTCACCAAGCTGCTTTCGAAGGTACGGTTGGGGGGGTGTGTGTGTGTGTGTGAGGGAAACCTAACCAAGCTGCTTCCTGAGGTTGGTGTGTATGTTCATAATAGTTGATTGGTGTGTGTGTGTGTGTGGCTGATTGGTTGTGCACAGGCTTTGTGTATGCTAGTCGGTGTCTGCCTGTTTGTATTATGTCTGGGACTGTGTGTATTTTTGAGTTTATCTGGTGGTGTGTGTGTGTGTGTGTGTTTGTCTAGTGGTGTGTGTGTGTGTGTGTGTGTGTGTGTGCGTGTGTGTGTTTGTCTGGTGGTGTGTGTGTGTTTGTCTGGTGGTGTGTGTGTGTGTGTTTGTCTTGGTGTGTGTGTGTGTTTGTCTGGTGGTGTGTGTGTGTGTGTGTGTGCATGTGATTAGAAAGGCATGCATTGGTAACTCTATCTGTATACGACTGGTTCACTCCTCCAAACCTGTCCAAGGACCTCGTGCAGTGGCACTCTTGGGTGCATGTGTGTGTGATGGAGGTGCTTACTGCTACATTGGTACTGAGTGGTACTTGAAGCGTAATTTACGAGCAGTATGCTGGGAATGGTGGTGTGTGTGTGTGTGTGTGTGTTGGAGTGTAATTAACGTGCAGTATGCTGTGAGTGGTGTGTGTGTGTGAGTGTAATTAACGTGCAGTATGCTGTGAGTGGTGTGTGTGTGTGTGTGTGTGAGTGTAATTAACGTGCAGTATGCTGTGAATGGTGGTGTGTGTGTGTGTTCTGCAGAACGCCTTCCCGGTGTCTGGGCAGCTCTACACCACACACCTGCTCTCTCTGGAGGCGTTGCTCACCGTGATTGACAGCACTGAGGCCCACTGCCAAGCCAAGGTGCTCAACAGCTCTGCCCAGCAGGACCAATCAGAGACCTTAACGGCCGAGGAGGAGGGGTCAGTCAGCACAAGCGCTGATGCCTTGAAGGGTAACGCTTCCTCCCACATAGTCATCAGTGATGACACCAAGTCTCTAAAAGAGATAATAATCTACATGAGCTTCAATATGTTCTAAAAGAGATTATCTACATCAGCTTCCATATGTTCTAAAAGAGATTATCTACATGAGCTTCCATATGTTCTAAAAGAGATTATTTACATGAGCTTCCATATGTTCTAAAAGAGATCTACATAATCTGCACAATCTGTCCTCCACCTATAGGCCTGTTTCAGCGACACTATGGAATCTTTGGATGTAGTTGGGTGTGTGTGTAATCTTTGGGTGTAGTTGTAGCTGTTGTAGCTGATTTTGCGTGTGTGTCTGTTTCTGAAGTGGACGGAACTCTGTCAGGAACCACCAATGGGCAAACAGCAGCAACTGAGGCCACGCCCATCTGTCCGCCCACCAGTGGCCACCTGATGGCAGAGAAGATGAAACTGGGACGACAAGACCAGGAGGAGGCCGACACCGGTACACACACACACACACACCACACACACACGGACCAGGGCAGGCTGACACCGGTACACACACACACACATGGACCAGGAGGTAACACGATTACCTAAACACACACACACACACACACCGCGGGACCAGGGCCGGGGGCCAACACCCGGTAATGCACACACACACACGGACCAGGACCAGGAGGCCCGACGCGGTACACACACACACACACACATACACTCGGACCAGGAGGAGGCCAACACCGGTAATGCACACACACACACACAGACCAGGAGGAGGCCGACCCACACACACACACCACCATGGGACCAGGAGGAGGAGGCCACACACCCGGTACACCTGGACCAGGAGGAGGCCGACACCGGTACACACACACACACACACACACACACACACACACACACACACACACACACACACACACACACACACACGGACCAGGAGGAGGCCGACACCGGTCTACACACACACACACACACAGACCAGGACGAGGCCAACACCGGTAATACACACACACACACACACACGACCAGGAGGAGGCCAACACCGGTAAACACACACACACACACACACACACACACACACACACACACACACACACACACACACACAGACCAGGAGGAGGCCAACACACAACACACACACACACACACACACACACACACACACACACACACACACACACACACACACATGAACCCCGGCTACGGACCAGGGCAGAGGTCTGACACACACACACAGACCAGGAGGAGGCCGACACCGGTAATGCACACACACACACACACACACACACACACACACACACACACACACACACACACACACACACACACACACACACACACACACACACACACACACACACACACACACACATGGACCAGGAGGAGGCCGACACCGGTACACACACACACACACACACACAGACCAGGAGGAGGCCGACACCGGCACCACACACACACACACGGACCAGGAGGAGGCCGACACCGGTACACACACACACACACACACACACACACACACACACACACACACACACACACACACAGGACCAGGAGGAGGCCGACACCGGTAATACACACACACACACACACACACACACACACACACACACACACACACACAGACCAGGAGGAGGCCAACACCGTAAAAACACACACACACACACACACACACACACACACACACACACACACACACACACACACACACACACACACACAGGACCAGGAGGAGGCCAACACCGGTAAAACACACACACACACACACACACACACACACACACACACACACACACACACACACACACACACACACACACACACACACGGACCAGGAGGAGGCCAACACCGGTAATATACACACACACACACACACACACACACACACACACAACACACACACACCAGAGTTTCCGCTAGAAAAAGATGGCCTACTGTATGCTTTGGGTACAGAACACTTTGCATGTCCAGTGTACCGAGAATGACAGTGTCTTGGGCGGCCGCACCCCCGCAACTCCGCTTCCAGCGTCATGATTCCGACCATCGCCCGACACTTCTGCTTTTATCTGGTGGTGGTGGAGTTGACCCCGGACATCTGAGGCTTCAGGCGTTGCCAATTTATCATCATCCATGGCGTCTGGCCTCTGAACTTTTAAGGTTATTCTGCCTGGGCCTGGCCATGTTTGAACCGCCTCACTCATTTGTTCGTTGTTGTTTAACATGGGCGTTTTAAAGCGTGCTCTTCCTATTTGAAATGCAGCATAGGCTATCGCGTGTTGATTAATAGCTTCGAGCAGGTACATTTAAAATCATAGCCAGAGGGGCGTATTGCTTTAATATAGGCTTACATTTTAAAGGCTTATTCTCAAATTCAGATTGGATTAAGGGGGACGGGATTATTAGCCCATTTCAATCGGACAATTCGGAGAGATTTCATTTTGTATAAGTATATATACTCTTTTGATCCCGTGAGGGAAATTTAGTCTCTGCATTTAACCCAATTGGTGAATTAGTGGAACACACTCAGCACACAGTGAACACACAGTGAGGTGAAGCACACACTAATCGGCAGTGAGCTGCCTGCAACAGCGGCTTCGGGGGGCAGTGAGGGTTAGGTGCCTTGCTCAAAGGGCACTTCAGCCCGTGCCTACTGGTCGGGGGTTAGAACCAGCAACCCTCGGGTTACAAGTCCAAAGCTAACCAGTAGGCCACCGCTGCCCCCCAAAGGGAGGCCTTGCCCTTTACACGGCACTGGAGAATGCGGGCATTGTTTGACATTTAAATTTTTTTCCAGCCAATGTCCGGTAATTACCGGACAACGGAAACCCTGACACACACACACAGACCAGGAGGACTCAAACTCATTAATGCATACCCTCACTCACTGATTCTTTATTATGACCCCCGCACTAGCGAAGCGGCGGTCATATAGGTTTAGTTCTCCGGATTTGTTTAAAATATTTTTTTTTCTTCAGCGAATTTCTGTCAAAGATTCCCGGGACACTGAAAGGTGTGTGTTTGTGTGTGTGTGTGTGTGTGTGTGTGTGTGTGTGTGGACGGGTGTGCGTCCCTCTTGTCCTCTTGAGCAGAGAAGAAAACTCCCAAAAAGCCCCAGAGGTTCTCCAGCTGCCTACCCGACTCCCAAGAGCTCAACGACATCAAGATCAAGAAGAAGGTACACACACACACAGGAACACACACTGACACAATCATACACAGACTTACACACTCACTCTTCAGCAGAAACACACACACACAACAAAGATACCAGGGAGGACTGATTGAATTGTATTCTTAAGCAGTTCTATACAATGTTAAACTAAACCTGCTATGTGTGTAGTGTGTGTGTGTTTGTTTGTGTCTCAGTGTCTGTACTTCCTTGACTTTTAGTTGTGTTTAACTGTGTTTTTTAACTTATTTCTGTGTGTGTGTGTGTGTGTGTGTGTGTGTGTGTAGCTGCTGATCACCGGTACGGAACAGTTCAACCAGAAGCCCAAGAAGGGCATCCAGTTCCTGCAGGAGAAGGGCCTGCTGAGCAGCCCCATGGACAATAACCAGGTGGCCCAGTGGCTCCGCGAGAACCCCCGCCTGGACAAGAAGATGATCGGAGAGTTCGTCAGCGACCGCAAGCACATGGAGCTGCTCGACAGCTTTGTCAAGTAAGGAGGAGCACTCACACACACACACACACACACACACACACACGGTAGAGAGAGAGACACACACACATGATCGAGAGAGACACACACACACACACACACACACACACACACTTGATCGAGAGACACACACACACACACAAACACACACACACACACACATGATGGAGAGAGAGAGACACACACACACACACACACACGGTAGACAGAGACACACACACACACACATATGGTAGAGAGAGACACACACACACTAGTGTTTCCCATATATTGACTTATTTGTGGCGGCCCACCACAATATCAACATGACCACCACACAATGAATTTTCTGGTTGTACTAAATTGTGCTTAAATCTGGTTAGCATCATAACCAAACTGTTGCATTCAAGTTAATTCTGCAAACCTACCACCACTAATAGAATTCAATTCTGTGGGAAACACTGTACACAGACACACACACACACACACCCATGGTAGAGAGAGACACACACTGCACATGGATAGATGGTTTTTTATACCCTCGTTTATACTGTGTGTGTGTCGTGTCGGTGGTAATCAATTCCCCAATGTGTTCAGTTCAGGAACGCTAGCATTATGAAGCGGGGGCTAAACTTTGTATCCTGGAGGCCTTCCGGCTCCCTGGCGAAGCACCGGTCATTCAGCGCCTCCTAGAAACCTTCACCGACAACTGGCATGTGAGTCCGATCTCTCTCACACACACACACACACACACACACACACACACACACACACACACACGCCTACTCAAATGGAAGACTGATTCCCCAAATGTCATGTCATGCACTTAAATGTTTTCTACCTGCTGTGAGTGGAAAAAGAGGACACACTCATATGGATAGGACCTAAGTGGAAAAACACACACACACACACACACACTTACGCTCCTTCCATTACAACACAGTCAGGCAATCCTAGACAGCAGCTGCTCCTATCATCAGGTAATTAGCACAGGGTGTGTGTGTGTGTGTGTGTGTGTGTGTGTGTTTCAGCCCAAGGGCAACACACAGTCATTACTCACTCAGGTAATCAGTAAACGTGTGTGTGTGTGTGTGTGTGTGTGTGTGACATAAGCGGACGACCAGTCCAAGGTGACAGAAACACTGACCACTCCAGAGGAGAGGCTCCTCCCTCTGACCTGGAAAGAATCCATAGTAATTTCTTTTCTTAGCAAGGAGCCCACTCTCTCTCTCACACACACACAGACACACACACACACACACAGATTGTTTGTCGGGCGGATGTAGCCATGACCCTCCGTGTGGCATCTCCTAGTGGAAATAGCAGGATGGCCCTTTGGTGACCACACACACACACGCCCTTTGGTGACCACACACACACACACCCTTTGGTGACCACACTTTTTCCCTCTCCGAACCCGGCCACTCCACTCCACACACACACTGTTGATTTTTCCAAACCGCCGATGTCCTTTGGGAATCATTGCCACCTCATGGCCTGTGTGTGTGTGTGTGTGTGAAGGCCTCAGGGTCTGCCTTCTCTCCTCCAGTGCAGAACCACTGCTGTTATTTTTTATGTTAATGCGATTATTTGTGTTTGACCGTCCTTCACGTCTTTGTACACTGAAAGCACGTGCGTGTGTGTGTGTGTGTGTGCGATGAGGCGTAGTCTGTTGATTAACACGGTGTGTGTGTGCGTGCATGCGTGCGATGAGGCGTAGTCTGTTGAGTAACACAGTGTGTGTGTGTGTGCGTGCGTGCGTGCGATGAGGCGTAGTCTGTTGAGTAACACAGTGTGTGTGTGTGTGTTTGATGCACAGAAAGTGAACGGGTCTCCCTTCATGACCAATGATGCTGGCTTTGCTCTGGCCTACGCCGTGATCATGCTCAACACTGACCAGCATAACCACAACGTCCGCAAGCAGAACATCCCTATGACTGTGGAGGTGAGCCACACACACACACACAATACATGCAAACAGAACCACAAATCTCGAGGTGTGTGTAAAAAGATAAACACGTACACTTTCACACCAGCAAACTATCCCTGTAAACAAAAGTCTGTGGCCATGGAGATATGCTCTTTAGTCTTGGCACACATACCCACACACATACCCACACACATACCCACACACACACCCACACACACACACACACACACACCCACACACACACACACACACAGAGCTGATGTAGAGTGATATAAAAGGCTGTCTCTGTGCTCCACTGCTGCCCGATGAGATCATGATGCTTATTCATCTGTGCTGACAGCCATTGCCACACACACATACACACACACACACATACACGTGCACACACACATACACGCACACATACACACATACGCACGCACGCACGCACATACGCACGCACACACACAAACAAACACACAATCACTCTTTTGCACTCATATGGTGCAGTTTTACACACACACACACATGCACACACACACACACACACACACAAATACGCAACCACACAATAATTCTTTTGCACTCATATGGTGCAGTTTTGCACACACACACACAATCACTGTTTGGACAAAATGGTTATATGGTGCAGTTTTACCACACACACACACACACACACACACACACACACACACACACACACACACACGTATGCAAGCTAACAGGGGGGCCACAGCTGCATGAATGATCTCACACACACACACACACACACACACGCACATGCACAACACTGGCTGGTTCACTGTATTTGAGTGACAGACCCAACACATGTCAGTGAATCTAAGGAGAAGGCCCTTCCCCACTCCATCCACCCCTTGCCGACCCTCTGTCTGCCTACACACACACACACACACACACACACACACAATGGCAGGAATTTCAGATATGTCTTTGGTTGCTCATATTTAGAAAGCTTTAGATTCTCACTGCTTGAGTGCACAACTCAGACGGAGGCTGTGTGGCTCCTTGGACACACACACACATACACACACACACACACACACACACACACTGCTCTAAAGCATAGCAGGCACATTTGTTGAGATGCTTCGAATTTTGTACCCACATGACCTTGACCAAAGGCTTCCTATTGTGTGTGTGTTTTTGTTTAAGGGTAGCCTTCGTTACCCTACTAACTAAGCCACACACACACACACACACACACATACACACACATACACACACACACACACACACACACACACACACACACACACACACACACACACACACACACCTCTATTGGTATTGTGGTTTGTTTAAGGGTAGCCTTTGTTACCCTACTACTAAGTATGATATGGGGTATTCATTTTGCCCAGTTTAACTGTACAGAGTTACTGTAACTGTATAGAGTAGGGCTATCAAAATAACTGATTAATTTCAATTAATTAATTTGAGAAAAAATAACTGATTAAAAAAAATAACACAGATTAATCGATTCCATATGACCTTTGACCCCGAGCCGTTCTAGTCAGTAACCATTAGACTGTAAAATGAAGGAGAGAGAAGAAAATGTGCTGCCTAGATCATTGATTGGAACATTTACTTTTAGAAAACGGCCTGATGGTGTTGATTAAAATAAAGTGTTGATTAAAATAAAGTCCTCTGCAATGTCTGCAGCAAGGATTTGCATATCACCGGAGTTCATTAACTCTATAGTCGCACATCAATGCAAAGAAATAAGTGTTGACATTGAGGGGAGTGTTAATTTATTTTCATTGTGTCCCCTAGGTTATATCTCTGGCCTGAAATACCTTGTGTTGTGAAAAACAACTTCTTCCCGAAGCACTTTTGAATTTATTTCCTCAGCATATTAGGTCATATCATTATATGATATGATTATTATGGCCATTATTAAAATAATAATAAAAGAGTTTTTGAACTTTAATGTAACTAATGCTGATTATTCAATGCTTTATTTGTATTTAAAAATTTAAAATACTTTCACAGCAAAAATTATATTTGCGATTCATTTAGATTAATTAATCACAGAGTATGTAATTAATTAAATTATTTTTTTAATCGAAAAATTAATCAGCCCTAGTATAGAGTTAACAATCCACCACACACACACACAAACGCCACCACCACTACACACACACACACACACACACACCACCACCACTACACACACCACCTCCCTTGTGAAGTTAAATACAGAGAAACATGAGGGCACAGGCAACATGTTAGAGCAACACACACACACACACACACACACACACAGATGAAGTGAAATTGAGAGAGATATGTGAGGACATGAGAGGGAGGATGAGAGACGGAGAAAGTTCGATTTTCCTTTCATCTCTTTTGTTTTTCTGGAGAGAATCGGCTTTCTCCCCTGTGTGTGCGTGCGTGTGTGTGTGTGTGTGTGTGTGTGTTTTACCTGTCTTTAAATGAAGCAGACAGTGAAACCAACCTTCAGGCTGTCAATCACCAAGTCTTTATGTTTATTTATCCTGTAACACACACACACACACACACACACACACACAGACTTCAGTAGTCCTCCTGCTTTCTACTGATCAGGTAACAGCCCTTCCTGTAACCTGAGAGGCGTCTCCTCAGGGCGCTGGAGGTGTGTGTGTGTGTGTGTGTGTGTGTGTGTGTGTGTGTGTGTGTGTGTGTGTGTGTGTGTGTGTGTGTGTGTGTGTGTGTGTGTGTGTGTGTGTGTGTGTGTGTGTGTGTGTGTGTGTGCGCGCGCTGCACTGGGCCTGTAACCTGAGGCATCTCCTCTGGGTGCTGGAGATGGGGGGGTAATTGGCTGGAATTCAGAAGGCTAATTAGTGCTAATGAGCTAATCTCCCTTTCAGCAATTCAAAAAGAACCTGAAGGGCGTCAACGGCAACAAAGACTTCGACCAGGACATGCTGGAGGACATCTACAATGCCATCAAGTAAGAGGACACACACACACACACACACACACACACACACACACCACAAGTGACATGCTGGACGACATCTACAACGCCATCAAGTAAGTGGCTGCCCAGTTAATCTTACACACATAGATACACACGCCATGCTGGAGAACATCTACAACGGCATCAAGTAAGAGGCTGCACACACACAAATACACACTCACACACACACAACATGCTGGAGTGTGCGTGCGTGCTGTGCTGTGCTGTGCTGTGCAAGGCAGCAATGCCTGACCAGGTCCGGTGCTGTGTGTGTGAGGGTATTCCCTGTGCTGCGTGCGTGTGTGTGTGAGGGTATTCCCTGTGCTGTATGTGTGTGTGTGAGTGTTCTTCCTGACCGTGTCCCTGCTGCTGTGTGTGGTCAGGACTGAGGAGATTGTGATGCCGGACGAGCAGTCGGGCCTGGTGAAGGAGAACTATGTGTGGAGCGTCCTGCTGCACCGCGGCGCCACGTCCGAGGGCCTCTTCCTGGCCACGCCGCCCGCCAGCTACGACCACGACCTCTTCAGCATGACCTGGGGGCCCACCATCGCCGCCCTCTCCTACGTCTTCGACAAGAGCCTGGACGACACCATCATACAGAAGGCCATCGCTGGCTTTAGGTGTGCAGAAACACACACACATACATACACACACACACACACACACATATACACACACATATACACACACACACATATATACACACACACACATATACACACACACACATATACACACACATACACACACACACACATACACACACACACACACACACACACACACACACACACACACACACATATATACACACACACACACACACACACACACACACACATATATACACACACACACATATACACACACACACACACACACACACACACACAGGTTTCTGCAGTCACACAGACAGAGTTTGTCATTAATGTGTTTGATCTGTATTAACTTTGTGTGTGTGTGTTTATGAAATGTGCAATGATCTCGGCTCACTTTGTGTGTGTGTGTGTGTGTAGGAAATGTGCGATCTCAGCTCACTTTGTTCGTGTGTGTTTAGGAAATGTGCGATGATCTTGGGCTCACTTTGTGTGTGTGTGTGTTTGTGTGTGTTTAGGAAAAGTGCGATGATCTCGGGCTCACTTTGTGTGTGTGTGTGTGTGTTTAGGACATGTGCGATGATCTCAGCTCACTTTGTGTGTGTTTGTGTGTGTGTGTGTGTGTTTAGGAAATGTGCGATGATCTCGGCTCACTTTGGCTTCAGTGATGTCTTTGACAACCTCATAATTTCCCTCTGCAAGTTCACCACCCTCAGCAGCGAGGTAACACACGCGGATCACACACACACGCGCCTTACACACGCAGCTTACACACACACACACGCACCTCACACACACACCTCACATACACACACACGGCACACTCACATACACTCACTCAAACGGTACACACACCACACTCACACACACACACACACACACACACACACACACACACACACACACACACACACACACACACTCACACTCACTCACACAGTTGACCCTGCTGCTGTCCATGCACCATACATGATGCTGACCAGAAGCACAATGTGACCTTTTCTTTCTGTGTGTGTGTGTGTGTGTGTGTGTGTGTGTGTGTGTGTGTGTGTGTGTGTGTGTGTGTGTGTCTGTGTGTGTGTGTCTGTCTGTGTGTGTGTGTGTGTGTGTGTGTGTGTGTCTGTGTGTGTGTGTGTCTGTGTGTCTGTGTGTCTGTCTGTGTGTGTCTGCGTGTGTGTGCGCGCGTGTGTGTGTGTGTGCGCGTGTGTGTGTGTGTGCTGCGCGTGTGTGTGTGCGCGCATGTGTGTGTGTGTGTGTGTGTGTGTGCACAGTCGGTGGAGAACCTGCCCACGGTGTTCGGCAGTAATCTGAAGGCTCAGGTTGCAGCCAAGACGGTGTTCAGCCTGGCCCATCGCCATGGCGACATCCTGCGCGAGGGCTGGAAGAACATCATGGACTCCATGCTGCAGCTGTTCAGAGCCGAGCTGCTGCCCAAGCCCATGGTCGAGGTGTGTGTGTGTGTTATTGGGTGTTCCTTTTAATTGTAAACGTTTACCCAGCTCCTGAGCTGTAATGTAGAGTCAGTGATAATTAAGGGGTATGATGGTTTATATGGATGTAGGTTTATATGGATGTATGTAGGTTTGTATGTATGTAGGTTTATATGGATGTAGGTTTATATATCTATATGTAGGTTTGTAGGTTTGTATGTATGTAGGTTTATATGTATGTAGGTTTATATATATATGTAGGTTTATATGTAGGTAGGTTTATATGTATGTAGGTTTGTATGGATGTAGGTCTATATGTATGTAGGTTTATATGTAGGTTTGTGTGTTTGTAGGTAGCTGATGTGATACTGCCCTCTGGTGGTCATGAGTAGGGATGTCATACTAGTGGGGTGTGTGATCTGTTTCAGGTGATGTCATGTTGTGGGGTGTGTGATCTGTTTCAGGTGATGTCATGTTGTGGGGTGTGTGATCTGTTTCAGGTGATGTCATGTTGTGGGGTGTGTGATCTGTTTCAGGTGGAGGACTTTGTGGAGCCGAATGGAAAGATCTCTCTGCAGAGGGAGGAGACGCCATCTCAGAGGTACATGATGCAGCAGTCAGTCAGGCAGCCAATGTGTCACTGTTCACACGGTAGTGCCATGATGGGACCAACAGACATGAAGGAACAACCCAATGATACAACTAACCAGCTTTTAGGAGCACAGAGCATCTGGTTCATAACACAGACATGAAGGAACAGCCCAGTGATACAACTAACCAGCTTTTAGGAGCACAGAGCATCCTGTTTATAACACATATATGCATTATATACCATGTCGTGAGCATAGAGGATCCTTTTCTTCCTGTTCATAACACATATATGCATTATATACCATGTCGGGAGTATAGAGCATCCTGTTCATAACACATATATGCATTATATACCATGTCGTGAGCACAGGTTTATTCAGTATGTGTTGGTGGCCCACGATGTGTGTATGTGTGACCCGTCAGGATCTGGTGTTAGATGGAGATATAA
Organism: Alosa alosa; assembly: GCF_017589495.1. Classification (NCBI taxonomy): domain Eukaryota; kingdom Metazoa; phylum Chordata; class Actinopteri; order Clupeiformes; family Clupeidae; genus Alosa; species Alosa alosa. The sequence continues at coordinate 2,980,429 of NC_063206.1, read as the reverse complement.
ATATGGTTAAGGGGGTGTGTTTTGATGTCTCTGCAGTGTCCTCTCTCTGAACGTCCCAGTTGTTATTTGCCTGATGAAGATCTGTTGAGATGGAAACGGTCTTTTGGAGCCCATATACAGTGTGCAGACCGTCTCCTCTCTCTGAAACGTTTTGTCTGCCACCTGTTGCAACATATTTTGGATGTGCGGACCTGTCTCTACAAATGCTCTCTGAACGTCTAATGAATATTGATTACCCCCCCCTCTCTTTCCCTCTCTCTCCCTCTCTCCTTCCCTCTCTCTCTCCCTCTCTCCTCTCTCTCTCTCTTTCTCTCTCTCTCTCTCCTCTGTCTCTCTCTCCTCTCTCCTCTCTCTCTCTCTCTCAGAGGGGAGTCTGCGGTGTTGAGCTTTGTGAACTGGTTAACTCTGAGTGGAGCAGAGCAGTCTGGTCTCCGAGGGCCCTCCACTGAGAACCAGGAGGCCAAGCAGGCCGCACTACTCTGCATTAAGGTAAAGGACACACACACGCGCACACACACACACACACACACGCAGACACACACACACACACATGCATATACACGCTAGGGCCGCACTACTCTGCATTAAGGTAAAGGTCACACACACACACACACACGCATATACACACCAGGGCTGCACGATTTGGGGAAAATATAGAATTGTGATTTTTTTTGCGATATTATATTGCGAGTAGGTAATTGTCACCATCTCTTACTCTGTCTCTCTCTCTCTCCCCCTCTCTCCCCCTCTCTCTCTTGCTCTCTCTCTCCCCCCCTCTCTCTCTCTCTCTCTCTCTCTCTCCCCTCTCTCTCTCTGTAGCAATGTGACCCAGAGAAGTTGATCACAGAGAGCAAGTTCCTCCAGTTGGAGTCTCTACAGGAGCTTATGAAGGTGAGACTCCTCTCTCAGAAACACACATACACTCTCAATAATACACACACACACTCTCATGAACACACACACTCTTTCAATAACACACACACACTCTCAGAAACACACATACTCTCATAAACACACTCTCAGAAACACACACACACTCCCATGAACACACACACTCCCATGAACACACACACTCACTCAATAACACACACGCTCTCAAAAAACACACACACTCTCAGAAACACACACACACTCTCATGAACACACACACACACTGAATAACACACACACACTCTCAGAAACACACACACACACACTCTCAGAAACACACTCTCAGAAACACACACACACTCTCATGAACACACACACACACACTCTCATGAACACACACACACTCTCACGAACACACACACACACTGAATAACACACACACTCTCAGAAACACACACACACTCTCAGAAACACACTCAGAAACACACACACACTCTCATGAACACACACACACACACTCTCATGAACACAAACACTCTCATGAACACACACACACACACACACACTCTCATGAACACACACACACACTCTCATGAACACACACTCTCATGAACACACACACACACACACACTCATGACACACACACCCACACTCTCATGAACACACACACCCACACTCTCATGAACACACACACCCACACTCTCATGAACACACACACCCACACTCTCATGAACACACACACCCACACTCTCATGAACACACCCACTCTCTCATGAACACCCACTCTCTTGAACACACACACTCTCTTGAACACACACACTCTCTTGAACACACACACTCTCTTGAACAACAATAATAATGAACCACACACATCTCATGAACAAAGACTAACACTCTTGTCTCTCATGAACACACACGTTCATGAACGCACACACACACACTAACACTCTTGCAAGTTATGTGTTCTGAATGCTGGAGCATTACACATGAAGCTGAGGATGGATTGCTGTTGACTGAGAAACGTGGCAGTGTGAAGTGGGAGAGCACCTGGATGTGTGTGTGAGTGTGTGTGTGTCTGTGTGTGTGTGTGTGTGTGTCTGTGTCTGTGTGCGTGTGCGTGTTGTGGAGATGTAAGCAGTGTTCAGATGTGTCACATGAATACATGTATGATGGATTATCTGTGTGTGTGTGTGTGTGTGTCTGTGTGTGTGTGTGTGTGTGTGTTGTGGAGATGTAAGCAGTGTTCAGATGTGTCACATGAATACATGTATGATGGATTATCTGTGTGTGTGTGTGTGTGTGTGTGTGTGTGTGGCTCTGATCTCTGTTACGCCTGATGAGGAGACGTATGATGAGGAGGATGCTGCGTTCTGCCTGGAGATGCTGCTACGGATCGTCCTGGAGAACCGGTGCGCGGAGTCCTGCTCCCCAAACCCCCTCTGTGTTCTCATGTGCTGCAGATGGATTGAAGTGTTTTTAATGGCCTTGTAATATGTCATCTGTCGTGTGCGTGTGTGTGTGTGTGTGTGTAGGGACCGAGTGTCGTGTGTGTGGCAGACGGTGAGGGATCACCTGTGCCATCTGTGTGTCCATGCCAACGAGAGCTGCTTCCTGGTAGAGAGGGCTGTGGTGGGCCTCCTTAGACTGGCCATCCGCCTACTCAGGAGAGAGGACATCAGCTCACAGGTGCACACACACACACACACACACACACACACACACACACACACAGACTGGCCTTCCCACCAGAGAGCCTCACTCGACTGGCCATCCTACTCTACTCAGAGGACATCAGCTCACAGGTGCACACACACACACACACACACACACACACACACACACACAGCCCTTCACAAACTGGCCCTTAGACCATCAGATTACAGAGGACATCTACACACATGCTCTCATACACACACACACACACACACACACTCTCATACACACACACACACACACACACACACACACACGCTCTCATACACATACATACACACACACACACACACACACACACACACACACACACACACACTCTCATACACACACACGCTCTCATACACACACACACACACACACACACACACACACACACACACACACACACACACACACACACACACAGTTACTAGCTCACTCTTATACAGACGTAAACTCAATATGACTCGTTTTGTTCACACCCCCCCTAACCTGTGTGCGTGTGTGTGTGTGTGTGTGTGTGTGTGTGTGTGTGCGCGTGTGTGTGTGCAGGTCCTGCTGTCTCTGCGTCTGCTGCTGATGATGAAGCCTCCCGTGCTGTCCCGTGTGAGTCGAGAGGTGGCCTACGGTCTGCACGAGCTTCTCAAGACCAACGCCGCCAACATCCACAGCACCCGGCATTTGTACACACTCTTCTCCTGCTTTCGAGGTGCATCGGGGCGAGGTCAAGCCGCCCGCCCGTATTGACCTCTGGAAACACCGACAACGATACAGGTACCATGCTAAAGCACACACACACATATAAACGGGCGTGCGCCTCTTCGCACCAGAGCAGCATTATAACACAGTCATACCTAGCAAAGGTAAATGCTAAAGGACAGAAAGACACACACACACACTCACACTCATCCTCTCTCTCACACACACACACACCCACACCCACACCCACACAGACACAGGCGTGCTCTTCTTTGCACCAGAGCAGTGTTATAAGAGGCACACTTTCCATCCAAAGATACAGTTTGTAATAAAGGTGAACGCTAAGTGAACTGTACTGTGTCTTGAGAAGAGTTGGTAAAATAAAAAAAGTGTTTGTTAAGGAACAGCCATGCAATCAGTAGTAATATATGTTCTTACCTTAACTTTCATGGGTTGGAGTCATACCTCTCCGATGTCGGTCGTGCACTCAAAGCTCTGGTCTTGTGGCTGAATGTGTTAATGTTGCTATGCTAAGCGGGCTCAGGCGTTAACCATAGAGAGGAACATAGCGGTAATCAAACACATCCGTTTTCCCTACTTAAATCTTGTGGATGGGCTATTATTCAACTGTAACTGCATAGCAAAACATATATTACTACTGACACTGGGTGCGTGTTCGCTAAAATTGATGACTGCGTGTGTCTGTGTGTGATGATGATATTGATGATATTGTGTTATTATTATTATTGATATTATTATTGTGTGTGTCTCTGTGGTAGTATTGTGTGTCTGGTATTGTGTGTCTGTGTCTGTGTGTCTGTGTGTGTCTGTGTCTGTCTGTGTGTGTGTCTGTGTCTGTGTCTGTGTGTGTCTGTGTCTGTGTCTGTGTGTGTGTGTCTGTGTCTGTGTGTGTGTCTGTGTGTGTGTGTGTGTCTCTCTGTGTGTGTGTGTGTGTGTGTGTGTGTGTGTGTACAGGAGCCCAGTCGGACAGCGAGGTCAGCTCCCACCACCCCAGTGAGGTCTCGGTGGACCGGGGCTACACATCCGACTCCGAGATCTACAACGAGCAGCACGGGAAGAGCCGCCTGCCCCGCGCCACCACAGACGTGGACGTGGCCAACAGCGGCTGGCTCGTGGTGAGTACACACACACACACACACACACACCGTGTCTATGCGTTATCAATTGTGATGTGGATAAATACCATGTGTAAATGTTTATGAATTTCTATACACTTTTTGGGCATGCATGTGTTAATACTCAAATGATGACAGGCCTCCAGTGCAGAGAAGGGCTTCAGTATTTATGCACAAGGTTGAAGAAAGGGCTTCAGTATTTATGCAAATGGCAAGGTTAAAGAAAGGGCTTCAAGGTTAAAGAAAGGGGTTAAAGGTTAAAGATTACTCCCTGAACTCCCTCCCTCCCTTATGTAGCATGTACTGCTTTGTTTAGTAATAATCAAGAACAATTTAGTTTTGTTCAGTAGTCCTCATTATTGCTTTGCTCTTTGGCTGTGTGTGTGTGTGTGTCTGTCTGTCTCTATCTGTGTGCGTGCGTGCCTATGTTGTGCGTGCGTTTACGTGTCTGTGTGTACGTGCGTGCCTGTGTGTGTGTGCAGGTGGGTAAGGACGATCTGGACAGCAGTAAGGTTGGTGTGGGCGGCTCCAAGCCCCTGCTGTCCCCCCTGGTGAACCAGTACAGCCTGACCCTGGGCCAGGACATGGGGCTGCACGACACCAAGTCCCTCATCAAGTGTGTGGAGTCGCTGTCCTTCATCGTGCGCGACGCCGCCCACGTCACCCCCGACAACTTTGAGCTCTGCGTCAAGACCATCCGCGTTTTTGTGGAGGCCAGTCTCAACGGAGGTAAAGAGTGTGCATTGTAGGAGTGTGTGTGTGTGTGTGTGTGTGTTTGTGGAGGCCAGTCTCAACGGAGGTGAGGAGTTTGCAGTGTGTGTGTGTGTGTGTGTGTTTTGCTACAGGAATTTGGAGATTTTTCTCTCCAGACTGCTGTGACCCCATGTGACCCCTCAGGACCAGCTCTGACCCCATGTGACCCCTCAGGACCAGCTCTGACCCCATGTGACCCCTCAGGACCAGCTCTGACCCCATGTGACCCCTCAGGACCAGCTCTGACCCCATGTGACCCCTCAGGACCAGCTCTGACCCCATGTGACCCCTCAGGACCAGCTCTGACCCCATGTGACCCCTCAGGACCAGCTCTGACCCCATGTGACCCCTCAGGACCAGCTCTGACCCCATGTGACCCCTCAGGACCAGCTCTGACCCCATGTGACCCCTCAGGACCAGCTCTGACCCCATGTGACCCCTCAGGACCAGCTCTGACCCCATGTGACCCCTCAGGACCAGCTCTGACCCCATGTGACCCCTCAGGACCAGCTCTGACCCCATGTGACCCCTCAGGACCAGCTCTGACCCCATGTGACCCCTCAGGACCAGCTCTGACCCCATGTGACCCCTCAGGACCAGCTCTGACCCCATGTGACCCCTCAGGACCAGCTCTGACCCCATGTGACCCCTCAGGACCAGCTCTGACCCCATGTGACCCCTCAGGACCAGCTCTGACCCCATGTGACCCCTCAGGACCAGCTCTGACCCCATGTGACCCCTCAGGACCAGCTCTGACCCCATGTGACCCCTCATGACCAGCTCTGACCCCATGTGACCCCTCAGGACCAGCTCTGACCCCATGTGACCCCTCAGGACCAGCTCTGACCCCATGTGACCCCTCAGGACCAGCTCTGACCCCATGTGACCCCTCAGGACCAGCTCTGACCCCATGTGACCCCTCAGGACCAGCTCTGACCCCATGTGACCCCTCAGGACCAGCTCTGACCCCATGTGACCCCTCAGGACCAGCTCTGACCCCATGTGACCCCTCAGGACCAGCTCTGACCCCATGTGACCCCTCAGGACCAGCTCTGACCCCATGTGACCCCTCAGGACCAGCTCTGACCCCATGTGACCCCTCATGACCAGCTCTGACCCCATGTGACCCCTCAGGACCAGCTCTGACCCCATGTGACCCCTCATGACCAGCTCTGACCCCATGTGACCCCTCAGGACCAGCTCTGACCCCATGTGACCCCTCAGGACCAGCTCTGACCCCATGTGACCCCTCAGGACCAGCTCTGACCCCATGTGACCCCTCATGACCAGCTCTGACCCCATGTGACCCCTCAGGACCAGCTCTGACCCCATGTGACCCCTCAGGACCAGCTCTGACCCCATGTGACCCCTCAGGACCAGCTCTGACCCCATGTGACCCCTCAGGACCAGCTCTGACCCCATGTGACCCCTCAGGACCAGCTCTGACCCCATGTGACCCCTCAGGACCAGCTCTGACCCCATGTGACCCCTCAGGACCAGCTCTGACCCCATGTGACCCCTCAGGACCAGCTCTGACCCCATGTGACCCCTCAGGACCAGCTCTGACCCCATGTGACCCCTCAGGACCAGCTCTGACCCCATGTGACCCCTCAGGACCAGCTCTGACCCCATGTGACCCCTCAGGACCAGCTCTGACCCCATGTGACCCCTCAGGACCAGCTCTGACCCCATGTGACCCCTCAGGACCAGCTCTGACCCCATGTGACCCCTCAGGACCAGCTCTGACCCCATGTGACCCCTCAGGACCAGCTCTGACCCCATGTGACCCCTCAGGACCAGCTCTGACCCCATGTGACCCCTCAGGACCAGCTCTGACCCCATGTGACCCCTCAGGACCAGCTCTGACCCCATGTGACCCCTCAGGACCAGCTCTGACCCCATGTGACCCCTCAGGACCAGCTCTGACCCCATGTGACCCCTCAGGACCAGCTCTGACCCCATGTGACCCCTCAGGACCAGCTCTGACCCCATGTGACCCCTCATGACCAGCTCTGACCCCATGTGACCCCTCAGGACCAGCTCTGACCCCATGTGACCCCTCAGGACCAGCTCTGACCCCATGTGACCCCTCAGGACCAGCTCTGACCCCATGTGACCCCTCAGGACCAGCTCTGACCCCATGTGACCCCTCAGGACCAGCTCTGACCCCATGTGACCCCTCAGGACCAGCTCTGACCCCATGTGACCCCTCAGGACCAGCTCTGACCCCATGTGACCCCTCATGACCAGCTCTGACCCCATGTGACCCCTCAGGACCAGCTCTGACCCCATGTGACCCCTCAGGACCAGCTCTGACCCCATGTGACCCCTCAGGACCAGCTCTGACCCCATGTGACCCCTCAGGACCAGCTCTGACCCCATGTGACCCCTCAGGACCAGCTCTGACCCCATGTGACCCCTCATGACCAGCTCTGACCCCATGTGACCCCTCATGACCAGCTCTGACCCCATGTGACCCCTCAGGACCAGCTCTGACCCCATGTGACCCCTCATGACCAGCTCTGACCCCATGTGACCCCTCATGACCAGCTCTGACCCCATGTGACCCCTCATGACCAGCTCTGACCCCATGTGACCCCTCAGGACCAGCTCTGACCCCATGTGACCCCTCATGACCAGCTCTGACCCCATGTGACCCCTCAGGACCAGCTCTGACCCCATGTGACCCCTCAGGACCAGCTCTGACCCCATGTGACCCCTCAGGACCAGCTCTGACCCCATGTGACCCCTCATGACCAGCTCTGACCCCATGTGACCCCTCAGGACCAGCTCTGACCCCATGTGACCCCTCATGACCAGCTCTGACCCCATGTGACCCCTCATGACCAGCTCTGACCCCATGTGACCCCTCATGACCAGCTCTGACCCCATGTGACCCCTCATGACCAGCTCTGACCCCATGTGACCCCTCATGACCAGCTCTGACCCCATGTGACCCCTCATGACCAGCTCTGACCCCATGTGACCCCTCATGACCAGCTCTGACCCCATGTGACCCCTCAGGACCAGCTCTGACCCCATGTGACCCCTCATGACCAGCTCTGACCCCATGTGACCCCTCATGACCAGCTCTGACCCCATGTGACCCCTCATGACCAGCTCTGACCCCATGTGACCCCTCATGACCAGCTCTGACCCCATGTGACCCCTCATGACCAGCTCTGACCCCATGTGACCCCTCATGACCAGCTCTGACCCCATGTGACCCCTCAGGACCAGCTCTGACCCCATGTGACCCCTCATGACCAGCTCTGACCCCATGTGACCCCTCATGACCAGCTCTGACCCCATGTGACCCCTCATGACCAGCTCTGACCCCATGTGACTGACCCCATGTGACCCCTCAGGACCAGTTTGTGACCCCATGTGACCCCTCAGGACCAGCTCTGACCCCTCACCCTCCCCTCCTGACCTCCCCATGTGACCCCTCACACCAGCCCCCTCAGGACCAGCTCTGACCCCATGTGACCCCCCTCATGACCAGCTCTGACCCCATGTGACCCCTCATGACCAGCTCTGACCCCATGTGACCCCCCTCATGACCAGCTCTGACCCCATGTGACCCCCCCTCATGACCAGCTCTGACCCCATGTGCGCCTCATGACCAGCTGTGACCCCATGCTCTTCAGGGTGAGAGTCCCAGCTGACCTGTGCTGGGGATACTGAGGAGAGCGTAGCGGTTGAGGGGCAGCTCTGAGGAGAGTTGAGGGGCAGCTCTGAGGGGCATCTCTGAGGAGAGTTGAGGGGCAGCTCTGAGGAGAGTGTAGCGGTTGAGGGGCAGCTAATAGATTTAGAGAGAGAGGAGTTGACCAGATCAACAGAGATTCCTGTTTTTGTGTCTGGGTATGTAGCAAACACCGCTTTCCTGGTTGCAATGGTTCTCTAGTTGCAATGGTTCTCTAGTTGCTATGGTTCTCTAGTTGCTATGGTTCTGTAGTTGCTATGGTTCTGTAGTTGCTATGGTTCTCTAGTTGCAATGGTTCTCTAGTTGCAATGGTTCTCTAGTTGCTATGGTTCTGTAGTTGCTATGGTTCTCTAGTTGCAATGGTTCTCTAGTTGCTATGGGTCTGTAGTTGCTCTGGTTCTGTAGTTGCTATGCTAGTTATCTAGCTGCCATTGAACCCACCTCAGTTTAACTTGAACAACATTATTAAGAAAAAGGCTGAAACCTTCAGGGTGCATACTTGGCCCAGATCTCAGAGGTCGGAGGTTTGTGCACTCCCTACCATACAGGTCCACTCAGCCAATCCTTTAAACTGAACCAATCAATGACCAGTGGGAGTGGCTAAGTGTGATGATGTGTTTCCAAATGAAGTTCCAACCATGGCACAAGTGGTGGAGCTACTCAGAGGGGGACAGGCATGACAACAGCGGCAGCAAAATCAAAGAATTGAAGTCAGAGCAAGAGGAATGTGGACATTTACTGTGTTTACATGTTATGGAGGTAAAGACAAGGTGTCCTGACTGCCAACGGGACTCAGGAGCAGGCCAATATTATCAGCTTGCACCTTAGTGGTGAAGTAGGAAGTAGAATCCAAATTGATGCCAATTGATGCCAGTTTAGCCTGGCCATGGAGACACTAGTCTGGAACACCAAGTTCACTAACGTTTCCATCGGTTGGCAGATTACCTGCCCAATCAGCAACGTGAGGAGATGACGCTGTAGTTTCCAATTCAGTAGTAGTGGTAGTAGTGGTAGTAGTGGTGGTAGCAATGCCTGCAAGCATCAAAAATTGCAGTCGGAAGAATGTGTACATTTATTTACGTCAAAGGCAGGCCCGCATTCATTGTTTCCTGACTGCCAATGCTGTTTAAGTGTCAGTTTGTAATGTTTAGGCAAACTAGGAAGTAACATTATGAATCCCTGAATAATGTGGTTGGTTAGGCTGGACCAATGATTTCAAAGTTAGCGCCTGTTGTGATGAGTTTTGGAAAGGAATCCCAATGGTGAGTGACCAGACTAGGTTTTCCAGGCTAGGTTCAGTTAGCTTAACCTGAAGTCTAAACCGATTTGGATGCAGGGTCTTGAAACAATCTATACAAACATTCCCAAAGTGAATGGATGTGGTTATACCAGGCTAGCCTGCAACTAGAGTGCATCCTTAAAGGTTCCCTTACAACTAGAGTGCATCCTTAAATGTTCCCCTGCAACTACAGTGCACCCTTAAAGGTTCCCCTGCAACTAGAGTGCATCCTTAAAGGTTCCCCTGAAACTAGAGTGCACCCTTAAAGGTTCCCCTGAAACTAGAGTGCATCCTTAAAGGTTCCCCTGCATATTCTCTCTCAGCCCCTTCTCCCCTCCCCCCGCTCCGTCTCATCACCATGTTAAAGGAACCGTATGTAAGAAATGTATTTCAATTAATCATAAAATGGCCCTGGTATGTCATTAGACATTAAGAAATCATGTTCATTTCAAATACTTATATCACTGACAACAGTAGTCCAGCCAGGATATTGTCATTTAAAAAAGTGAAGTTGCAGCCCCTCAACTGATGTTGATGTTGTGTTTTGTCATGTCATGTTGTGTTTTGGCCTGATGCTTCCACCCTCCACCTATCTACTAATCACGGTCAGTAGTGTTTCGCCTCTGGGTGGGCAACCCCGAGTCAGGGAGAGGGGAGGGGATACACCGCCTACAGTAATTTGAAAGTGATTGCAGTACCAATTTTGGCCACAATCTTACATATGGTTCCTTCAAAGCATGTCTGCAATTTAGCGTGCTAGCATGAGAGTAGCATTATAGACTTATAAACTTGCACACCTGCATCTATCACGTAACAATACAACAAGTCAACATAAGTCTTTTTTGTTACCAATGCTAATTGCTAAGTAGCAGTCAGCTTAATGACATTACAATGTATTTAGCGGTAGAGTTTATGCAATATATAAAAATATGTTCCTCACTTTCTCACTAACATTAGCCCTACTGTGCGGTTCAGCTGCTGCTCTGTGTGTGTGTGTTTGTGTGTGTGTGTGTGTGTGTTAAGGCTCTCTGCTTTGAATGCTAACGTTAGTGCTAATGTGTATGGGTGTCACGATTCTCCAAATCCTCGATTCGATTTAATTTTCGATTTTAAAGTC
>NC_063206.1:2906673-2964173 GCF_017589495.1 Alosa alosa | reverse complement strand
GATTCATATACACATGCACATACAAGTTCGAGTTTATTTTATCTGCATTATTATCCCTTGCTGAATTGTGATCAAATGTTGTGTGTGTGTGTGTGTGTGTGTGTGTGTGTGTGCAGAGCCTGTGCCCAGCGTGCCTGTAGAGCCTCCTCAGCCTCCAGCCCCTTCCCCTCCCCCCACTGAGCCCAAAGCCCCAAGCCGGCCAGCCTCCCCCCAGGACAACACAGCCCCACCTAGTGCCAATGGTGAGGACTGCAGTTATTTGCCTGTTTGGCAAATGAGCTTTTCATATCTCTTGTTATCACAGGCTGTCATAGCTAAAGCAACCGTAAAACAGCAGCAGGAATGAATGATGCTTCTCTACAGGGATTATTGGTGTTTGCTTAGCCTTGCTTAGTGTTTAATCCTGATCTTAGTGTTTAATCCTGATCTAGTGTTTAATCCTGATCTAGTGTTTAATCCTGATCTTAGTGTTTAATCCTCATTTTAGTGTTTAATCCTGATCTTCTGTGTCCTTAGTGTTTAATCCTGATCTTAGTGTTTAATCCTGATCTTAGTGTTTAATCCTAATCTTAGTCTTTAATCCTGATCTTAGTGTTTAATCCTGATCTTAGTCTTTAATCCTGATCTTCTGTGTGCTTAGTGTTTAATCCTGATCTTCTGTGTTTAATCCTGATTTTAGTGTTTAATCCTGATCTTCAGTGTTTAGTCCTCATCTTCTGTGTTTAATACTAATCTTAGTGTTTAATCTTGTGGGGTATAGTATGAAGCACGTTAGACATATCTAGGCTATTTAGACATATCGAGGCTTGACAAAGCCTTGACTCAGGGGTATACGTTAAGTGATACTACGATGGCAGTTATGTGATATATTAGTCAAACTAGGCTTTCAGCTCAGATCTGTGCGCATTCTCGGTGTTGGTATGACTTTGGCCAATCGTGAAACGTGGAGACGCACAAGACTGCCTATATTAAAAAAACAATTACTTCCACATTTATGAGCGATAGTGTAATCTACACTGCGGTCATTTTTTGTGTCTAACCTATAAAATCAATTGTCATCAGTTGTTGTATGGTATGCATGTCCATAGTGGGATATTTGCACGCACAGCACTATTAAAGCGCATTCGAGATCCAAAATGTTAGTAGAGGCGGAGCTCCACCTGTAAGATATATGACAGAATCCTACACGTGAGATAACTTTTGTTTTTAAGACAATCCTGTTTAGTCCTGATCTTCTGTGTTTAATCCTGGTCTTGTTTAGTGTTTAATCCTGATCTTCTGTGTTTAATCCTGATCTTGCTTAGTGTTTAATCCTGATCTTCTGTGTTTAATCCTGATCTTGCTTAGTGTTTAATCCTGATCTTCTGTGTTTAATCCTGATCTTCTGTGTTTAATCCTGATCTTGCTTAGTGTTTAATCCTGATCTTCTGTGTTTAATCCTGATCTTGCTTAGTGTTTAATCCTGATCTTCTGTGTTTAATCCTGATCTTGCTTAGTGTTTAATCCTGATCTTCTGTGTTTAATCCTGATCTTGCTTAGTGTTTAATCCTGATCTTCTGTGTTTAATCCTGATCTTCTGTGTTTAATCCTGATCTTCTGTGTTTAATCCTGATCTTGCTTGGTGTTTAATCCTGATCTTCTGTGTTTAATCCTGATCTTCTGTGTTTAATCCTGATCTTGCTTAGTGTTTAATCCTGATCTTCTGTGTTTAATCCTGATCTTGCTTAGTGTTTAATCCTGATCTTCTGTGTTTAATCCTGATCTTCTGTGTTTAATCCTGATCTTGCTTAGTGTTTAATCCTGATCTTCTGTGTTTAATCCTGATCTTCTGTGTTTAATCCTGATCTTCTGTGTTTAATCCTGATCTTGCTTAGTGTTTAATCCTGATCTTCTGTGTTTAATCCTGATCTTGCTTAGTGTTTAATCCTGATCTTGCTTAGTGTTTAATCCTGATCTTCTGTGTTTAATCCTGATCTTCTGTGTTTAATCCTGATCTTCTGTGTTGTCCTCAGGTACGGACAGATCGTCCCCAGTGCCCCCCTCCACCCCGCCCATGCCCACCCCAGTGAAGATGTCCCCTCCAGAGTCGCCCCCGTCTCTCAGCCAATCACCGCTCATCCTGCAGCCTCTGGCCTCGCCCCTACAGGTCGGCGTGCCGCCCATGTCCCTGCCAATCATCTTAAATCCCGCCCTCATCGAGGCCACCTCCCCTGTTCCCCTTCTTTCCACTCAGCGAGCCTCTGACCCCGTCGACCCCACGGAGGTCAAGTAATACCCCCCGCACCCCCAACTCCTCCACCCCCTTTTAACCCATACCATTAGTGCTGGACAGGAAATGACATAATCACTCAGAAGGAAATGACTTCACCAAGGGCCTGTGACAAAGAATGAAGCATAACTGGCAGCATGGTCACCATGTACAAAGCATACACACACACACACACACACACACACACACACAACAGTAAAAATGGTGGCCTACACACACACACACACACACATTTATTTTTACAACAGCAGCAGTTCTGTAGCGTTGTCAGGTGTAGCTATAGTCAGACTGCGTCCTCCTGTGTTGGATCCACCCTCTCAAACTGAGATATTTATTATTCTAATTATTATTACTAAGATTACTCTACTGAGCTAGAGGCTGGAGGGCCGCAGCGGTCTACACTAGGCCCGAGAGCACACAGAACCCACTGTTTGCATCCTCATCTATCTATCTAACCGACTGACCAACCGACTGCCCCTGAGCTCCACGTGCAGGGAGCTGCTCGCCAGCGCAGGTGTCCACGTTGAGCTGGAGTCTGAACAGCAGGGGGCGCCCCATCAGCTAAAATGGACAGGAGTCCGAGGAAACTCTCTATCTCACACACACACACACACAGATCATTCTATTTTTTAATATAAAATGGGGGGGGCTACCACATGAAATCCTTCAGGGAAATCCAAAGAGTTAATTATTATTCCATGGCTGAGTTGGGGACATCTTCCTGGACGTGACCCTTAGATCTGACCTGCTGATGGGTCCACCTGTCTGGGTAGAGCGGGCCCCCATGCTCCCGATCAGAGGCTACAGCACCTTCAGGCTGCTTGTGTCTCCACCCATGAGTCCAGACCATGGAGCTTCTATTATGATGCAGCGGCGTTCTAGAACATTCCTCCACTAGTGGGAGTGGTTAGTCACGATGGGAGGGGTTATGGGGTAGAAGAGGAGGTATCGCTAATAGCAGATCTAGCCTTTGAATTCCAGAGTCAGGGTTTTTTTAATTTTATTGTCATTTTATTTTGAAATGATTTTCACGTCTTAAAGAGATTATTTAAAAGCAGTTGTGTTACGTGTGGTAGGAGTGACGGTATGGCATGTGGATGTGTTGCATTGTGTGCAATAGGAGTGTTTGTATGGCATGTGGATGTGTTGCGTTGTGTGCAATAGGAGTGTTTGTATGGCATGTGGATGTGTTGCATTGTGTGCAATAGGAGTGTTTTTAAATGATTTTCACGCCTTAAAGAGATTATTTAAAAGCAGCTGTTTCCGCGTCTTAAAAGTGACGGTAAACATGTTGTGTTGCATTGTGTAATAGGAGTGTTTGTATGGCATGTGGATGTGTTGCATTGTGTGCAATAGGAGTGTTTGGCAACATGGCGTAATGTGGATGTGTTGCGTTGTGTGCAATAGGAGTGTTTGTATGGCATGTAGTGTGATGCGGCATGTGGATGTGTTGCATTGTGTGCAATAGGAGTGTTTGTATGGCATGTGGATGTGTTGCATTGTGTTCATTAGTGAGTGTGATATGGCATGTGGATGTGTTGCATTATTACCGAGTGTTTGTATGGCATGTGGATGTGTTGCGTTGTGTGCAATAGGAGTGTTTGTATGGCATGTGGATGTGATGCGGTCTGCCATGGTACCCATCTGGTGCGTGAGCTCTGAGCCCAGTCACTTTAAACGCCGGAGGAGAGTGAGTACTCTCGGTCTTCCCCAGCCATCGGTGGAACTGGACACGGCGGCTCCTGTCCTCACAGCATCACTAATGGCCGCTCAGCTAGAGGGTCCAGTCCTAGTGTTTTGCCAGTGAAGTAACGGTCACACATTGTTTGAGAGGGATCCTATCTAGTGTGCAGTGCAAGAGCACTGGGGAAGAGAGCCGTCTGGTACCCCAAACCTCCCTGTGCACCCCAAACCTCCCCACCACCTCCCTGTGCACCCCAAACCTCCCCACCACCTCCCTGTGCACCCCAAACCTCCCTGTGGACAAAAACACACACTGAGACCCGTTGTGGAGAGCCGCGTTTGTAAGGTGACTGGTGGTGGTCAGTGTGAATCGCTATATTAGAAAGGAAACTCTGTTAGGAGACCAGTTAGAGTCAGAACCTCCAGAGCTGCCAAGAGAGTCTCCCTCAATGTGGTCAGAGCCAACAGGACTCCACTCACCTGTAGCCTTACAGCAGTACGGCAGCCATCTCCCCAGCACACACACACACACAGCTTAACACTATGAAGGTGATGGCCCTCCTCTCTCTCTGTCTCTCACACACACCAACAGAGGGGGGCTGCTTATGGGATCCACACAGGGAGCACAAGGCCGGAGGGGCAGAACCGCATTCCTCTGGGTCTCTCCTCAGTTCTAACGGAGCCCAGGGCCCGGAGGAGAAGGGGCAGAACCGTGGTCCTGTGGTTCTCTCCTCCTCAGTTCTGACGGTTCCCTCTGTGTGAGCTCAGTTCTGTATGTTGTACTGCATTCTTAGCTGAAATCAGGAACTAATTTTGAGCTGGAAATATTGTGTATATATAAATAAATGGCCATGTACTTTTTATTATGTAATAAATACAAGGTAAACATGTGTTTCTGATGCCTGGTTCATTCTACTGCAGTGAAAAAGCAGAACTTTCGCTTGATTTGGATTATGTTCTTGTAAATATGACTCCCCATCCCGCTCTACTCCAATGGTGCGTTCAGGCCGCCTGGGAATATCAGGGACCGCCCACGTGATTTACGTTTTTCCCACTGAGAGTGTTCATGTGCTTTGCCGTGGGAATGAGTGAACAACATGGATGCCATAGGTTAAAACATACGCTCTCTAACTGTATTTGCTTAAGAATATGGTGTAACGGCTCCCACACACAGCTGCGTTCCGTCAACGCATTGCAGTGGGTGTTCCCGACGGTAGCTATGCAAATGACTTGAAGTAAAACCGTAATTTGATTGGTTGGTGCCGTCCGTAGATTGGGTTGATTGGCCGGTGCCGTCTGTCGGTGCAGCAACAGCTGAACTCAACGCGAGCGGCGGGAGAACCGCGACGCGACGGACCCACAATTCAGTTCGGCAACGGATCACGTGAGCCCATTTAAAGTGAACGGGATGCGTCTCCAGCAACGCGATGCACGCAGCTGTGTGTGGGAGCCGTAAGAGGCTTGTGAAAAATGGATATGCAGCTTTCAAGTGACAAAAACGGCAAATTCCCAAGTTCACATTAAAACTGTTGGACATGAAGGCTGCAACAACAGCTGCATGAGGGTCTGACCCCGAGGAGACGGACAGGCGAGCTGTTCAGACAGGGATGGATTACTGCACGGGCCTACCGGGCTCAGGGGCCCTGAAGCCCAAGCCTTTGCATGGAATCATTGCCTCAATATCAACAAATCAGGATGTTGGCTATGAATCTGATTGAATTTAGTATTGGCCATCCCCAAAATGCACCAGAATACAGGAAATCACATCAAACAAACTATACATTTTCTGGGGGAGGACCCCCCAAACCCCCCAAACCCCCCCTCCCACATATACGACAATAAGTGGGGGGCCCTTAATGCATCTGGGCCCTTAATACATCTGGGCTCAGGGGCCCTTAATGCATCTGGGCCCAGGGGCCCAAAAGTTCATAATCCACCCATGTGTTCAGGTCTTCCTGGCATCCTGCAAACAGCTATTGATCATTCTTGACATGGGCCATCATTACATCATTTAATAACCACCAATGATTGTCATTACTATTATCAACGTTGCAAATATATACTTGGTTAAGACTACAACATAAAGAATATTACATTATCCTTGTATTGCATTATTAACAGTATTAGAAGAATGTGCTACACCTTATCAGTCTAAAACGTGACACAATACCGCCCATGGAATATATGAACGGGATCAGTTATGCAAAATACCGCCCATGGAATATATGAAAGTATCTGGCATGGAACACTGTCCACATTCTTTCTCAGCTGATTAAACAGGAAGTACTCAAAGCACAGAAAATAGGGCCATGTACCGATAGTTATGGGGTGGTAGTGTGTGTGTGTGAGAAAGAAATAATGCAAACCTAACAACTTCATATTCAACTTTATTTATTTAAATAACTTTATTAATTGCAATTTCGTCCTTCATGACAGGCCTGTGCTGGTGGTGAGTAGGCCGTCACTCGTGAGCCAATCACAGAGGTAGCTGCTAATGCATGAGAATTACAAAACAACAACGCAGGAATGAAGCACTGTGGTGGGTTGGCTCTCTGGAATCTCCATGGCAACTGGCAAAATGCTATCAAACAAAACGAACAAGAACAAAAACGCAGGACTGAAGCGCTGTGATTGGTTGGCTCTCCTCACTTGGCGTCTAGCTTGGCCAACTCCTGCAGACGCCGATGGTCTCGCTGTCAAACAGCACAAAGTATATGTTTTTCAGAGAGGAGGTCGTGCTAAAGTGACTGGAGATGGCCTTCAGGATGAGCTGGGCTGCTGTCTGCTTGGGGAAACCATTTCTGCAGGAGGAGAGAGAGAGAGCGAGAGAGAGAGAGAGAGAGAGAGAGAGAGAGAGAGAGAGAGAGAGGAGGAAATGGAGAGAGGAGGGTATAAAAAAAAGACAGGAGGGGAAGGTGAAGGAGAGAAGTGAGAGAAAGAAAAATGAAAATGGAAGAGAATAAAGGATGAAAATGAGAACATAAACATGAATTAGTATACTACAACAGGTGAGAACATAAACATGAATTATTATATTACAACAGGTGAGAACATAAACATGAATTAGTATACTACAACAGGTGAGAACATAAACATGAATTATTATATTGCAACAGGTGAGAACATGAAACATGAAAAGTCAAGTCAAGTCACATTTCATACACAGGTCATTCAATGTGCTTTACATAAACAAAACCAAACAATAATAACAAATAAAAGCATAGAAGGGCAATATAGTCAAAGAATAGTTTAAAAGGTAAAGATCATAATGAAAAGAAAACATAAAACACAAGGTAAAATTATTTAAAAATAAAGAATAATAAGTAAGCAAAGGCAAAAGTAGTAAAAAAAGTAATAACAGACAAAGTAGAATAATTATCAAGGCAGATTCAGAATTTGTAACTCGGCACAGTTAGCAGAAAGCATCTGAGAACAGTTTGGTCTTAAGTCTAGATTTAAAACTGGCTACAGTTGGGGCCTTTTTAATGTCATCCGAAAGTTGGTTCCACAGCTGAGCCGCATAGCAGCTAAAAGCTGCTTCACCATGTTTAGTTCTAAACCTGGGACCTGAGAGGACGAGAAGTTGTGTACTGCTGAAGCATGTCTGACAAGTATTTAGGTCCTGCTCCATTTACTGATTTATAAACAAGCAATAGTGCTTTAAAGTCAATTCTGTGAATTACTGGAAGCCAGTGCAAGGACTTAAGAATTGGAGTAATGTGGTCAGTTCTTTTAGTTTTTGTTAGTCCTAGCTGCTGCATTTTGTATCACCTGAAGCTGTTTAATAGTCTTTTAGGAAGGCCTGTGAACAGTCCATTGCAGTAATCAACCCTGCTGGAGATAAATGCATGAATGAGTTTTTCTAATTCATGTTTTGACATCAGCCCTCTTGAGTTTGGCAATATTTTTGAGGTGGTAAAAAGCTGATTTAGTTATCGCTTTCATGTGGCTGTTGAAATTTAGATCACTGTCAATTAATACACCAAGATTTTTAACAGTATCCTTTGCCTTCAACCCTTTTGTGTCAAGGAGAGTGGCAACCCTAAGTCTTTCCTCATTTTACCAAATATAACTACTTCAGTTTTTCTTTGTTCAGCTGAAGAACATTGAGACATCCAGGTGTTGATTTGTTCTATACACTGACACATAGATTCAAGAGGACCATAGTCGTTTGGTGATAGAGCTAAGTAAATTTGTGTGTCATCTGCATAGCTATGATATGAAATTATTTTGAATGATTTGTCCAAGTCGGAGCATATAGAGGTTGAATAATAGTGGCCCCAAGATCGACCCCTGGGGAACACCACAGGTCAAGGATGTTGGTGTTGAGGTACAGTTTCCTCGGCAACAAAGAAGCTCCTTTCTTGTAGATATGATTTTAGCCAGCTGATAACTATGCCTGTAAATCCAACCCAGTGTTCTAGTCTGTGTAGCAAAATATTGTGATCAACAGTGTCAAATGCTGCACTAAGGTCCAGTAGCACTAGGACTGATGTTTTACCTGAATCTGTGTTGAGGCCTATGTCATTGGAAACTTTAATGAGAGCTGTTTCAGTGCTGTGATTTGCCCGAAAACCAGACTGAAAGTAATCAAGATAACCACCTTCCTAACATCAAATGGGTAATTGATTAAAGACTACTTTTTCAATAATTTTGCCAATAAAAGGTAGATTGGATATGGGCCTGTAATTGTTTAGCATGGAGGCATCCAGGTTATTCTTCTTGAGAAGTGGCTTTACAACAGCTGTTTTCAGTGACTTAGGAAAAGTGCCAGACAGCAGTGATACATTTACAATTTGAAGGACATCCGCCGCTATGAGGTAAAAAAAAAACAGTTTTGAAAGAAATTAGAGTAGGCAGAGTGTCTAAGACACATGTGGAAGAGCTGAGATTCTGTACCGTTTTTCAAGTGTTTCAGTAGTCTATCAAGCTGAACTCTGACATCAAGTTTAGTTTCCCTCTGTTTGTTGCTGGAAGTTCAGGTTGTTGAATTTGTAATTGAGCAGATATGTTGAGTCTGATTTTGTCAATTTTACCTTTAAAAAAGATGAAAACTCATTGCATTTATTAGTTGAGAGAAGTTCAGGCTTAATTGTGAGGGGGGGGGATTTGTTAACTTATCAACAGTTGAAAATAGAATACTGAGTGTTATTTGAACTTCTATTGATAATGTTAGAAAAGAAAGACTGTCTTGCTTTGCATATTTCAGAGTTATATGTGCGGAGCATCTCTTTATGGATTTCATAGTGGATCTGAAGTTTGTATTTACGTCATTTTCTTTCAGTCTTCCTACACTCTCTTTTTAGAAGTTTAACTGCTGGATTTTGCCTCCATGGTGCTTTCTGTTTGTCCTTAACTTTCTTGAATTGTAATGGAGCAATGTCATCCATAACGTTTGCCATTTTTGCATTAAAGTGATCAAATAAGTCTTAAATAAGATCAAATAAGTCTGACAGTTGACTTGACTTTAGTGAAATTGCTTGCTCAAAGAGAGCACTTGTCTGATCATTTATGATTCTCCTTTTTACCATCATAGCTGTGTTTTGAGTGTGTGGGGACATAGACACATCAAAGAACACGCAGAAATGATCAGATAAGGCCAGGTCTTTAACAGCTGTAGAGACATCGAGACCCTTTGTGATAACAAGGTCGAGGGTATGGCCGAGAGAGTGTGTTGGCCCCTGTACATGCTGTGTTAGGGAGAAAGTATCGATTAGTGCAATGAATTCCTTGGCATAATTGTTTTCAGGATTATCCACATGCAAGTTTAGATCCCCTGATATAAGACAGTCAAACTCTATGCAAACAACTGATAGCAGTTCACCTAGCTCTTCAAGAAAAACTTTAGCTGAATGTTTTGGAGGCCTGTAAATTGTCAGTAATAAAATCTGAGGAGAAGACTTAATGCGTGCACACAGATATTCAAATGAAGTAAAGTCACCGAATGACGACTTGATTGCACTGAAAAGACGCCTTGAAAATTGTGGCTATCCCCCACCTCTTTTATTTGCTCTGGTAGCACTCAAGAGACTGAAGTTTGGGGGAGCTGATTCGATGAGAGTAGCAGCACTGTTTGCTTGATCTAACCATGTCTCAGTTAAAAGTAAAAAAATCAAGGTTGTGTGTGCAAATTAGATCATAAATTAAGAATGATTTGTTCGAAAGAGATCTGATATTTAGGAGTGCTAGTTTTGCTGTAAGTGTTGGGGAAATATGATCCATGGGGAAATCTGAGGTTGATGTGGTAATGGGTAGGAGATTGGACTGGTTTACCCTATAAGCTCGATGCATTTGTGTTCTATTTCTTGTCAATACAGGAATAGAGAATGTCATGGGCTTACTGGGTCCGGCATGTTCTCAAAACTACTGTCAGTACCATTTATATGGCAGGGACCCTGAGAATATCATGCAATATAGTCATCATATAATTGGGTCAACCATAGGATGGATACGTGTGTGCGTGTAAGAGCTACCTGGCTTCCTTTTGTTTCTCTGGCCAATGGGTCTCCTCTTGCCTTTCCTGCAGTTCAGGTTTTTGGCCGTGGCGACTCGGGGCTCAACCTTGGAGATATAGATCTCTTGCAGGAGCTGAGGAGGAAGGCGAAACAGCAACGACAGATCGGACACCACAACCCACTAATTTAAGTCGAGACCTGAGAGTCTAGTCCTGCACACCTCGAGTCAAATGCCGTAATCTCCCGCTGTTTAACCGAGGTTTATACTGTAACAAACTGCACAGTTTGTCTTAGAATGGTTTTTATTGGTTACGCACCAAAACACACGAACGCATAATGCCGGGCCAGACCTGGCCCTCATGCTCCAGCACTAAACATCTATGTGAGGCTGTATCTACAACACACACTAGTTAGACCCGGTTATGAACACTGTAATCAACTATAAACATAAACACGACAGTCAGGACGCACAACATTGGTAACTTGCATGGTTAACATTAACATTCAACATAACACATCAACCGCACAGCATCATGGGAGCACAGTCATCAACAGCTAGGCTCAGATCATTACAATACATTGATTTTGCAAAATGTCCAAAGCTATGAGGTAGCACAGGGGCAGGCTGTATAAGAAAGCATCTCTTGTCTTCATTCTTCCGTTCGATTATAGCACTAATGGGGACTCGTGGGGCTATTGAGCACTGCAGTTAACACACGGGACCAGGGTCATGCAGTTTACACTCGATGCGGCTAATTCACAAGAAAAGTGATTCTATGTTTACCTCATTGATGACACGCGTTTATTGTTTTATAAAAGTTTGAAATTTAAAACGTTTGAAATGTAAAGTTTAAGTGCCACTCTTGCGATAAATGAAAAGTGATATTTCTTTGCCAGATGAAATCAGACTTGGGCAGTAGTAGTTTTGATGGGCGTGTTCAAGTGTTCCCTGTCGATTTATCGTCCTAGGATAACCCATAACCCAACATGCCTGACGGAAAAGTTCGTTTCCACCAGGTTTTTATCGTTGTCACACTACGGGCAATGGAGAGACAGAGCTGCCTATTCGACTTATTCACCCGAGGCTACAGGGTACATTTGCCATCACACTTCAGTCCAGCAGATGGTGGTAATGCACTCCTTTTGCAAACTGCCAAAAAAATGCTCACAGAAAAAGAAGGGTTCGCTGGCCTGCCAGGGTAACCTTCTTCAGTGAGTTTACTTATGTGTGTGTGTTGTAACGATTCTGTAGCTGGTTGAAAGTTATGTTTTATTTTCCAAGTAGTTCATTATTTTATTTTTTTAAAGGGGTGCCAGGCAGCATAAGCTACCAACTTTCCAACATGTTACAGGAGCACACAGTGAAAGTGTCAGTTACAGTATAACATTAACCCATGAGCCCCTTCAGTCAACAGTGAAATCAGAATCAAATTAAATAAAATTGTCTGGCCCTCACCAGAAGCACCACAAGATCCACATACTCATAAACATCAAAAATCACCATGAATTCATACACTCTAGGGTTGAAACATCAGATCAATGACGGATAACAGGAAAACCCCAATGTTCAAATGTCCTTTTGAGTTTTTGGCCCATTTAGTACTCCGTAGTTCAACAAAACAATACCATAGTTTGTGAGTTAATCGGCAGTAAATATAACAAAATAGTTGAACTTTTTTTTTAGTTCAGTTTTGGAAACGGGGATAATTGTTCTTTCAAAAATGATGGTTAAAAAAATATATGAGCATTTCGGAGTAACGGGGAAACGTGGGCATTAGTCAGTGTTTGTGAAACGAAAACAGTTCCTCTGGCAAACGATCAGTGTAGGTGCGTTGGTGTGTGCGTAGCGGGGCTTTGGAAACACTGCTCCAGCGGTAATGTCACCGCCGGAGTTACATTCGGATATGCAGGCCTCTCGGTATGTGGCTGGTTGTGGACTACAGCCCCAGGAAAAGGTGCGCAGGCCGCTCCGTAGGCAACCGGACTCAGGCAGGAAGACAGCGGTCCTCAGAGGAGTGAACGTCGCAGCTTCGCGGTAAGTTTAAATTCCAGATCTTCCGTCAGCGAGGGAATCTCCACTTCCACAGCGTAGGCTCACGAAGAGACGTGTGTTTTTAGCAGTTACTATGCTTTAGTTTGCTTTTCTTTGTCGTAGTGGTGTGTATTGATTGCACTTTTCTAAGACTCAAAAGAAACGGATTATAGTGTTGCTGTAGGCTTTTTTTTTTTTTTTTTTTTCTCTCTCTCCTGCGTCCAACTATCTTTTAACTCTGCCGTGGCACTGACCTAATTACAATAACCGCCCCCACCTGGACTGACTATTGCAATTGTTAATTGGTAACTCGCAGCTGAGCACAGGAGAGACGTGGGCCGTCACAGTGTGTGTGTGTGTGTGTGTGTGTGTGTGTGTGTGTGTGTGTTACCTGCTTGATCTCATCATTGACTGCAGCTTGCTTGATGTGATGGGGGTTATGCATCCCTTTCTGTCGTCCTTTGCTGCGTTGCCAGATAACAAATAATTCGGCTGGATAAGCACACACACAATACAAACACATTCTTACAGGAAGCATACTCCTACTGTTGAACACACAAATTGTCAAACAAACCTTGCCTATTTTAAAAATGGTTTCCTGATGTAACAGTAACAGGGTGTTTTAATTAAGGATGGGTCATGAGTTTTGAATAGTCATTCAATTATAAAATAATTGAAACGTTTATCATGTCTAAAAATATATAGTTTCCCTGTTTTTACCAGCAGTTGGAACCTGCTGGAGCTCACCTACTCAAGGGTTCTGCAGCTCACCTATCAGGTACTCAAGGCTGCTGCAGCTCACCTATCAGGTACTCAAGGCTGCTGGAGCTCACCTATCAGGTACTCAAGGCTGCTGGAGCTCACCTACTCAAGGGGTGCTGGAGCTCACCTATCAGGTACTCAAGGCTGCTGCAGCTCACCTATCAGGTACTCAAGGCTGCTGGAGCTCACCTATCAGGTACTCAAGGCTGCTGGAGCTCACCTACTCAAGGGTGCTGGAGCTCACCTATCAGGTACTCAAGGGTGCTGGAGCTCACCTACTCAAGGCTGCTGGAGCTCACCTATCAGGTACTCAAGGCTGCTGGAGCTCACCTACTCAAGGGTGCTGGAGCTCACCTATCAGGTACTCAAGGGTGGCTGTCAAGCAGACGGTGGCGTTGGTGGTGAAGCGGTCTTGGTGCGTGCTGGTGCAGAGCTGCCGCTTTACCTTGCCCACATGGAACTGAATGCCCGCCAGCTCTGTGGCCTTCACCACTGAGGACGTTTAAAGAGAAGTCCCATGAGAAACAAAGCTCTGGAGATTCTCAGCTCCGACCTCCACCAAATTAAATTCAGATCAGGCTCTTCAATTCTCCACATTGCAGACACGTCATGGTCTCTTGAGACAAAGTGCAGTCCATGGGCTGCACTCGGTGAAAACCAAACCAGTGTTGGATGCGTTTGTTTTCACCAAGTGGCCATGGAACTGGAAGTGGCCACAATGTCGAGAATACCATGGTGAAGCCTGTTGCTCTTTAATCAATGTGGTGAATTAGACTTTCCTTGTTTGAAGCAACAGATGGAACCTCAAGCACTAATTTGGTTTCACTATTTGTGCAAGCTGACTAAAGCAAGACCAATCCAAGGCGAACATTTAGTAACATCAGAAATATTTTTTGTAAATATTGGAAAACATTTTTTAGAAATTAAAGACTCCTGTAACAATCTACAAACAACTATCCACTTGGTTAAAGGTGTTCACTTACAAACAGCTTGGTAAGTCACTTCCAACCTACAGTATTGAGATCATATCTCTTACCTTTTTTAGAAACGTTCTCCTCAATCAATGGGCAGATTTTTTCAACTACTCTCTTGAATTCAGTGACAGTTGTTTTTATGAGCTCAAAAGACAAGTGTGGTTTCGTGGTCTTGGTTTTGTATGAGGTCGGCATCCGCTGCAGGATCTGTGCTCCGACACCAAGAGACAAAATGGTGGTTTAGACAGAGGAACTCATGAGCCATTCACAGGGCAATCAGAATCACTTCCACATTAGAGGGATATGCTGTGACACGCTAGGCCAGGGCTAACCAGTAGGCCATGGCTGCCACAACAATTACCAGCTATTCTAATTATTTAAAACACACTGCTATTATTCTGCACACAACTGTACTTACGCACATTTATCGGAACTCCCCCTATTACCGTCGTTCCCAAATTTCCGCCGTCTTGCGTGTATGTGTCACTTAATATATCCATTTCTATACAATCCAAGATGCTGGATTCCTAAAGAAACGCAAGCACCCACACCATAGGTGTACATTTACCATGACTCGAAGAGCTGTAAACAGTGTTGTAAGGCTGCGTGTAGTGTACACATCCGTTTGGAGCTCCAGTGGAATTTTAATTTTATGACGAGAATTCTCGGTCTAACCGTTCATGTGACTTTGAAACGGCGTAAATAGGCGACCCATCAGGCCAGCACTATAACTCCGAGCGTGGTAAACAAAATCGGGTATTTCAGGCAGTAAATGCTCCCGTTAAGAACCAAACCAGATTTTGTTCAAATCTACACACCTTTGGCTATTGAAAAATGTAAGGTTAATTTTTTCAAATGTTATTTTGAAGTATTGAAAAACACGTTGTTTTAGAATTTCCGAACAAAAGTGGTGATAATTGGGGGTGTTACGATAATTGTACTAACTGGATCACAACCCAACGTTTCATCGTTTTATTTGGGGCAACTGGGACTGATGAGCTGAAAGTTGGACAATTACCTCGAGAAACTGGACAGGATCGTCCTCCTGAGAGAGCCCGTCTAGCTCGACCGATCTCCTACTCAGCTCATCCATCTCCTTCTCAAGCTGCTCAAGGGTCTCTTCAGCTTGGCTCTCTGCTGCCACCTGCAGGTCTCCGATGGCCGCCCTCAGCCCAGAGTGCGTGGTCTGAGCCCACTGCAGCAGCTCCCTGAGGGCCTGTTCACAGTGCTGCTCTGCCTGCTGTGCTGCAGCCTGTAGGGGGCAGAAGAGAGTCCCGATGAAGAGCACACGCCTGTGTCCTGTGCATACTGAGGCACTACAGACCTCTGAAGTTCGCCTACAAAAAAGCTGCCATCTTTGAGATCCGGTATATTGCGATTTTTTTCCTATGGGAAAATAACATGGGGTTTTTGAAGTATTGCACCTGTTAAACTCTCGCGGGGGCAAAGCAGTCTGAAATGCAGAAGTTTTTTGTCCTCTGCCTTCGAGTGGCGCCTGTGATCTTCGCTACGTTAAGACAGATTACCCCAGAGCTAACTTGCAATGCAACTTGCCATAGGTAGTTAAGCTTCAATTAACATCCGGATCTCCATATATGGGCAAAGATGGCAACTTTGGTTCCTTTTTGTAGGCGAACTTCAGAGGTCTATGGGGACACTCTCAGAACCTCAGTAGAACCGTGAAGTAGGGTATGGACGCAATGTTTTACAGAAAGAGAGTTCAGATGCCATTTCATAATGTGTCAGATGCTGCTTTGGCACCCTTGAGCATTTCTCAAAAATGACATCACCACCCACGCCCCTTAATCATCAAATCTACCAAAAATGTAGTTTTAGAGATACGCATGTCATGTTTGGTATTAATAGTGTTGCATCAGGGAAAACTTAGAGAATATAAGTTACTTAGAGATAAGACATGAGATTTTACATAAGATTCCTAACCTGGAATCAAGCATTCAAGTTCCTATAACTCACCTTGTAACTCATTCAAGTTCCCATAACTCACCTGCAACTCATTCAAGTTCCCATAACTCACTTTGTAATCCAGGAAAATTCCCATAACTCACCTTGTAATTCAGGAAAGTTCCCATAACTCACCTTTTAATCCAGGAAAATTCCCATAACTCACCTTTTAATTCAGGAAAGTTCCCATAACTCACTTTGTAATCCAGGAAAATTCCCATAACTCACCTTGTAATTCAGGAAAGTTCCCATAACTCACCTTGTAGGCTAATCCAGGAAAATTCCCATAACTCACCTTGTAATTCAGGAAAGCTTCCTCATCCTCTGCATCTCCCAGTTTCTCTTCACAATCCTTCTCTGGCATCGCCCCCTTATTTCCTCAAATTGTTTCTGTCATCACAAACATATTTTATTTAACCCCACTGACAATTCACCAAATTCACAATTCTGTGTTTTTATTTGTTTTTTTGTGGCAGACTATTCATACACACTGTTTTTACTCCCAATCATTCATACACACTGTATTTACACCCAAGGAGGATGCTGGGCATCACAAACATTCCTCCTCTCTGAAAATGTCCTTTCTACTTCTACCACTAGGCCCTTCTCCTCAGTGTTCTATAACTAGGCCCTTCTCCTCAGTGTTCTACCACTAGGCCCTTCTCCTCAGTGTTCTACCACTAGGCCCTTCTCCTCAGTGTCAGCGCTATGGTCCTTGGTACTCCTCCTACCATAGGCCATGGCGTGTTATAGTTATTCTTTCAATATTAAATGTGCAAACTGTAACTTAAAGGAAATAAAAATTTAATTAATGGGGAGAACGCATCATTTTGGTTGTGCATGTATAGCAAGTTACTAGGCTTGGTCAATGCTCATTGGTCGCTGAGTAAACTTACATTTCGCATTCTAAACATAATGTTGAGCTGCAGTGTGCAGAATCCAATTCAAGTTGTTGCTTGGATTCAAAAAGAACAGAAAGTTTGTCCGTCTAGATCATAGGCAGTTAGATCATAGGCAGCCTAATTATACAAAAAATGGATTTATGAAATGGCTCAGACCTCCTCTTCAGCCTCCTCGAGCAGCAAGCTCTGACACTCCGGCCACCACCACCCGGAGGCCTACAGCCATGGTCTCTGAGCCGGCCTGGACCTTCGGCTAATGCTAGCATCGGACTGAGAGCCGGCCTGGACCTTCGGCTAATGCTAGCATCGGACAACCGCCAACGGACTTACCCAGCGCAGCTACAGAGCAACGATCTACAAGCCCTCCTAGTCAGCGGATGGCAGTTGATGACCTGGGGACTGACAGGCCTGTCCAAATTGTGTTAAAACAGTATCCAACCACTCTCTGCTGTGAAACCATTTATCGCCCCCTACCACTGTAAACAGTTACAGGAGTACAGTGTCAAGGCAGACGCAGCATTTGGTTTTTGCTGTCGGATGTTCAGCTTCAATAGAAAATCTGCCTTCGCGAGAGTGTGGTCTATTGTAACTGGAAACACGCCATGACCAAAGACCGTGGATTTCATAAACATGAAACTTCGAAGGACCACATGTCTTGCCATGCAATGTGGAAGGAGAAGGAGATGCGTTGCAATACAAGGAATGAGGTATCAACCCTTGTCAATGCAAGTCAACTAGGGAAAAAACGGTATTGTGTGTTGTCACTAATAGATGTAGTTGGGTTCTTGGTTGAAAACCAGTTGCCACTACGGGGAAAGATTGATACTTTTGATGACATGTCAGAGGGGGTTCTGGACTTCTCCTTTCCATGCTTTATTACGCCATCGAAAAGGATCCTAAATTGGCTAATGTCGTGAAGACAATCCCTCGCAATGCCACTTACACCTGTCATGATGGGCTATGCGAAATAAACTTACTAAAATAAACTCACTGAGACCCGGGTCCAAACAGCGACACGTACAGAGCCCACGGATGGATGGTTACATCGTTATGGAGCCTACAGGAGGACACAGATGTGATATGTGGTGATGGCGTGGAAACTGATCTTTGAGATTGAGATTGTACTACAACGTGATCGATTCGGTGGTTGGGGTACTGGAGTGTAGATTCAGGGAGCGCAGCTCACAACTGGCAAGTGCACTTGCAGCACTAAATCCAGGAGGTGATAACTTCCTTGATGTGAAAGCTGTGAAGCATATTCTCAACCTGTCACAACCAATTATAATTGATGCTGAGTTCGAAGTTGCTAGAGAGTTTTTAATGTCACAAAAGCAAGCAATGGAAAGCTGGACCATGCAACACATCATCTCACGGGCCACAACCATCTGATTGCCATTGCCGTGATGACTGCTTTCAAACATGCATTAACATTTGGCGCATCCACGGCAATGTGTGAGGATTCATTCTCCACTCTGAGAAATGTTTTTTTTTCCGAACACAGACACTCAATGCTACACAAGAGGCCGGGCGGTTGATGCAGCTTGCATTCGAGAAAGACTTGACACGCAAATGTAAGTGAATGGAAGGACACAGTACTTAGAAGGTTTAGCAGGAACACTCATCGCCTGCAACTCTTCTGACGGTAAGTCGTTTGTTAATTTCACTTCTTGAAGCCAGCCCTGGCTTTCATGATGAGCCCTACTAAGCAGGTGAATTGTTGATGAATGTTTGCTGGGTCTATCCACATTTGTGTTTTATACTGTAAGATATATGGGCTTATTACACGGCTCTTCACAAGGCAAGTAGAACGCTCCATTGACTTGAATGGGCTTTCCCAAAGTTCTACGGTAAAATATTTTCATGTAATAGACCTCTCCGGAATAAGTCCCGCCTCCATACATCCGTGTCCACCCAACTTCTGGTCTTCAAATGTCTATGGGAAATAACATGGCGTTTCGAAATATCGTACTGTGTAGGTGGCAAAGTAGAAAAAGCTGGTGGGCCGATTGGCCTACATACTTCTGCCATCTGGTTTCCACTGGATTTTTTGATTGTCGGTTCGTTAACCCTTTAGTTTTTTTTTTTTCGAAACGATCAATTTTGACATCTTCATTTCAAAAGGCTATATCTTAAAAGTGATAAGAGATAGAGACTTTCTGTAAATTAGAGAAATATTAAGGATGACCCAAAGTTTATGTAGAGATTAAATGTTTATATCTAATTTGCATATTATGACGTCATATGGTGGCGGCCATCTTGGATTATAAAATTTTCATGAAAAGTCGCATGTTTGAATGATAAAATGCACCACTTCTTTCCCCAAAATGTCCCTCACCTTCTGTATGCTATATTGCACAATACTGAATGCTCAGGTAAATAGTAAGTAGTGAACAAACTGTGTAAATCATTACTAATAAATGGCCGAAACAAACCAAATGCATGTAGCGGTAGACTGGCCTTTTGCTGTAGAGATTTTCC
Source organism: Alosa alosa (assembly GCF_017589495.1). Lineage (NCBI taxonomy): Eukaryota > Metazoa > Chordata > Actinopteri > Clupeiformes > Clupeidae > Alosa > Alosa alosa. The sequence goes on along the minus strand of NC_063206.1, from coordinate 2,944,656 downwards.
ATTCACTACATACAGTAGGCACTCTGATTCCATGTATGGGGCACATATAGATTATTCAGATGACACACAAACACAAGTAGACAAGACCTGTGTAGTTCAAAAGCTCATTTGCCACGGCAAGGCACAGATCAGGAGTGAGATGACGAGACAAGACAAGAGACAATGTTAGTATTTTTTTTTTTTTTTTGTTGATGTTTTTTTCTTAGCTGACAAAGACACACATCACAAGGACATGAACACACAAAAGGAACACATAGTGTATGTCCTAAATGATCAGGAAATAGATAGCAAATCAACAGTGTAAATCATTACTAATAAATGGCTGACATTTTTTTTTTTTTTTTTTATGTAGCAGGCCTTTTGCTGTAGAGATAATGACTCCCTATCCCTATCCATACAGGGCCGGCATTCCCATCATCTTGTGATAGACTATGCATGACCTAATGTGTGTGTGTGTGTGTGTGTGTGTGTGGGAGAGGGAGAGAGCGTGTCACCACCTCTACCATCACGAGCAGCATGGCCAGATCTGCCTTCACCTGGAGTGGAAATTTGCGCCCAGCTCGGACTAGGCCTACTGTCATTCTCATTGGCGACTCCCCACACTGCCACTCGTTTCCCCTAACTCTCCTATGAGCACTTCGACCTCGCCTAACATACCCAGTCGCGTTAGACAAAAGGCTCCACCACGTTACTGTCGCCGACATTGTGGAGAGGCAAAGACAGAAGCTAAGCTATTAGGCTACCTCCAGCCTTGTTAAGCCACACCACTAACACCCTGCTAACTTCCGATGAACACTCCGAACCCGTGAAACGTTATTCCCACCAGTGACATTGGGCAAATGATTCAATGTTTGTGCTTGGTGTAAGCTAAACTATGGAGTAAACTCTCACTTTGTCCAGCTGCATCATTGAAGGCAGGGAAGCATCTGAAGCCTCACTAAACGAATCACCGTCATTTCCTGAAGGCAGATATTCCCCTTCAGAATCAGGGTCCGCTAATAGAAGACCCAACACTTCATTTCAGGTAAACTTTTTGATGCCATTAGGCGATAATCTAATGCAAAATACTGCGCTAACGTTGACAATATCGCTCTGACTAAGTGGCTCACACGCATTAACTAGCTCGGTATTGCACGCACTGATTCAATGCGCTGTAGCTCAAAAAGTTTTGTTTAAACCATGACCTTTTTCGGACTTCGGGGATGGCGTATGACATGTCTGCCACCTAGTGGAGTGGATGTCGAGCGAAATATGACACCCTATTTGACTAAATCGGCCGTTTTATTCAGTACCGCATCTTGTCGAGTAAACTCGACAGTGGCACCTAGAGGGTTAAAGTAGTAAACGAATATTAATGCTAACCAGGAGCTAGTTCTGATGTACGCGGGCGGAGGAGGGTGTTAGATCTCGCTCATAACCAGTCACAACCTAACGTGATGGTCATTTTCACGTGTGATTCACGCGTGATTTCAGTGGTCTATAAAAGTAAATCGTTTGCAAGGTTCAGCCTCTTTTCAACACGACTTAACATTGGTTTGACTGTGCTGAGAGTTTGTTGGCTGTTATTGAGATATTTGAAAAAGAAAGAAATCACCGACAAAGACACTAAAGACATGAGATTTTTTTTTTTTCACGAAAAACAGATAATGATAAGCAGACTAGGAATCAGAGGCTGAGTCGTATTGAGTCGATAGCTTTATTTTGCATGACCTTGATCAGAACAGTAACATCTCAGAATGTATTAACAACCTATCAAACATCTACTTTGCCTACTTTTACAACATGATCTACTTTGCCACCTACAGATGTTTGACAGGTATGATATTTCGAAACGCCATGTTATTTCCCATAGACATTCGACGCCCGGAAGTTGGTTGGACACAGCTGTTTCAGAGGCGGGACTTATTCCAGAGAGGTCTATTACCGCTGCAAACATATAATTACCGCTGTCAATGGCAACGGAGTTTGTGCTTCTACTTCAGGTAGAAGTAGAACTACGTAAGAACTGGAACTTCATTCACAAGTGAAAGCAGACGGTTCAGCTGTGTTCTAAAGAATGTTTGATTCAAGTTCAACGTGTGTTGTTGCGAACTATGTTTCTCAGCAAATGCCACGATGAACGGTAACAAATAGGCTAGGGCTAGGCTATGTAGCCTAAAGTCATATCGTGGGAAGTTTATTATTTCGTTTTGGCAAGTAGCCGTGTAATAAGCGGGATAATGTATAGAACGCCGGTCATTATTGGGAAAATAAGTCCCTTCAGGGCGGAACAAGACCCCTCCGCTGCGCGTCGGGGTCCAGTTCGCCCTGTCGGGACTTATGTAAGGGATAACGGCCGCCGAGGTGTCCTGTTATACAGAATTAATGGACGAGGGCGAGGGGCAAAAAAACTCCCCGACGTGCGCAGTTGCCTCCGCCCGAGTCCATTAATTCCGTAGAACAGGACACACCTCGAAGGCCATTATCCCGCTTATCACCCGGTTGCCATTGTAAAGTCATGCCTTTATTCATGGATTTCATCAGGTCCCTTTCCACAGCTGTATTAATCAAGCACCATGCAGTCTGCATTCATTATCTAGGCGCTTGATTTTATACACCTGTGGAAAGGGACCTGATGAAATATGAATAGCACGCAAAGGAAACACACGGTTTCGTTTTAAAAGAAGCCCACTAGTTCAGCTTGTTGTATAACTTTCGTTGGCCCTATAACAGCGATAGCATGGACAGCAATGGACAGTTAGCTTGTTTACAGTTGATTCCATTGTTGCGAAGCCTGCCTCCAGGCTCAACCGTCGTCCTACTATGGTTGGTATAGTTACCATTCATAAGCATTGATATGGAACGCCGATTAAACTTTTTTTACCAGATACTCTACTTCTACTTCATAGGTGTCCCGTTATTCAGAATTAAAAGCCACCCCGCCAGCCAATCAGAAAAGAGTATTTCTTCTCTCTGGGTGATAATTTCCCAATAATGACCGGCGTTCTATACATTATCCCTTACTTATGTAATTTCTGCCTGTAAGATATGGGCTTATTTAATTTCTGCCTGATGTGTGGCTTGACCATAGGCTACTTGCTGCCCGAATGCGTGCCTCAGCTAATGTCAGTGATAAGTCCTGTCATGTTGCCTAGTCCTAAGGGGTGTTTTTGGTGATGGTAGAGGTTGTTGTCTAATGTTTAGAACCAGTGGTAGGCCTACTAAATGGTTTTCTGGAGGTGCACAAACTGTTTAGAGGTGGATACGCAGGCTAATAAACTATTTCTGACATGTCAGAGGTGGGTAAACTGCATTTATTTGCGTTTAGCCTCCACCCTCAGTTGTGCGTCATCTGAGTGATCCTCCGTCCTAGCTGGAGTAGAGGCTGCCCCTTCCTACCTTTTAATATCGACTCTGTGTGTGTGACTGCGTGAAACTGTGTGCATCTGGCAACCACATAGCCTCTAAGTGATATGGAAATTAACAAAAAAATAAAACAATGCGAAATTCCCTAATAAAATAATAATTAATAATAAAGAAAAACGTATTTAATTTCTGATCAACATTTCTGCTGTGTTGGACTACTTCGTCACTGCGTTAAAATATTTATCAAACAGCCGTGACCTAAATAATAATTAAAACATTGTTAAACAGCTGCAACAGCTGATGGACATGCTTGAAGGAAAAAATAAAAACAGTCAGGCTATGCTAGAACGGTATTAGTGTCTCTTTTGCATAACAATGTTGGCTTTTTTCACTGTGCAAAGGGGCCTGCCACATCAAGATGTTGCTGCCGCTAGGGTGCGTCTAGATTTCTAGGCTAGGGCCTGCTATCAAATCTTGATGTGGGTCTGGCTTGTCAGGCTAGTTGCAACGTTTGCACGGAAATTAGGCCTGTGGAGTAGGCTATAAGCACCTGCTTTGGAGTAATACGCACCTGCTGTGGAGTAGGCTATAAGCACCTGCTGTGGAGTAATACGCACCTGCTTCGCAGCTCTTGCTGCTGCCACTGAGACGGTGTCGTGGCCGCGGTGTTCATCCATGGGACACAAAACGCAGATGCATTTCGCATCACTACGACAGAACACCTCAAGAGGCCGATTGTGTTGAGGGCAGATGTTCTTGTGTAGCTTGGAGGAGGCTTTGGTGAGCGCGTGCCTCATAACGGCCGCAGACTGGTAGTGAGGTTGAAGGTGACATTCACAGTAAAAGGCCACGCACACAAGACAAAACTTGACGGCTTTGAGTTTCCTCCCGGTGCAAACGTCACACTCCACATCGCCTGGTCCAGCATAGGCAAGCTGAGGGGGATCCTGTGTGGTCTTCAGTTTCTCCACCAATATATGGTGTTTTTGTTCAAAACAGGTCTTGGGGTAAAAATCTGACGGCACTGGGGGCAGCTGCACGCCTCCAGCTGCTCCTGATCCCAGCACTCCCCGATACAGCTCATACAAAAACTGTGTCCGCAGGGAATAGTTACAGGATCTTGCAGTGGATCCAAACAAACCGCACAGCAACATGGATCAAGATCTTTATCTAACGCTTCTGCCATTTTCATCAGATGTTCAGAAAGGAAACGATAGGCTACGAGCCTGCCACAACAGACAACACTAAACAAACGCACAAACTCAACTCCTCAGTAGAACGCACAAACTCAACTCCTCAGTTGAACGCACAAACTCAACTCCTCAGTTGAACGCACAAACTCAACTCCTCAGTAGAACGCACAAACTCAACTCCTCAGTAGAACGCACAAACTCAACTCCTCAGTTGAACGCACAAACTCAACTCCTCAGTTGAACGCACAAACTCAACTCCTCAGTTGAACGCACAAACTCAACTCCTCAGTTGAACGCACAAACTCAACTCCTCAGTAGGCCTATGGTGGGCGGAGCCTACCGAGTGGCCGGTGGGAAAAGAAACCCACCAATCGGAATGGCCCACGATGTTCCACCAATCGGAATAGCCCACGATGTTCCACCAATCGGAATAGCCCACGATGTTCCACCAATCAGAATAGCCCACGATGTTTCAAAACTATTTCGGCATTACATTTAAAAATCATATTTTGGTTTGATTTATCATAACCTCACAATGAAAACAGTGAGGAAAAATCCAACCTTGAAGGGAAGCAATTTATTCTGAGAGACAAAAATACCTCATAAAGAAATACATTTAACTACAAGATAGTAGGCTACTGCAATGGATTGCTTTGACCTGCTTAAATAGGCTGAACTTAGATCCACTTGGTCTTTATTAACACCTTTGCACAGCAGAAGTCATCTCTTGCAAATGTGTTCACGCATTTTCATTGGGTTCACACATTTCTTACACCCTTTTGCAATGTCATTCAAAGACCCCAAACTCTATTGGTTTCCCTATGCTTAACAAAAGGAACATATCTTAGTAGATTCCCTGCATAAGTCTGAATCTCTGATACACCTGTGTGAATCTCTTGCACAAATCTTCATTCAGCAATCATTCATTCATTATCTATGTATGATAAGGCACATTTAGAGAAAGCACTGTAGGCCTACTGCCTATTTGGTGAAGAAAACAGTACAAGGTGTTTACTGTATGTCTATTTCAATGAAAAATGACAAGTTTATGAAATTTGTCTTGTTTAGGTGCTTACTGTAGGTCTTGACATGTCAATGACAGTTACATGTTGAGAAGAATTAATACATTTAATTTTTATTCAAAAGCCTACATTTAGTCTTTTCACAGTTTTTTCTGATACCAGAAAATGAGAAAGAAATTGAACAGACATAGCAACAATTAAGGCTGAAACTCCTGGCATTTTGAGAACAGTGTTTTGCATTTTGTTGTGCAGTGTGTAACGATTGATTGAAAACAAACAGTGATTTGACTACAAGTTGTGTTGTTTGAAGGCAAAATTGCTTTAGCTGCGTGTTTTCTTTTTTTTCTTTTGCAAGCAAAATGTGACATTTCGGCCAACGAGTGATTCTGTTTAGACGTGTTAACTGTTTTGACAACGTGATGTCAGAGTGATTCTGTTTAGACGTGTTAACTGTTTTGACAACGTGATGTCAGAGTGATTCTGTTTAGACATGTTAACTGTTTTGACAACGTGATGTCAGAGTTGACACAAGCATTAAAGGGACACCAGGCAAGCCTGATGCTTTTTCTCCAGGAAGCTTCCTCTAGCGTCTGTAAATGTCGATACTTGTGTGAGCCCTCGCTCGGTCTGAAGCTCTTTTCCTTTTCTTTGCGTCTTCCGTCAAGGGTTTTAAGCTGCTTCTTCGCTGGCTCTGCCATTATACACCGCGTTTGCAACAATCGCTAGCGTTTAGTTAGCCTCCCTCTGTGCTGTAAACTGATCCTGCTTCGATTAGTGCGATACACTGAACTTGCAAGCGGGATATTCTTCCTACAGACAGTAGGGGCGGTGAGAGAGTCTTCATTCGCCCTGTAACGAGTCATTTAACCATATACCGACTTACGAAGATGAGTAATTAACACAGAAACGTTGCCTGGTGTCCCTTCAAAGTGATCGAGAAAAACTGTAATTCTTTCACACAAACATTGGGGCATTTGTGGGCGTTTCAGGGCATTTGAGGGCATTTGTGGGCGTTTCAGGGCATTTGAGGGAGTTTGTGGGCGTTTCAGGGCATTTGTGGGAGGTAACCAGGTACGCCATGCTGTTGGGGGTGCAAACAAACGCTGCATCGCCATGGAGATCACATGGTAAGGAGCTGGCTCAAGGGTTATAAAAGTATTTTGTCGTGTTTAGTTGTATAATGAAAGCAGTTTTTATAGCCATCCATGTGTGGCTGTCATTTTGGCAACTATAACAAGCTGTGACGTCTTTAGAACACTAAACATATCGAAGGTGCCAAATGTTGAGTTACTTCAGTCTATTTTTTGATGTTATGTAATCTCTCCTATGACATATTGCTATTGTCTATCCAACGTAGATGCCTGTTTCGAAGTTAACTGATGGTCAAACCAAGAATCCAATATTGTTTGCATCTCCAAGTGATCTGTGACGTAAGCTTGTGTGAAAGAATGGCCCCCCTTTTGCCTCCCTTTGCCGATACAAAACCTGGTGATGTTATCCATGACATTCAGCAAACAGTTATTGTGTGCACATCCCACCTTCTGGCAGGTGCAGGACAAATCCATGACATCCCATAACACTGGACAATACAAAGCAAGGGATTTTAGACCATTCTTTACGAAATCTCTCCAGATTCCTAGGTCCTCACGCGTGCATTCTCCTCTTTGACTCACCGCACTGTTTATCTATGGAGTTTAGATCAGGGGACTAAGATGGAGTTTAGATCAGAGGACTAAGATGGAGTTTAGATCAGGGGACTAAGATGGAAATTTCAGAAGCTTGATTTTGTGTTTAGGAAACACAAACACATTTTTGTTTTGGTTCATTGACTGATTGAGTGTTTCTTGCCAAAGTGCAATTTTCATTTCATCTGACAATACTACGATTCTAGACAGTCACTAGAGCATTCACACGTTCACATAGCATGTCCTTTAAATAATCTTTTAGTACTAAGATCACTTTTGAAGATTGTTTTGGAGTTGATACTGTTTTGTAATAGGCCAAGATTCTTATCACATGTGTGTGTGTGGGGGGGGGGGCTCATAAAATGATCATATTTTAAATATGAGCATTTCCAACCAAGTACCTACTTTGTGTAGCCATTCCGACACACTCTCCTTTTGTTTAGATTTAGCGTATTCTCTTCTATTTCCAATGTTGAAAAATAACGAATGGCAATAATTCTGGAGAGCAGTGTAGATTGTAGTGAGTGACCCCTACGTAAAAAAAATGAATAGTCTATATTCTATTATTATTAAGTAATATTCTATAGTAAGATTTCCATAGTAGTTTTACAGCCTATAGTATGCTATGCCCAGTGTCATACAGTATTAAGTAGCCTATAGTATGCTATGTCCAGTGTCATACAGTATTAAGTAGCCTATAGTATGCTATGTCCAGTGTCATAGTAGTACAGTATTAAGTAGCCTATAGTATGCTATGTCCAGTGTCATAGTACAGTATTAGGTAGCCTATAGTATGCTATGTCCAGTGTTATTGTACAGTATTAAGTAGCCTATAGTATGCTATGTCCCAAAATACTATGAGATTCCAACAATATAGGCCTACAGTATTCCAATACGATTGTCATCTTTTGTCCCAAAATACTATAAATACCATTTCTACAGCTCTTTTACACAGGGGAAACACCAGCTATGAATATGTCTGATCAGTGCAGTTGAGAGTTGTGTAGTCTGATCAGTGCAGTTGAGAGTTGTGTAGTCTGATCAGTGCAGTTAAGAGTTGTGTAGTCTGATGATCAGTGCAGTTGAGAGTTGTGTAGTCTGATCAGTGCAGTTAAGAGTTGTGTAGTCTGATGATCAGTGCAGTTGAGAGTTGTGTAGTCTGATAGTGCAGTTGAGTTGTGTAGTCTGATAGTGCAGTTGAGAGTTGTGTAGTTGATAGTGCAGTTGAGAGTTGTGTAGTCTGATAGTGCAGTTAAGAGTTGTGTAGTCTGATGATCAGTGCAGTTGAGAGTTGTGTAGTCTGTTTCAATCCTCCAAGTTTGATTACACATGACATGATTAAACCACTTTTGACTTGCACCCCCCCATTAGCCTATTTATTCTTTTCCATCGTTTTCATCTTTCTGTATCTTTATAAGTAGCTGCCCATCAATAGGTGAACAATAGACTGTGTAGGGTTATCTTTGAATCGACCTACATGATTGGCAATAGCATTAGCCTTCATATTAATACTTTTTTATTATACTTATACTTGTCTATTTAATTTACCCTGGAAATCCAATTTGAATTTGCTCAGCGAGTGACTCTGGCGATGAGTAATGATGCTCATTACCTATGCCCATAAAGCCGAGCTGCACCAATCACATCAGTGTATCTGATATAGGCGGGCCAGAGGCAAGCTAAACAGATGACGACAATGCTGCAACGTCAATGTCCAGAAACATTGGTCGTAGCGTTATCGAATTGCGTCGACGTCCGGAATTGGTCAGTAAACATTGGTCGTAGTGTTATCCAATTGCGTGCAGTGATATTTTCACGCTTGGTGCCGCCCCTCGAGTTGGGCCATTTTCCTTACTCGTAGCCAGACCTTCAATCTTTCGGATTTTGGTCTGGATTTCCAGGCTATATTTAATTAGCCACCTAAGGCCTTCATCAGTTCGGTTAAGTTGCCTCAAACTGATTGCTCCAACATGCCAAATTAGTTTTTGAAGTTAGCTGCCATCAATAATGGCAAACATCTTTATCCTTATCATTACAAATATCAAAAGTGTAGACACTGCTTTGACCTCATGAAGAGAAACATTTCAGTGTAAGTGAACACCATCCGAGATTCTCTGCAGAGTTGAACGCCGTTATGTCAGGTCAGAGTGATTGTGTATGGTGTAAAATTGTAAGATTTTATTTCAAACCAGTATGAGAAACGTTTTTTTTTTTTTTTAGTAAACTAATTTTATCAGAAACTACACAGAGCATCTGAGGAAAACCATGAGAAGAAAACATCAGATCTCCAGACATGAACTTTGTACATGGAATGTCAAATCATCTAAGAATACAATGTCAAGTGCAGGGGTTCAGGACCGGGGGGTGGGTGGGTCTGTTTAATCTATCCTACACACATGAGCATCCTCACAAGAGAGAAAACAGTGGAACATAAAGGCAAAACACAGTACAACACTCACAAATATCCTTTCTCAAAACATTTGTCAAAAAAGACTTTCTTTTTTTTTAACCCCTCCTTTAAAAACCACATCTACGTACGGAATCTTCAATCGAACACAATGCCATCTGCAGAAACGTCTATCTGGAATCTCCATGGCAACCGCCAAAACGTTATAAATCAAAACAAAACGAACAAAAATAAAAAACAAAAACGCAGGAATGAAGCGCTGTGATTGGTTGGCTCTCCTCACTTGGCGTCTAGCTTGGCCAACTCCTGCAGGTAGACGCCGATGGTCTCGCTGTCAAACAGCACAAAGTATATGTTTTTCAGAGAGGAGGTCGTCGTGCTAACAAAGTGACTGGAGATGGCCTTCAGGATGAGCTGGGCTGCTGTCTGCTTGGGGAAACCATTTCTGCAGGAGGGAAGAGGAGAGACAGAGGAGAAAAGCAAGGAGGGAGGGAGAGAGGAGCAGAAAGAGAGATGGAGAGAGTATGAGGGTATAGAAAGACGAGTGTTTGGAGGGAGGGGTTGAGGAGAGAAGGAGAGGGGAGGGAAGGAGAGATGAGATTGCAGTCAAGATATGAGGAGGGGTGAGAGTATAGAAAGACGAGAGTGAGAGAGAAATGAATAACAACAAGAGAGGAGGCACAACACCACACCACACCACACCACACCACACAACACCACACGACACGACAACACACACCACAACACAACACACCACACACACAACACAACACAACACCACAACACACCACACACACAACACACAACACAACACAACACCACACCACACCACACCACACGACAACAGCACACGACACCACACCACACCACACCACACCACACCACACCACACCACACAACACCACACGACACGACAACACACACCACAACACAACACACCACACACACAACACACCACACACACAACACAACACAACACCACACCACACCACACGACACCACACACACCACGACACCACACCACACCACACCACACCACACCACAACAACACACACCACACCACACCACACCACACAACACAACAGCACACAACGCGACACCACACCACACAACAGCACACGACGCAACACAACACAACAACACACAACGCAACACACAACACAACAACACACAACACACCACAACAACACACACCACACCACACAACAACACACCACAACACACCACACACAACACAACACAACACAACACCACAACACACCACACAACACCACAACACCACAACACACCACAACACACCACACAACCACAACACAACACAACACAACACAACACAACACAACACAACAAAACACAACACAACGCGATCAGAAGAGTTCAATAATGAATAACTGACTGATCACTTTAATCAAGAAACTCCACCTCACACTCACACACACACACACACACACTGACCTGCCGGATGGGAGTGGAGGGAAGGCGACTGATTTGAGCTTCTTCTCCTCGGCGGCGGAGAGGCAGTTCTTGACGGCCTTCTCCAGTTGCTCCTCACACTTGTCCGAACCCCACGGAGGCACGTTACAGTGGATCACGAAACGAGCCGCCATACCGGACGCCTGGCTCACCACCACTGGGCACACACACACACACGAACACACACATATTCATTAAAACGCACGCGCACACACACACACACACACATATTCATTAAAATGCACGCACACGAACACACACATATTCATTAAAACGAACGCGCACACACTCACACATAGGAACATACATACACATATTCATTAAAGCGCACACATTCACACATATGAACATACATACACATATGCATGCATGAACACACACATATTCATTAAAACGCACGCGCACACACTCACACATATGAACATACATACACACATGCATGTATGAACACACACACTCACACATATGAACATACATACACACATGCATGCATGAACACACACACTCACACATATGAACATACACACATGCATGCATGAACACACACACTCACACATATGAACATACATACACACATGCATGCATGAACACACACACTCACACATATGAACATACATACACACAAACAGAAAGACACAGGGTCATCATTGGGTGTTTACAGTGGACACCTACTAACTTAATATCATGGATAACACACACACACAACACACTGGACACCTACTAACTTAATATCATGGATAACACACACACAACACACTGAACACCTACTAACTTAATATCATGGATAACACACACACACATACCTACTAACTAAATATCATGGATAACACACACACACACACACACACACAACACACTGGACACCTACTAACTTAATATCATGGATAACACACACACACACACACATACCTACTAACTAAATATCATGGATAACACACACACACACACACACAACACACTGGACACCTACTAACTTAATATCATGGATAACACACACACACACACACATACTAACTAAATATCATGAATAACACACACAACACACTGGACACCTACTAACTATATATCATGGATAACACACACACACACACAACACACTGATCATGGATAACTAATCATGGATAACTGATCATGGATAACTGATCATGGATAAATAGTTGTCACAATTTAAATTAAACACATTATGAAACTCCCTAGTGAAAACTGAAACTCATATACATTTCCGCTACAGATGCCATCGGTGAAACTGATACGAAAAGTGACACCACACCACATAAAGTAAAGAGAATGCTGTTCTGCTAGCGTCTGAGTGAAAAGTGTCATTACCTGAGGCCACCTCCAGGGGGCCTTGTGATTTCCTCAGCTCTTTTACTGCCTCCAGAAACTCTCTGCCTCCTGCTTTCTCCAGTGCCGTACCTAAGCAAGCGCACACACACACACACACACATATTTACTACTCAGAAATCAGTTCAGTGTGCAACCTCTCATAGTGATCAACAGTTTCTAGTTGGAGGAGAAAGCCTACAGGGTTAGTGTAGCCTCAAATTGCCCACATCCACAGCTTAGGCCTTACTGTTTCCTTCAAATCAAATGAACGCCCTTAGTTAACATTCAGGGCATTACTCCTCAACACAGACATGCCATTTTAATAAAAACCCTGGACTTAATTGATGTGGCAGTTCCAACTGTTGTCATTTGGCATCAGTACTAGCGTATATAGACTACACCAGGGGTCTCCAACCTTTTTTCCTCCAAGAGCTACTTTGACAAAATGAGCATGGCCGAGAGCTACTAATGTTTTATAGACTATTAGTAATAGGATGTATTTACATACAGTAGCTGACCTCCACCCAGAACTATGCGTTTTAACGCTCCTTTCAATTCCTTTACCTTCTGTCTTTATAGATTGTGAATTTGATTTGATATGAACTTTAGCAGGTTTACCAAATTACTTTGTTATCAAATTCGCAAACATTTTCCTTGAACCATTTTTTGAGAGCTACTCAGAAACAGGTGGTGAACTACCTGTTGGAGACCCCTGACCTACACTGTCCCAATTTAATATTTAATATTACCGGTATATATGTAACCTGCGTTGTGTTGAATCTGCGCAGTTCAGCCCTGCACACACCCAGACTCGAACCCGTGAACAGCAGCACCTTGGATCGGGAGGTGAGCGTGCTGACAGTTGAGCTAATAGCCCACTGGCTCGCATGCCAGCAGCACTCTTGAGGCGTCGGGGAGTGAGGTTTACCAACGTTCCACAAGCACAGCTAAGCTAGCTGGCATCCGTTATATATATATACCGTATATACCTACTATATATTTATTCATCTTGTTTTATTATTTAATCATTATTAACTGCTACTATAAATCTTTTACCTGCTCTATTAATATTATTTTCTATTTTGCACAGAGTTAACCAGGTTTACATTTCAAAACTAATTGTACACTGTTACAACTGTGTATGTGACAAATCTGAATGTATGCACATACAACTAATAACCCTTTCCCTACCGAATCCGTCCTTCAGGTCGATCTCAGCGTTGGTGGGGTTGATGATTCCCTCCACTTTGATGGTGCCGATTTTACCGATTTCACTCTCTGTAAGGGAGACCTGAAGAGAGAAAGAGCCTCTCAACTCACACATCACACAATCATGATGTACTACACACATCACACAATCATGATACTACACACATCACACAATCATGATATACTACACACATCACACAATCATGATATACTACACACATCACACAATCATGATATACTACACACATCACACAGTCATAACCTACTACACACATCACACAATCATGATATACTACACACATCACACAATCATGATATACTACACACATCACACAATCATGATACTACACACATCACACAATCATAACCTACTACACACATCACACAATCATGATATACTACACACATCACACAATCATGCTATACTACACACATCACACAATCATGATACTACACACATCACACAGTCATAACCTACTACACACATCACACAATCATAACCTACTACACACATCACATAATCATGATATACTACACACATCACACAATCATGACCTACTACACACATCACACAATCATGATATACTACACACATCACACAATCATGATACTACACACATCACACAGTCATAACCTACTACAATATCAATAATAATCATGATATACTACTAATAATATCACAATAATCATGATATACTGCACACATCACACAGTCATAACCTACTACTAACATCCGCACAATCATGATACTACACACATCCGCACAGTCATGATATACTACACACATCACACAATCATGATATACTACACACATCACACAACCATGATACTACACACATCACACAGTCATAACCTACTACACACATCACACAATCATGATATACTACACACATCACACAATCATGATAACACACATCAATAATAATCATGATATACTACACACATCCGCACAATCGCATGATACTACAATACATCACACAATCATAACCTACTACACACATCACAATAATCATAACCTACTACACACATCACATCATGATACAATCATGATATAACATGATCACTAACAATCAATGATATACTACATCACCTAATCATGATATACTACACACATCACACAATCATGATATACTACACATCACACAATCATGATATACTACACACATCACAATAATCATGATAACTACTACATCACATCACAATAATCTATACGCACATCACACAATCATGATACTTACACACAGTCATAACCTACTACACACATCACACAATCATGATACTACACACATCACACAATCATAACCTACTACACACATCAAACAATGATGACGTACTACACTTTAACACAATCATAACCTACTACACTTTAACACAATCATAACCTACTACACACATCACACAATCATAACCTACTACACTTTAACACAATCATAACCTACTACACTTCAACACGATCATAACCTACTACACTTTCACACAATCATAACCTACTACACACATCACACAATCATAACATACTACACTTCAACACAATCATAACCTACTACACTTTAACACAATCATAACCTACTACACACATCAAACAATCATTACGTACTCTTTAACACCCTGCTGGAAAAAAACAGTCTGGCCAGCTTAAGGTGGTTTGCTGGTTGACCAGGTTCTTCACCAGCTTGTTTGACCACCATATGATGGTTGACCAGCTAGACCAGCAAAATATACCTTCAGCTGGTTTACACAGCTTACGGATGGTAATTCAGCTGGTTTCACTTATCGTACCACCTCAAGATGGTCATTTTAGCTGGTGTCGCTGGTCTTACACGCTGGTTTAACTGGTCATGGGAGCTTATGTTGGTCATTCTAGCAAACCAGCATGACCAACTTTCACCAACAATGTCAAGCTTGGCAGGCTGGAACCATCTGTATTCCACATGACAAGCTGGTCACACCAGCATGACCAGCTTCCTCAGATGGTCACACCAGCATGGTGGCCCAACCAGCTACACCAGCAAAGATCAGCAAGAGCTGGAAGAAAACCAGCAAAGACCAGCTAAAACTAGCTACTAGCATAAGCTGGTTTCTAGCTGTTTTTTTCAGCAGGGACAATATCTCAACTCACACAATCATGACATACTACACTTTAACACAATCATAACCTACCACACTGATGTTCTTATGTGTTTATTAGTGCATACATTACATAGTTATTTTCTGTTGAAGAGGTGCATTCATGAAAGCACTGTGAAGTGAGGCTATGATGCTATGAGCTGTAAGGTGAATGCTATGATGCTATGAGCTGTAAGGTGAATGCTATGATGCTATGTACAAAGGAATGTTACATATGATACTGCGCTGTAAGGTCAACGCTATGATGCTAAGCTGTAAAGGAACTTTCTCAAAACACATCCGAATGACATGACATGACAATGACATGATGTCAACTCAACGTGATGTAATTCCCAATCATCCAGAACTGATCTGAGCGCATTTTACTCCGGATAATTCCTGCTGTAAGGTGAATGCTATGATGCTATGTGCTGTAAAGTGAATGCTATGATGCTATGTGCTGTCCCCTGAGGTGAGTCCAACGCACCTTCTGTCCGAGGAAGAGGCTCTTGGCGGAGAGGATGGTGAAGCCGTCGCCCAGACCGTCATCTGCGGGCGAGCTGCTGCTCGGCTCTTTGTCATTCTCTGTGATCTTCTGCTCAGGGGACAAACACACACACACACACCACACAAACACACATACATACACATAAAATACACATACACACACACACCACACGCACACACATCACACATATCAAATACACACACACGCACACACATACACATAAAACGCACACACACACACCACACGCACACACATATCAAATACACACACACACATCAAATACACATGCACACATACACATAAAACACACACGCAAACACACATCAAATACACACACACACATAAAACACACATGTGTGTGGGGGGGTCTTATATCAGACTGTCCTCATGCTCTGTAAAGCCATTGCTTTGTCTTTAAAATAACAATTACTTTTTATTTCTCATGGAATAATGCACCTTCATTTCACTCTTTACCTCAGAGTGTTAATTTCACTCTTTACCTCAGAGTGTTAATTTCACTCTTTACCTCAGAGTGTTCATTTCACTCTATACCTCAGAGTGTTCATTTCACTCTATACCTCAGAGTGTTCATTTCACTCTATACCTCAGAGTGTTAATTTCACTCTTTAGTTTCACTCCTCAGAGTGTTAATTTCACTCTTTAGTTTCACTCCTCAGAGTGTTCTTCTGTGCATACTGATGTATGGCATTCTGCATTTTTCATGACCAGTTTTAAATGTCACTACTTAGAGTAAATATTATTAATAATTATATAAACGTCATCCTCTTACATTTTCTCCACAAGTGTCATTTTGAATAAGGTGATCTCAAGATCATAAGAGTGTGTGTGTGTGTGTGTGTGTGTGAAGCAGCCCTACCTTGGGCTTGCGTCCTGGCTTCCCTTTGTTCCTCTTGCCCGGTGGCCTCTTCACGCCCTTCCCGCGGTTCGTCTTCTCGGCCACGATGACCTGGGGCTCCACCTTGACCCGGCCGCCCCTCTTCTTGGACAGGAGCTCGGGGTGGATACGGGGCAGCACGCCTCCATTGGAGATGGTAACGGCTCGCAGGAGCTGAGGACGAGGACAACACCACGGTAATGACTCTGAGACAACACCACGGTAACAAGTCTGAGACAACACCACGGTTACGACACTAAGACAACACCACAGTAACGACTCTGAGACAACACCATGGTAACGACTCTTAAGATAACACCGCGGTAACGACTCTGAGACAACACCATGGTAACGACTCTAAGATAACACCGCGGTAACGACTCTGAGACAACACCACGGTAATGACTCTGAGACAACACCACGGTAACAACTATGAGATAACACCGCGGTAACGACTCTGAGACAACACCACGGTTACGACTTTGAGACAACACCACGGTAACGACTATGAGACAACACCACGGTAACGACTCTGAGACAACGCCACGGTAATGACTATGAGACAACACCATGGTAACGACTCTAAGACAACACCGCGGTAACAACTCTGAGACAACACCATGGTAACGACACTAAGATAACACTGCAGTAACGACTTGAGACAACACCACGGTTACGACTCTGAGACAACACCACGGTAACGACTCTGAGACAACACCACGGTAATGACTCTGAGACAACACCACGGTAACGACTCTGAGACCGACACCACAGCAACGACTCTGAGACCGACACCATTCTATCCCCAAACACATTTGGTCAAATGTAGCTAATCGCTCCTCTTGCGGTTCACACAATCCAGTCCTCACGCACTGTCCTGTGTGTCACTTACTGTGTGTAAGTGGGAACCAATCAAAGCAGCTCGGACCGAGCCATATGTTATTCTGGCCAATCAGCACACGGCAAGGAGGGGTATGATCAGGGAGGGTTAAACAAATCTCAGCATTTGGCCATAGTTACACTGTAACTATAGGACTTCCCATACACACTGGCACAGACTGATCACTCTGACTACTTAACTTCTATATCGATGACCATCTATAGCCAGTTCCATAGTGGAAGCTAATGTATGCGCCGCTAACATGTCTGGTGTATCCAGTTCCATTGATTATAGTGGAAGCTAATGTACACGCCGCTAGCACGTCTGGTATAGCCAGTTCTATTGATTATAGTGGAAGCTGACTGTTGCAGCATACGCTCTGTGAAGGGGCGGCCTCAGTTATGTGCCTGGTGTCGCCTGCCTGTTAACTCTGACCTACCTAACTTCTCAATGGCATTTGGATTCACTTCACTACAACCTTAACCTCGACCCTACATGTACGTATGTGGTATGTAAAGGATAATGTATAGAACGTTTAGTCATTATGGAAAATAAGTCGACAGAGCAGAACCTTGAGACCCCGGCAGCACCAGCATGTATGTTCTATTTTGTCTTCTTTTTTCATTTATGCTCATTATATATGGTGTGTGTGAGATACACACCTGGCAGGGCGCCCCGAGGGAAGAGGGCTAAAGGAAGTGCAAGTCTGTATTTATAGCTAACCACAGAATTCACTCTCACAAACACAAACCTGCTCACTCCAGTTTGGGTTCTTGTGTTTGGGGGCACAGACTAGCGTTAAGAAATGTTTAACTACTGGTTAGGTAGGAAGCTTACAAGTCACAGAGTCAGAGATATTTCACTACTGGTTAGGTAGGGAGCTTACCAGTCAGATAGTAAGATTTAACTATACTTTCAATTAAGAAGCTGCACAATTAATACATTTTTATGTAAATCGCAATTTGAACTAATGCAATTACCTAATAGCCAAGGCTGCAATTAATCGTGCTGCTCTGTCCCAGTGATTAATCTGGTCACATCTATGATTTTTATATTCAAGTCATCCTCCTTGTGTGACAGACAGTGAAGCTCGACTAACAGAAGGGCTGTTCTCATGCACTAGACATGCTCACCAATCAGAAGTGCTGTTCTTCTCATGCACTAGGCATGCTCACCAATCAGAAGTGCTGTTCTTCTCATGCACTAGGTGTGCCCACCAATTAGAAGTGGCCTTAAAGTGAAATTTGGAATACTGAACTGAAGCTTGACTTTCAAAAATGTGGTTAAAAAAGCGGTTAGATCTTCCCCTAATGCGATGCGGCCTATTCCTGCAGATAATGAGTCTTCTTACTCAAATACGAAACCTACTCGTCATAACATAAGTCTACTCACCACTTTATGGGAATAGCTAAACAAAGTGGAAAGCTTATTGAATGAGTCTAATTCCTCATTACGGTCACATGACTGGAGGCCTAACAGTGTGACTAGGAGGTCGAACCAGGAGGCAGAGGCCGGTTTGTTCACCATACTGACCAGCGTTGCAGAGAATGCATATACCCTCATATACTCTCACTTCCCTCTTTCACATTCAAACTACTGGCAGCACATACCGTGAAGGAGGGTGTGTGGTATGTGTCTGTGGTGTGTGGCATGTGTGTGTGTCTGTGTGTGTGTGTGTGGTGTGTGGCGTGTGTGTGTGGTGTGTGGCATGTGTGTGTGGTGTGGCATGTGTGTGTGGTGGTGTGTGGCATGTGTGTGTGGTGTGTGTGTGTGTGTGGTGTGTGGTGTGTGTGGTGTGTGTGTGTGTGTGGTGGCATGTGTGTGTGTGTGTGTGGTGTGGCATGTGTGTGGTGTGTGTGTGGTGTGTGTGTGTGTGGCATGTGTGTGTGTGGTGTGTGGCGTGTGTGTGTGGTGTGTGGCATGTGTGTGTGTGTGTGTGGCATCAAACACACCCATGAGCACGATGTTGTCTCTACACACTGGTCAAACACACCCATGAGCACGATGCTGTCTCTACACTGGCATCAAACACACTCCATGAGCACGATGTTGTCTCTACACACTGATCAAACACACTCTCTGATCACGATGCTGTCTCTACACACTGGCATCAAACACACTCCATGAGCATGATGCTGTCTCTACACACTGGCATCAAACACACTCCATGAGCACGATGCTGTCTCTACACACTGGTCAAACACACTCCATGAGCACGATGCTGTCTCTACACACTGGTCAAACACACTCCATGAGCACGATGCTGTCTCTACACACTGGCATCAAACACACTCCATGAGCACGATGCTGTCTCTACACACTGGTCAAACACACTCCATGAGCGATGCTGTCTCTACACACTGGTCAAACACACCCATGAGCACGATGCTGTCTCTACACACTGATCAAACACACTCTCTGATCACGATGCTGTCTCTACACACTGATCAAACACACTCTCTGATCACGATGCTGTCTCTACACACTGATCAAACACACTCTCTGATCACGATGCTGTCTCTACACTGGCATCAAACACACCATGAGCACGATGCTGTCTCTACACACTGGTCAAACACACCCATGAGCACGATGCTGTCTCTACACACTGGTCAAACACACTCCATGAGCATGATGCTGTCTCTACACACTGGTCAAACACACTCCATGAGCATGATGCTGTCTCTACACACTGGTCAAACACACTCCATGAGCATGATGCTGTCTCTACACACTGGTCAAACACACTCCATGAGCATGATGCTGTCTCTACACACTGGTCAAACACACTCCATGAGCATGATGCTGTCTCTACACTGGCATCAAACACACTCCATGAGCATGATGCTGTCTCTACACACTGGTCAAACACACTCCATGAGCATGATGCTGTCTCTACACACTGGTCAAACACACTCCATGAGCATGATGCTGTCTCTACACTGGCATCAAACACACTCCATGAGCATGATGCTGTCTCTACACTGGCATCAAACACACTCCATGAGCATGATGCTGTCTCTACACTGGCATCAAACACACTCCATGAGCATGATGCTGTCTCTACACTGATCAAACACACTTTTGATCACGATGCTGTCTCTACACTGGCATCAAACACACTCCATGAGCATGATGCTGTCTCTACACACTGGTCAAACACACCCATGAGCACGATGTTGTCTCTACACACTGGTCAAACACACTCCATGAGCATGATGCTGTCTCTACACACTGGTCAAACACACTCCATGAGCATGATGCTGTCTCTACACACTGGTCAAACACACTCCATGAGCATGATGCTGTCTCTACACACTGGTCAAACACACTCCATGAGCATGATGCTGTCTCTACACACTGGTCAAACACACTCCATGAGCGATGCTGTCTCTACACACTGGTCAAACACACTCCATGAGCATGATGCTGTCTCTACACACTGGTCAAACACACTCCATGAGCGATGCTGTCTCTACACTGGCATCAAACACACTCCATGAGCGATGCTGTCTCTACACTGGCATCAAACACACTCCATGAGCATGATGCTGTCTCTACACACTGGTCAAACACACTCCATGAGCATGATGCTGTCTCTACACACTGGTCAAACACACTCCATGAGCCGCGATGCTGTCTCTACACTGATCAAACACACTCTCTGATCACGATGCTGTCTCTACACTGATCAAACACACTTTTGATCACGATGCTGTCTCTACACTGGCATCAAACACACTCCATGAGCACGATGCTGTCTCACACACTGGTCAAACACACCCATGAGCACGATGCTGTCTCTACACACTGATCAAACACACTCTCTGATCACGATGCTGTCTCTACACTGATCAAACACACTCTCTGATCACGATGCTGTCTCTACACACTGGTCAAACACACTCCATGAGCATGATGCTGTCTCTACACTGGCATCAAACACACCATGAGCACGATGCTGTCTCTACACTGATCAAACACACTCTCTGATCACGATGCTGTCTCTACACACTGGCATCAAACACACTCCATGAGCACGATGCTGTCTCTACACTGGCATCAAACACACTCCATGAGCATGATGCTGTCTCTACACTGGCATCAAACACACTCCATGAGCATGATGCTGTCTCTACACTGGCATCAAACACACCATGAGCACGATGCTGTCTCTACACTGGCATCAAACACACCCATGAGCACGATGTTGTCTCTACACACTGATCAAACACACTTTTGATCACGATGCTGTCTCTACACTGGCATCAAACACACCCATGAGCACGATGTTGTCTCTACACACTGATCAAACACACTCTCTGATCACGATGCTGTCTCTACACTGGCATCAAACACACCCATGAGCACGATGTTGTCTCTACACACTGGCATCAAACACACCATGAGCACGATGCTGTCTCTACACACTGGTCAAACACACTCCATGAGCGATGCTGTCTCTACACTGATCAAACACACTTTTGATCACGATGCTGTCTCTACACACTGGCATCAAACACACCATGAGCACGATGCTGTCTCTACACACTGGCATCAAACACACTCCATGAGCCGCGATGCTGTCTCTACACGCAGTCAAACACTCCATGAGCGATGCTGTCTCTACACTGGCATCAAACACACCTCCATGAACACGGTCACTGTCTACACCCCACTGGTCAAACACCTCCATAAAACTTTGTCACTGTCTCTACCTGGCATCAAACCTCCATAAAACCACCCCAGTCACTGTCTCACCACACTAGTCAAACCACCTCCATGAGCCACGGTCTGTCTCTACACACTGGCATCAAACACACTCCATGACCTGATGCTGTCTCTACACACTGGCATCAAACCTCCATGGAGCATGGTCTGTCTCTACACACTGGCATCAAAACACACTCCATGAGCATGATGCTGTCTCCTACACATGATCAAACACACTCTCTGATCACGATGCTGTCTCTACACACTGATCAAACACACTCTCTGATCACGATGCTGTCTCTACACACTGATCAAACACACTTTTTGATCACGATGCTGTCTCTACACACTGGTCAAACACTCTATGATCCCTTGGTGCCCGTGCGGCTCTGGTCAAACACCCTCTATGAATACGGATGCACAGGCAAACTGGTACAGAATATTCCGTTCATATTCCCGTTTACACGTCATGTAGGATATTCTGATTAATAACAACTTCATCAAAGTTCTAAACGTTCTCTAAACGTTTCCATAGTAACCTTATCACCTCACTGCCACTTATATCATCACTATGCTGTCTTACATGTGTGTCTTCCTCGTCCCATTCATTTGTTTAAATGCCGACATCTTTTCTGAAGCTGCACATAGCTCTGCTCAGAAATAACTTGGTGCGCTTAATTGTTGCAAAATACTGTGAATATTCCTATAGAACGTCATATTGCGAATAAGGTGTATACATGTTTAGAACATACCTCAATATTGCAAATAAGATCTGAATACTTTACATACCTTATTTCAGTTATTGCTTTTTCTGAATATAATCTTATTCTTCTTATTATTCTTATGACCTTATTTCGGTTATCAAAAAGTGCTGTTTCCATGACAGTGTCTTACTCTGAGTATTGCCTTATCCGGGTTAATACCAGAATATTAATGTCCATGTGAACATGCTCAGTGGCAGCAATGACAGAATTGATGCATTCTCTCGTGTTTGGGTAGCTCACCTGCCAGGTACGAGTGTTTGGGTAGCTCACCTGCCAGGTACTCGAGTGTTTGGGTAGCTCACCTGCCAGGTACTCGATGACGGCGGCCATGTAGACGGGCGCGCCCATGCCGATGCGGTACTTGTGTGTGCCGGTGCGAAGGTAGCGCATCATCCTGCCCACCGGGAATATGACGCCGGCCCGCGCTGAGCGGGACAGCTTTGTGCTCTTCTTCTTCCCCCCTCTGGCTGACATGACTCCACTGGGGGCAGAACAGACCAGGGGGCAGATAGAGGGGTACAGAGAGAGGGGGCAGAACAGACCAGGGGGCAGACAGAGGGGTACAGAGAGAGGGGGCAGATAGAGAGGGGCATTATGTACTGCTCATGTAACCTGTGTGGAGCAGACACCACAGTCCTACTGCAAACTCACTACTTCAGACATGGGCAACGTGCAAGCTTGGGGTGATGGAGTATGTGGTGGAGCCTGAGGCCCATGGGTGATGGAGTATGTGATGGAGTCTAAGGCCCATGGGTGATGGAGTATGTGATGGAGTCTAAGGCCCATGGATGATGGAGTATGTGGTGGAGCCTGAGGCCCATCTAGACTGGATGAGTCGCACGCCACTTCAGCTACAAAATCAGCTGGTGGTCAGGTATTCATATATACAGTATACCTTCATGATGTCTGTCTGTGTGGGAGTGTGTGTGCGCATTCATGCGTAAATGCATGTGTGTATGTGTGCACACACACATTTCACATTCACACACTGTTTACTTAACTTGCGACATTTGGTGCAAGACCTGTATTGACCCTCCATATTTTTCTTTCTGACCAGTGTATTATTGTCCAAAATGCATTGATTTGAATACATTGTGTTGAAATGCAAAGGCAAAACGCAAAAGACAAAACGCTCACTCTAAAACATGCAATATGGTGACTGAAGCCACCTACATTGTGTTGAAATGCAAAGGCAAAACGCAAAAGGCAAAACGCTCACTCTAGCAAAAGGCAAAACGCTCAGTCTAAAACATTTAATATGGTGACTGAAGCTACTGAATACATTGTGTTGAAATGCAAAGGCAAATCGCTCACTCTAAAACATTTAATATGGTGACTGAAGCCACGTACCTCTCTTGTCCTCCCTCTATGGACCTACCTGCGAAAAAAGCCCGGGAAGACAAGTACAGATTATACAACAGGTCAGCGCATTTCAGTGAGCACAACACCCGTGGGAAATTAATTACTTAAACAGGGTACTACATTATTAATACGAATACAATACGTGTACAGACATTGATGGTTAAATTATTATATATGAAGTGCAGAACGTCACACACACTTGCAAATGCCACGGCAACGTGCAACGCATTTCGGTCAGATTTATTTATTTGAAACAGGTCAAGGTGGACATAATAACATTCTGCCGTGTTGTTAATTAACCTACTTATGACAAATCCCGTGAGGCCTTAGGTTTGCACACACTTGATCGGCGACTGAAAAATGGCTACCGATGCCCTTGTGACATTTTGAATTCGATAGGGCGACGTTCAGCCTCTATTTGCAGGCATGACATGCAACACGTCTTTAAACGACCTCTGAGCACGAATAAGGCATAACGGCGGCCGTGCACGAGTTCCGTGTCGCCCTGCTGAGACCTTATCTATAGCCGATGCTCTCACTTAAAGACGTAGTCACGCATTTCTGTGTTTATCTCGAAATAGAGGGAAATCCCTGCAGCGATCAGACCGTGCGTCAACACGAACCGCTCCGTTCTGCGTGTTCGATGGCATTTTATTTCATTGAAAAACGTGCCAAATGTAGTTAACCGTGTTTTCAACCACCAGCGAACAGACTCGCAGCTCCGTGAATTATTCAGAAGCACTCTGCTGCGTAGGTTACGCTACAGCGAAAAGACGATTATGCACACCTATGAAATCTAAGGCCTCCCTCGACACCGCCACTTTCGCTCATACTGCAAGAGTATTCTCTGATTCCCAAAGCGAAAGGTCGAAGACATCGAGCCCTAGTCTTTTACCTCTGCTCCTCCCATATCTCTGCTCAACCCCCATTTTGTTTTCAATACACTGAATGTACAGTGTAATTTTACAGGCACCAAAAGGGGCTCTCTGCATGCGTTCCATTGCAAAACCTACGCGTCCGAAATGCGCTGGATTTTTACCTGCTTGTCGTTGCTATCTGAATCAACAGGGGACCGATCT
Organism: Alosa alosa; assembly: GCF_017589495.1. Lineage (NCBI taxonomy): Eukaryota > Metazoa > Chordata > Actinopteri > Clupeiformes > Clupeidae > Alosa > Alosa alosa. The sequence continues at coordinate 2,918,688 of NC_063206.1, read as the reverse complement.
TCAAACTCAAATAATCTCAAAGGACGTCATATATTTTGTCCGTAATCGCTGTCCTTGTACGTACCTCTTCTTCTCTTTTTTAAACGAAAACTACAGCCAGGTCCGCCGTACAGTCGTCGGAGTGTGTTTGATGTGTGTGTGTGTGTTTGATGTGTGTGTGTGTTTGATGTGTGTGTGTGTGTTTGATGTGTGTGTGTGTGTGTGTGTGTTTGATGTGTGTGTGTGTGTGTGTTTGATGTGTGTGTGTGTTTGATGTGTGTGTGTGTGTTTGATGTGTGTGTGTGTGTGTGATGATTGATGTGTGTGTGTGTGTGTGTGTTTGATGTGTGTGTGTGTTTGATGTGTGTGTGTGTGTGTTTGATGTGTGTGTGTGTTTGATGTGTGTGTGTGTGTGTGTGTTTGATGTGTGTGTGTGTTTGATGTGTGTGTGTGTGTGTTTGATATGTGTGTGTGTGTGTGTTTAATGTGTGTGTGTGTGTGTTTAATGTGTGTGTCTGTCTGTGTTTGATGTGTGTGTGTGTTTGATGTGTGTGTGTGTTTGATGTGTGTGTGTGTTTGATGTGTGTGTTAGAGGTGTGTGTGTGTGTGTTAGATGTGTGTGTGTGTTTGATGTGTGTGTGTGTGTTTGATGTGTGTGTGTGTGTTTGATGTGTGTGTGTGTTTGATGTGTGTGTGTGTTTGATGTGTGTGTGTGTGTTTGATGTGTGTGTGTGTGTGTGTGTTTGATGTGTGTGTGTGTTTGATGTGTGTGTGTGTTTGATGTGTGTGTGTGTGGATGTGTGTGTGTGTGTTTGATGTGTGTGTGTGTGTGTGTGTGTGTGTGTGTGTTTGATGTGTGTGTGTGTTTTTGATATGTGTGTAGTGTAGCACATTTTTCAACATCAAATAGCGCTATCCTCCAGGGCCTAACCACTGACATTACTTCACTCCATTGCTTTGGTCTGCCAGAGCCAATTTACAGGCTGTGCCTGAGCCAGACATATGCTCTTGTTATTCTAATGTGAGTGGATTAATACTCACACAACATGACAGTAACATCTTAATATACTTAACATTACCCTATATAAACATCAATTATACATTATTAATAACTAAGTAATACATTATTATGACTGCCCCATAAGCGAAGCGTCGGTCATATGTTTAGTCAGTTTTTTTTCTTCCAGATTTTTTTTGTTTTGTTGTTGTTTTATTCAGTCGTTTTGTGCCAACGATTCCCGGGACACCGAAAGATGCTCAAAACTCCTGGAGTGCACACTGAGGAGAAAAACCTGTTAGTGAAACCTGCTGTTAGAACTAAACATGGTGAAGCAGCTATTAGCTGCTATGCAGCTCAGCTCTGGAACCAACTTTCAGATGACATTAAAAAGGCCCCAACTGTAGCCAGTTTTAAATCTAGACTTAAGACCAAACTGTTCTCAGATGCTTTCTGCTAACTGCACAGTTATAATTTCTGAATCTGTCTTGACAATTATTCTACCCTGGGTCTTTTATTTTGACTTTTTAATCATTCTCTATTTTAAATGATTACCTTGTGTGTTTTATGTTTTCTTTTTATTATGATCTTTACCTTTTAACTATTCTTTGACTATATTGCCCTTCTATGCTTTTATTTGTTATTATTGTTTAGTTTTGTTTATGTAAAGCACATTAAATGACCTCTGTGTATGCAATGCGCTGTATAAATAAACTTGACTTGACTTGACTAAAAATGAAAAAGCAAAAACGAGGAGTTGTAATCGCAGATATCTTTGGCTGACAGGTTCAAAACTGCACTGAATTTGAAGTGTAGGATCATTATGACACCCTCTGAATGCATGCCAAGTTTTGTGCAATCCCGTTCATGGGGCCATACTGTATAAGCTACATGCACACACACACAGACACACACACACGCACACGCACACACACATAAACACACACAGCACACACACACACACACACACACACAAACACACACAGCACATGTACACTCATACACACACACACACACACACACAAACACCTAAACACACCCACACACATGCATGCAAGCACACACACACACACACAAACATAAACACACCCACACATAAAAACACACACATGCAGCCAAGCAGGCACACACCTTATGTGATTCCTTGTCGGTGGAATGTTTCACCTTTCTCTTAGAATGCTCTTTGTATAGCGATAGTTTTGAAATCTTCAAAAAGTATAGAAAGATTCACCTGTCTGCTTTTACAACTAATTAATTGTCCTTAGAGAGCATATTTTTATATTGCTATTATTCTGTAAAATGTAATTTAGCCTATTACTGATATTAGTATTTTTAATTCAGGCAATATGACTTTACTTTAAACTGTTCATTTTAATGTTACTGTAATATTTATTGATGTGATGTGGATTATGTAATAATAATTGTAATACATTCCTCCATTCCAGTTCAGTTCAGTTCAATATGATATTATTTATATGGTGGAAAACCACTAAGAGCAAGAGCCACTCAAGAGGGCAATGTAACACTGGTGTGAGAGAGTGAGTGTGTGTGTGTGTGTGTGTGAGAGAGAGAGAGTGTGTGTGTGTGTGTGTGTGTGTGAGAGAGAGAGTGTGTGTGTGTCTAGTATACATGTGTTTGTGTGTCTGTGTGTGTGTGAGTGTGTTATGATACCCCCTTTGCCCTCTTCATCAGCTTTTGCCTTCTCAATTCTATTAAATTAGCCACAAAGTAATTAGTATTCCATCAGTGCTTCAGTAATCAGTAAGAGCTAGCCTGGCGTGGTCATACTCTAATTCTAGTCAGAATATCAGTCTGAGACATCGTACCAACTAAAAGCTGATATTTTGTCAACCTACATCTGTCCTCTGTGTAGCACAGTTGCATTTCCAGCTCTGAACAAACCCGTTCAGGAGTTCTTATAGTCTGAACTGATCTGGTTCAGGAGTTCTTATAGTCTGAACTGATCTGGTTCAGGAGTTCTTCTGGTCTGAACTGATCTGGTTCAGGAGTTCTTATAGTCTGAACTGATCTGGTTCAGGAGTTCTTCTGGTCTGAACTGCTCCGGTTCAGACATAGTCGCTCCACAACGGAACAAGTCCAGACGGAACTTAGTTCCGACCTCAAATGTTGTGGCATCCAGGCTAAGAGCTACGGAATGAAAGGATGCGTTGTGCAGAGAAGGAGAGGAGGAGAGAAGGAGAGGTTTCCTAGACTGAGGGAAAAGTGCACACACTTAAAACAGCAATGCTATTCATAATATTGTATGATAATACCGTATGTCATAACTTTGTATTCTACCATTGTATGTTTTTAGAACAGGACATTACCATTGCACCTTTGAAGGCCTATGAGAGGCCCCATTACAGTGGATTTCCTGACCAGAGGAGGGATTTCAAACAGGATCCTTTACTCAGCCCTGCCACAGTGAGTTGCATAATGAGTTGCTCAGTGCATTCACCAGTAACAGCAGCAACAGCAGCATGTCTTATGTGTCATTTTTAAACGATCACAGTTCCAACAGCAGCAACTTTTCTGCTGTTAGTGAATGTGTCTGTTTGTTGTCTGTATGCTACTGCGACCTTGAATTTCCCCTGGGGATCAATAAAGTATCTATCTATCTATCTATCTATCTATCTAACTGCAACATGTCTTTTGTGTCATTTTCAAACGATCACAGTTCCAACAGCAGCAACTGCAACATGTCTTATGTGTCATTTTTAAACGATCACAGTTCCAACTAGCCTGGCGGGCCATCCTATATCATTGAAATGTATAGTCTGGAATCGAACCATTCACCTCGCTTAATCCAAGGGGCGGGCAGAGAATTGTCTTTCAAACTGACTAGGCATGCAATAGGCCAGCTTACTTAACTCATATCCGTATCCGGTTGGCAAAACGGCAAATACATCCTTCTTCGAAAAGGAATGACTTAAGTGCATTGTGTTGCTCAACTTTCAAAGAAAAGCACAAGTCCAACTCCTCCAAAGTTGACGCCAACGCCGATTCAAACAACCGCTCTTCGCTTGCCATAGCCACCTTCCTTGTTGTTCACCGTCGCAGGACTGTCGCTATCTTGTTAAGCCCACCTTTAAGACTCTCTAACAAAATAGAGCTGTGATTGGATGACATCCACGGGCCAGCCAATAGAAATCCCTATGGTTTGATACTAGACGCGGTACAGGCTGAGCAATGAATTTGTCACCGCTTAGGTGCGCCTAGATTTCTAGGCTAAGTTCCAACTGCAGCAACTGCAGCATGTCTTTTGTGTCATTTTTAAACAATCACAGTTCCAACAGCAGCAACTGCAACATGTCTTATGTGTCATTTTTAAACGATCACAGTTCCAACTGCAGAAACTGCAGCATGTCTTAAAACATATGTCTCATTTTTAAATCATAGTTCCAACAGCAGACTCATTACAGGTCTGGCAAACAGGATTCACCATTGGTAACTATGGATACACTCAAGACCTCCATTGAAGTGCTGTGTGTGCAGCAGATGCAATTCTCAAATGAGTTCACTAGGGGGCGATGTGGGCTTAATTACGCCACTGAACTAAAGAGTCAATACCAAGGTTTTGTCTGAGGTTACTGAAGAGGTTGTGTGTGCTTGCTACATTCTGTGAAAGTATGATCTATTATGACATTTAATTTTACGACAGAAGCAACTAGGCTTCACCTGCCTTAATGCATCATTATATCCCCATGTAAGATATCTTACAGATGCCAGTTTATCTTGCGTTATTACATAAAACACTGTTAGGACACTGACAAACAAGTCACCATCACTCTAAGTGGCTTGCATCTGGCCCAGAGGAAACGAAAGAAACCTTTCCCATAGTCCCCTCTCTCGTCTTCCTTTTAGAACATTTCCCCCATAGTCCCCTCTCTCATCTTCCTTTTAGAACATTTCCCCCATAGTCCCCTCTCTCGTCTTCCTTTTAGAACATTTCCCATAGTCCCTCTGCCTTCCTCCTTTAGAACATTTCCCCATAGTCCCTCTGCCTTCCTCCTTTAGAACATTTCCCCATAGTCCCCTCTCTCATCTTCCTTTTAGAACATTTCCCACATAGTCCCCTCTCTCATCTGGCCCTGAGAAAAAGAAAGGGACCTTTTAGAACATTTCCCCCATAGTCCCCTCTCTCATCTTCCTTTTAGAACATTTCCCCCATAGTCCCCTCTTTGTCTTCCTTTTAGAACATTTCCCCCATAGTCCCCTCTCTCATCTTCCTTTTAGAACATTTCCCCCATAGTCCCCTCTCTCATCGTGCTGCCAGGGGTGGGGATTACGATGTGCAGGCACGCTGGGATTGCTAACAATGTGCCATCCCCCCAAAATCTTCATCACCCTCAAGCCCTCTCAGGTTACCGTATCTTCATCACCCTCAAGCCCTCTTACTGTAGGTCACTATTGTATCTTCATCACCCTCAAACCCTCTTACTGTAGGTCACTATTGTATCTTCATCACCCTCAAACCCTCTTACTGTAGGTCACTATTGTATCTTCATCACCCTCAAACCCTCTTACTGTAGGTCACTATCGTATCTTCATCACCCTCAAGCCCTCATACTGTAGGTCACTATCGTATCTTCATCACCCTCAAGCCCTCTTACTGTAGGTCACTATCGTATCTTCATCACCCTCAAACTATCGTATCTTCATCACCCATAAGTATCTTATAGTGGGTTGGCAAGGTCAAGAGCCTCACATTCAAATAATGTGGCATAATGTGATTGGATGGTGGGACTCATGATCATGTGGCATAATGTGATTGGATGGTGGGACTCATGATCATGTGGCATAATGTGATTGGATGGTGGGACTCATGATCATGTGGCATAATGTGATTGGATGGAGAGAGCTCATGATCATGTGGCATAATGTGATTGGATGGTGGGACTCATGATCATGTGGCATAATGTGATTGGATGGTGGGACTCATGATCATGTGGCATAATGTGATTGGATGGAGGGACTCATGATCATGTGGCATAATGTGATTGGATGGTGGGACTCGTGATCATGTGGAAAGTGCAGTCAGGCATTTCTTCAGACGGCGGTGTCTTCTACATAAGCTCTTAAGTATCGAGAAATGGCACTGACATATCACTCATCCATGTGATAACTCCTACATATGGAGTTATCACATGGATGCATCACTCTCTCACACACACACACACACACACACACACAGAAGCCCCAACATATGGAGTTATCACACAGGCTCTCTCTCTCTCACACACACACACACACACACACACACACACACACACACAGAAGTCCCAACAAATGGAGTTATCACACAGGCACATCACTCTCTCTCTCACACACACACACACACACACACACACACACACACACAGAAGCCCCAACATATGGAGTTATCACACAGGCACATCACTCTCTCTCACACACACACACACACACACAGAAGCCCCAACATATGGAGTTATCACACAGGCGCATCTCTCTCTCTCTCACACACACACACACACACATGGAAGCCACTACATATGGAGTAATCACACTGATGCATTATGTGGAAACGTGTCTCTCTCTCACACACACACACACACACACACACACACACACACACGGAAGCCCCAACATATGGAGTTATCACACAGGCACATCTCTCACACACACACACACACACACACACACACACACAGAGCGGATATGAGGGGCTTTTATAGCTGCTAAAGCGATCCGTAACTTGTGACATGTAACGTATGTGATTCAGGCAATCCCCTTGCCCTTCTCACACATCAGGTGTTTGTTTTGGAGATTAGCCACATTCTGATGTTTTCCTTAGCATTTATCCAAAAACCACACATCAACAGCACACACACACACACACACACACAGAGACCCACGCAACAACAGCACACACACACACAGAGACCCACGCATCAACAGCACACACACACACACACACACACACACACACAGAGAGACCCACGCAACAACAGCACACACACACACACACACACACAGAGACCCACGCATCAACAGCACACACACACACTCACACACAGAGACCCACACATCAACAGCACACACACACACAGAGACCCACGCATTAGCAGCACACACACACACACACACACACACACACACACACACACACACAGAGACCCACGCAAACAACACACACACACACACACACACACACACACACACAGAGACCCATGCATCAACAGCACACACACACACTCACACACACACAGAGACCCACACATCAACAGCACACACACACACAGAGACCCACGCATTAGCAGCAGCACACACACACTCACACACACACACACACACCAGCTCAGGGACCCACGCATCAACAGGACTCCCTACTGCTGGTAGACCCAGACCAGAATACTGCTCCATAAACTTTATTTATTTACTCAGTCTAGCTGCAAGAGGGATTAGCACATAGCCTAGTCTCTCATTATGACGTCTTTACAGTTTCAGGAAGGCTATAGTCTTATAATGCAAAGAGTGGGAAAGCACACCTGTAAGAATGTATGCATATACGTTTAAATGTACAGGGTTGTTTATATTGTCCTATGACCTATGACCTATGACCTGCTGATGAAGAGTGAGATATGGCTGCTAGTCACTAGTCAGCTTCAGTCAGCTCAGTCTGATCGTTCACTGTTATTAGTCCGATCGTTCACTGTTATTTAGTCCGATCGTGTTCTTTAGTCCCATCGTTTCTTTAGTCCCATCCGATTCTTAGTCCCATCTTAAGTCTGATCGTTCACTGTTATTTAGTCCGATCGTGTTCTTTAGTCCGATCGTGTTCTTAAGTCTGATCGTTCATTGTTATTTAGTCCGATCGTGTTCTTTAGTCCGATCGTTCACTGTTATTTAGTCCGATCGTTCACTGTTATTTAGTCCGATCGTGTTCTTTAGTCCGATCGTGTTCTTAAGTCTGATCGTTCACTGTTATTTAGTCCGATCGTTCACTGTTATTTAGTCCGATCGTGTTCTTTAGTCCGATCGTTCACTGTTATTTAGTCCGATCGTTTTCTTTTAGTCCGTCGTTCACACCATTACATTGGATGTTATTTAGTCCGATTCGTTCACTGTTATTTAGTCCAATCTTAGTCCTCTGGGACTGTTTCCCACTGTTTCTTGATTCCGTAGATCCCATCGTGTTCACTGTTATTTAGTCCGTCGCTTTAGTCACTTCACTGTTATTTAGTCCTGTTATTTGATCCTGTTGCTCGATTTCACTGTTATTCAGGAGCTGGAAAGTGCAGGTAAAGTATTTATCTTATTATTCATATAATAAACAGTGTGTGTGTCTCTTACTTATTGCTGTTGAGAATTTGTGTACTTTAGGTTCACTGTTTCTTCTCTTTGAGAGGAGGAGGTGTGTGTGTGTGTGTGTTTAATTGTGTCTGTTTTTACCTGTTAAAGAGAATATAATAACAACTTCCTGTAGGGGAAAGTTCTGTGTGTTTATCCTTTGCACAGTCATTCCATATCTCTCTCTCACTGCTTAAAATACGCTTTTTGAAGGTAATTGTGGCTTTTATTTTTATGCCTGTGGCTCTCTCAGATGACATGTCACACAGGTCCAGGATTAGCATCCCTCAGGGAGAACCTGGAGCCACTGGGGCCAGAGGGGCGGAAGAATCACACACACACACACACACACACACACACATCATCAGGAAGAGAACTCTCCCCAGGACGTCTTCTTTTTTCCGCTCGCGCCGCGAGAGGGCAGCACACACACACACACACACACACACACACACACACACACACACTCACACACACACACACACACACACACACACTCACACAGGGGGGGAGGATGTGGTGTGCCACTGGGAGTGTGAGTAAGTGTGTGTGTGTGTGCTGGGGAGGTGTAGGGAGAAAGACTCACACACACAGCCCAGGGGAGTGGCAGAGAAATCACACACACACACACACACACACACACACACACCTGGGATGCAGTGTGTGTCGTATCCATCTGGGTCCCATCTGTTTTGGGAGGGTGTGTGTGTGTGTGTGTGTGTCTGTATGTTTTTGTGTGTGTCTGCTCATGTATGTGTGTGTGTCTGTGTGTCAGCATGTTTGGCCTCAGGTTGTGTGTATTTTGTGAAGGATACAAATGTTGTGTATGTATCTACTCATCTCGGTTTTTATACTTATGTGTGTGTGTGTGTGTGTGTGTGTATATTTAGAAAGAGATACAAATATGGGGTGTGTGTGTGTGTGTGTGTGTAATAATGTGTGTGTGTGTGTGTGTGTGTGTGTGTGTGTGTGTGTGTGTGTGTGTGTGTGTGTGTGTGTGTGTGTGTGTGTGTGTGTGTGTGTGTGTGTGTGTGTGTGTGTGTGTGTGTGTGTGTGTGTGTGTGCGCCTCTTTGTGCTTCTCCTTAGTCAGCAGCATTTGGCTCAATGGCCTGAACACCTGGCTCCCTGAACATCTGCAGAGTTCTGAGCGCTACAACGGCAATGAATCCTCACCCCCCTCACCGAACCCCTTGGATCCTGAGTACCCAGCGTGCTATGCTGCATTGCCGTTTAAAATCAGTAAAATGATACACACCGCCTTGTGAGGGCCGCCGCATTCTGCAGCTCCTCCACTGAAGAGGCTACGAGGACTTGTGACGTCTCGGGGGTCAAACACTTCCAACGTTGCAGCGCAGCCGGGTGTGTGTGTTCAGGCGTCGGCCATCTTGCCCTGCCCCAGGTAGTGCTGGCCCTGGAGCCGAGCGTCCTGTTGGCCTTGTTGATTTTAGCAGCGTTCCAAACAGCAGGCCTTTTTGGTCGTTCGGCCCACTGATGGCCGGGCCTGCTGCCCCAGTGGAGATGAGGCCATGAGAGTGTGTGTGTGTGTGTGTGAGTGTGTGTGTGTATGTGTGTGTGCGTTTGTGTTTGTGTGGCTGCCCCAGTGGAGATGAGGCCATGAGAGTGTGTGTGTGTGTGTATATATGTGTGTGTGTGTGTGTGTGTGTGTGTGTGTGTGTGTGTGTATGTGTGTGTGTGTGTGTGTGTGTGTGTGTGTGTGTGTGTGTGTGTGTGTGTGTGTGGGGCTGCCCCAGTGGAGATGAGGCCATGAGCGAGAGGCTTATTTATCGTGCTAACCTGCGCGAGGCATTATCACCACGCTCCACACATGGGACAGACCACAGCAGGCAGAGCCAGGACTGAGTCAGCCAGATGTGGCCCAGTGCTGGGCCGGGCGCTGCCCCCACCCACACGCTGCCCCCACCCACACCTCTTTGAGATTATATCTAATGTATATGAGAAAGACAGAGAGCAGTGTGCCCATTGATTGATGTGTTTTCGGATGGTTCTTGTTTTATTGTATGTAGCGATTGTCTCGGGAGCACATCCGAGGATTGCGGAGCTGCCAACTGCCAGTTCTTTCTCTCGGCTCACGGATGCTCACTCAGTGCTTTATTTCCCACTCTCACGCCATCTGAAGAAAAGGTCTACAATAGTTAGGGGGATTTGTGGAAAGGTCTACAATAGTTAGAATTTCTGTAGTAATCTCATCCGTGCCCACCCCTAATTTTATGTTGCATTTTATATTTTATATACAGCCCTGACAGAGAAACATCACAGGCTCATATAACACAACTAATTGTGAATGGTTTAATAGTCTGGGCGTCGTCATCTGCGTTTGTAAGCTGATTGGGCACAGGGTCAGCCTGTCGCTCTCTCCTTCTCTCTGTTCTTCTCTCTACATGTCTTCCCAGTGAGTGATGATGCTGAAGGCTGAAGGTCCAGTGCCTCCACTCCTCTTCCTCGCCTCCTCTTGTTTTCTTATGCATTAGCGGCCGTGGGCCTCCGCTATCCCAGCCTCCTCTCAGCCCTCTCATGTGACCTGTGCTGCTCCGGAAAAGCCCTGATGGAGAGCCTGTCTGTCTGCTCTGATCTCTATTGCCCTCTGATCTCTATTATTGCTAATGGAGAGCCTGTCTGTCTGCTCTGATCTCTTGCCCTAATGGAGAGCCTGTCTGTCTCAAGCTCTGAATCTCTATTGCCCTAATGGAGAGCCTGTCTGTCTGCTCTGATCTCTATTGCCCTAATGGAGAGCCTGTCTGTCTGCTCTGATCTCTATTGCCCTGATGGAGAGCCTGTCTGTCTGCTCTGGTGTCCTCTAGGTAGGGGGGAGTGTGTAGATTTACCTGTTTACCTGTTTACCTGTTTACCTGTTTCTGTTCATACATGTCTTTTTCTCGCCTCTTTATTTCCCCTCTCTCTCTCTAAGCTTTCATACATCCCTCCCACCCTGCTTCAGAAGCTTTATCGCCCCCTTGTGGCCATGGTGTGTTTCTGCAGTCATCCCACTACAACCACAAACACTTGCTACTCATGTGTTTTTAGACTTCCCAGAGATCAGCATCTTCCTCCAAACCGCAGCTCACTGAGTCCCTTGTTGACATGTTGGTGTGTCAGTGTGTGAGACGTTGGTGTGTCAGTGTGTGAGATGTTGACTAAAAATGTCTGTATGGTGTGGCTTACCCGATATAGACACATTTTGGCGGGCTGAGCTGACACACACACACACACACTGATGCTATCTGAGTGCATCTGAAGGCCGCCTGGTGTGTGAAGTAGCTGCTACAGAAATCCCATCCCATCTGGTGGTCTCGGCGGCGCCTGATTAATCATGTTTTCCTTCTCAGCCTCCGCGTCTGGTGTATCACTTCTTCCCTCCACACGGTTCCCATTTTGCTCTTTGGTTTCAGGTGATTCAGCGTGTGATGGACAGGTTTGCAGTGCTGGACCAGTGGTGTGTGTGTGTGTGTGTGTGTGTGTGTGTGTGAGACAGGTTTGAGTGCTGGACCAGCTTCAGGTGGTTTCCTAGCGGCTCCCGCAATACAACACTTAGGTGGCATCAGTGCAGACTGACTGCTAAACACATCACACACACACACACACACACACACACCACACCAGACAACAGACAGACCTTTCCCCCCTGTTTGTTTCTCCATCTCTCACTGTCCAACTCTCTTTCTTTTAGATTCTTAGATTCTTCATTTGTGTTGTGTGTGTGTGCGTGTGT
>NC_063206.1:2826673-2904173 GCF_017589495.1 Alosa alosa | reverse complement strand
AGACACACCTAACAGCCCCTGACTCCCAGCTCTACACACACACACACACACACACAACACACACACACTCACACTCTCTCAGCTCCAGGACTTCATACACTCTACTTGTCTAGACGCATGTGGTGTCCGAGTCATCCATCATCTCCGTGGCGACGGAAGCTCTCCGCTGAAGCGCCGCGCTCCACTGCAGTGGCCAGCGAGGGCCGAAACCAGCGGAACACGCCGTGGAGAGGAGAAGCTGAGCCGTGTGTGTGTGTGTGTGTGCCATGTGTTTGAACAAGGCCGTCAGGGCCATACATTAGCGCAGAGCTGAATACGTCTGAATGTTTTGACTGTCAAAAGGAGGGAGACACACACACACACACACACACATGTGAAGGAGGAAGAAAACCCTTTAATGGCTTTCTGAAACCTGTGCAAATGAGCATCAGCTGCAATAGCAGCTGTGTGGCTGCCCCTCCCGGCACTGTGTGGGTAAATATAGGGGCGTGTATAAATAAGAGGGGGATTCTCCTGCTAGCTGCCATGGGTCTCATATGGAGTGTGTGTGGATTCAGCCGCTGATCTAAAGGGCATGCTGATGGGAGAGTGACGCACACACACACACACACTGGCACACACACACACAGGCACACACACACACAAACACACGCACACACGCACACACACACACACACAGGCACACACGCACACACACACGCATGCACACGCACACGCACACGCACACACACGCACACGCACACACACACACACACACACGCACGCACACACACAGAGACGCCGCCGCAGGGGAGGGGTCCACATCGGGAACAAGCTGTCTCGCCAGAATCCTGATAAAAACACCCATCACACACACACACGTATACACACAGACTTCCGTTCAAAATAGCGGTTATCACGCACTGGCAGTGTGGGCACCCTGAGGTCTGTATTTTTAGGCAGCAGAGGAAGGGAAGGGGTTAATGACCCACTCCACCTCTCCCCCAAACCTGCAGAGAGCAGACCCCCCCCACACACACACACCCACCCCTGATGCCTCTCACTCCCCAAAACCACCTCTGCTGAGAGAAGGAGAGATGAGAGGAGGAGAAGAGAAGAGGAGGAGAGAAGGAGAGATGAGAGGAGGAGGAGGAAGAGAGGAGAAGGAGAGATGAGAGGAGGAGGTGAAGAGATGAGAGGAGGAGGTGAAGAGAGGAGAGAAGGAGAGATGAGAGGAGGAGGAAGAGAGGAGAGAAGGAGAGATGAGAGGAGGAGGTGAAGAGAGGAGAGAGGAGGTGAAGAGGAGAGAAGGAGAGATGAGAGGAGGAGGTGAAGAGAGGAGAGAAGGAGAGATGAGAGGAGGAGTGAAGAGGAGAAGGGAGGAGAGCAGGACAGATGAGAGAAGGAGGTGAAGAGAGGAGAGATGAGAGGAGGTGAAGAGAGGAGAGAAGGAGAGATGAGAGGAGGTGAAGAGAAGAGAGATGAGAGGAGGAGAGAAGGAGAGATGAGAGGAGGAGGTGAAGAGAGGAGAGATGAGAGGAGGAGGTGAAGAGAGGAGAGAAGGAGAGATGAGAGGAGGAGGAAGAGAGGAGAGAGATGAGAGGAGGTGAAGAGAGGAGAGATGAGAGAGGAGGAGGTGAAGAGAGGAGAGAAGGAGAGATGAGAGGAGGAGGAAGAGAGGAGAGAAGGAGAGATGAGAGGAGGAGGTGAAGAGATGAGAGATGGTCAGATGAGAGGAGGAGGTGAAGAGAGGAGAGAAGGAGAGATGAGAGGAGGAGGTGAAGAGAGGAGAGAAGGTCAGATGAGAGGAGGAGAAGAGAAGAGAGAAGGAGAGATGAGAGGAGGAGTGAAGAGGAGAAGGGAGGAGAGCAGGAGAGGAGGACAGATGAGAGGAGAAGGAGCATACAAAGGTCAAAGGTTAGGAGGAGAGAAGGACTCCATACAGGGAAAGAGAGGATAGAGAGAGGGAGGGAGGAGGACAGAGTTGGGAAAGAGACAGAAGATACAGAAGGAAGGAGGAGAGGAGGAGAGGAGGAGGAGAAAAGCACAGATGAGAGAGGAGGAGAAAAGCACAGATGAGAGAGAGAGAGGGGGGCAAGCTGAGGGAGTCTAGTCAGACAGGCTGTTGTGTCAAAATAGGGTCTGAGAGGGGTGAGATGCCCCAGCAATGCCCCAGCAGTCTCCTCTCCTACCCCCACAAACCCCCCCCCCCCTGAGAGGGGTGAGAGCCCTGGGCCCTCCACCTCCTGTCCTGCTGCTCCCCACCTCTGTCCATACCCCCCGCCAACCCCACATTCCTCTCTGGGGTATTTATAGAGGTGGCATTTAAAGCTGGCACACAGTCAACCCAACTACACACACACACACACACACATATAAACACATACACACAAAATCACACACTCACAACGCACATAGAGATCCCAGACACTCTGGAGGACTTCCTGTACCCAATGATACAAAAAAACAACCCCCCTCCACACACACATACACACACTAACAGTAATACACAGACACACACACACACACACACATATACAGTATGCACAAAGAAACTGTGTGTCCATGTTTTTCACTGTTTGAATAATGTGTTTGCGGGTGACGATTGCCTACTGAACACAGAAAAGCCCTATTGGCAGAAAGCAGTCTTCTTGGAAGAACTCGGTTGCACCCAAGTTTACTAAATTGGTTTGGTATGATGGTTCAAGCCCATACCAACTCATTTGTGGTGAAGTGCCACCTAGTGGACATAAATGCCAAAACCGGCTCTTTAATGGCCCATATATTGTGGTGAGGTGTGAACTGAACATTTCACATGTAGGATCCCCAGGATATCTCTGGATGCATGTTTCAGGAAATACGGAGTGCTACCATTTACATATTTGTACATATGAGTTGTGTTTCTGACACTTGGCCACATATGCTCACGTCGTTGGCTGCCGTGGACAATCAAACTTTCAGCTGCCAAAACAAGTTTGTGCCAATGTCATGCCATGTGAAGGCTCAACATAAATGAAATCTGACATGCACACGCACACACACAGACGAACAGCCCTACCAAGCACTAGCTTAGGGGCCAGGGTCCCTGAAAACCTAGACCAAGTGTGACGGAGTACCGTCACTACAGTTGAGTATGCGCTCTGACTGCCATAACTATATCAATTTCAATATAATATAGGGTAAATATAATATAAATATAATATTAATATAAATATGCTACTTTTTTGTGTGAGGTCCTTGAATGTCTACAGTGTGCATCAGTAACAGGGACTCAACAAATAATTTTAAACTCCCTGACAGCATTGGAGGATCTTTATATTTGAAATACCCATTTTCCCATTTTAACAAATGAGTTATGAGTGGCATATCTGGATGTTGAACTAGTCATGGTATGTCAGTGTAATGGCAAGGCTGAACAGGCAAAAACACACACACACACATGCACATGTATACACACAGAAACATACTGACAGGCAGGGTGTCACCCCTCTTGTTGCAGACTTCATGTGTTCATGTGCATCCAATCTCCCGAGTGCGTTATCGAAACTCAATCCACTATGGGCAGGATCCAGGGAGGCACCATGGGGGGTGGGCGTGGTCCGGCGTTCCCCGGGTTGATTTAGAACCAGATGAACTGTTGCTATGAGAACATTCATGCTCTCTTTAGAATGGTATGACTGCAAAAACATATTGGCAGGAAAAGCATATATATGCGTTACAACCATAAGAGCTTTTCTCTCTCCGTATTTTCAGCCTCTCTATGTATTTTCTCTCTTTCTCTCTGTGTTCTCTCTATGTGTGTGTGTGTGTGTGTGTGTGTGAGTGTGTGTGTGTGTGTGTGTGAGTGTGTGTGTGTGTGTGTGTGTGTGAGTGTGTGTGTGTGTGTGTGAGTGTGTGTGTGTGAGTGTGTGTGTGTGTGTGTGTGTGAGTGTGTGTGTGTGTGTGTGTGTGTGTGTGAGTGTGTGTGTGTGTGTGTGTGTGTGTGTGAGTCTGTGAGTGTGTGTGAGTGTGTTCTTGGACTCTGGGGAGCAGAGCCATCCATTAGTGACGTGGTTCTGACAGATTAGGAATCTGACGTCCAAACGGATGGGAATCAGGATATGCTAGTCATGTGGGCCAGAGCAATCTGAGGAGGGCTGCAGCATTTGGACCAGGGCAACGCAGTGACCTCCTCTCGCCCCTTATCTGGTATTGGGCTCGACTCTCTTTCTCCCTCCCACTCACACACACACACACTCATGTGGGTCAGATCTGTGGGAAAAACCTGGCGAAGTGATTCTGTCCATTTTGGACGAGAGGAACTTGGAGTTGGTGGGTCTCAGGTTTCTCCCATGATGCCTCAGTAGCGGCGTCTCTGATGCCTTTGAAATGCTGGAGCTCCGACACTCCAAGAGGATTGAAACACCCACAACCTCTGGGCCACCATAGGACACTCCAAGAGGATTGAAACACCCACAACCTCTGGGCCACCATAGGACACTCCAAGAGGATTGAAACACCCACAACCTCTGGGCCACCGTAGTCGCATGATACCTCAAAAGTGGCTCCTATGGGCCACCGTAGGACACTCCAAGAGGATCGAAAGCACCCACAACCTCTACATGCCGATTTCAAACTCTCATCTCTCTCTCATCTGTACACATGCCTTAAGGGGGTGGGGGATTAGGACAATCCCAAGGTCCCTGCACTGACATGGGATTCCAGCATAGAGCGTGATCATCAGAAATTATCATGACCACCACTAGGGATTGTCAGTTTCCCCCCCTCGTCATCAACTTCCTACATTTTGGTCAACGATTCCCGGGACACCGAAACACCAGGACACATGAAACGTGGGCATGTAGCCCCACTAGACTTTTACGGAAAATTTCCGTTTGGTCGCCGGAGATAAAGACTGAATAAAGACTGCTTGGCTCTACCAGCTAGTCCAGGGAAAGAAACTTCCAGAGGAAATCATCTACCACCCTGGAAGTTCTCATCTCTGCCATGTGTGTGTGTGAGTGAGTGTACGTGTGAGAGTGTGTGTATGTGTGCTTTAGTGTGTGCCTGTGTGTGTGAGTGTCCATCTGTTCTCATAATGAGAATAAAAGTGCTAATGTGCGCACATCCAAAGTAAACGTTCCACACTTCGGGACAAACTTGCCAAATAACATGCAGATATGGAAATGTGCTTTGCACACCTGACAGAACAGTTAATCTAAACATGGCAGTTAAAGCACCACTGGTGGCTGCCAGACCTCATGTCTTTATAACGCATCTGCGAGTGTGAGACAGAGAGAGACAGTGTGTGTGTGTGTGTAGCACTGGAGTCTCTTCAGGTGTGGGCTGCTGGAAGAGAGTCATACCACCTGTCTCATCATCCTTTTTATACTTCCTGTGGTACACTTCTGCTACCTCGTGTGTGTGTGTGTATGTGTGTGTTATTTGTCTGTTTGTGCAAGGTGTCTCTATAAGGTGTGTGTACATGTGTTTGTGGTGTGCATGTGTGTGTGTGTGTGTTTGCATGCTTGTGTTGAGCACAAATAGTTCTGGATCGATGTGTAGGTTCCTGTAGGCTTGTGCGATCCATATGACAGAGGACACATAAATTACTGTTGAGGCATGCCTGTGGGATGTGCGTGTGTGTGTGTGTGTGTGTGCGTGTGTCTGTGCGTGAGAGAGAGAGATGAATGTTACAGTGGTTCCAACAGGGGGACCTAGATCTGACAACTTCTCTTTTCCTTCCCACGTTTACTCACCCCCTGATACCTCTCTGCTTTCTCAGGTGTGTGTGTGTGTGTGTGTGCATGTGTGAGTGTGTCTTCTCTCTTCCTCCCCATGTTTACTCACCCCCTGATACCTCTCTGCTTTGTGTGTGTGTGTGTGTGTCTGCGGGAATAGTTTTGCATTTGTGTGTGTGTGCGCACTTGTGTGTTAGGTGGGACCATACTTAAATTTGTTTATGTGTCTATGTGCATGCACAGGTGTGTGTGTGTGTGTGTGAGAGAGAGATGGAACAGTTTTTCTCCAGTGCCCTGTTGTCTCCCACCTGCTCCTGGTCTCAGGTCTCCACACCCAACACTCATGCTCCTGTGCTATGAGAGGGTGCTGGTGAGAGGGTGAGAGGGTGCTGGTGAGAGAGTGAGAGGGTGCTGGTGAGAGGGTGAGAGAGTGCTGGTGAGAGGGTGCTGGTGAGAGAGTGAGAGAGGGTGAGAGTGAGAGGGTGAGGTGCTGGTGAGGGTGAGAGGGTGAGAGAGTGAGAGGGTGCTGGTGAGCTGGTGAGAGGTGAGAGTGCTGGTGAGAGGAGTGCTGGTGAGAGTGAGAGTGCTGGTGAGGAGGGTGCTGGTGAGGAGGGTGAGAGAGGGTGCTGAGTGAGAGAGTGAGAGGGTGCTGGTGAGAGGGTGAGAGTGCTGGTGAGAGAGTGAGGGTGCTGGTGAGAGGGTGAGAGAGTGCTGGTGAGGGTGCTGGTGAGAGGGGTGCTGGTGAGAGGGTGAGAGGGTGAGAGAGTGCTGGTGAGAGAGTGAGAGAGGAGAGTGCTGGTGAGAGAGAGTGAGAGGGTGCTGGTGAGAGAGTGAGAGGGTGCTGGTGAGAGAGGAGAGTGAGAGGGTGCTGGTGAGAGAGTGCTGGTGAGAGGGTGAGAGAGTGAGAGGGTGCTGGTGAGAGGGTGCTGGTGAGAGAGGGTGAGAGGAGTGAGAGAGTGCTGGTGAGAGAGTGAGAGGGTGCTGGTGAGAGAGTGAGAAGTGCTGGTGAGAGAGTGAGAGGTGCTGGTGAGAGAGTGAGAGAGTGAGAGGGTGCTGGTGAGAGGGTGAGAGGGTGAGAGAGGAGAGTGCTGGTGAGAGAGTGCTGGTGAGAGGGTGCTGGTGAGAGTGCTGGTGAGAGAGTGAGAGAGGGTGCTGGTGAGAGGGTGAGAGTGAGAGGGTGAGAGAGTGAGAGGGTGAGAGGGTGAGAGAGTGCTGGTGAAAGAGTGAGAGAGTGAGAGGGTGCTGGTGAGAGGGTGCTGGTGAGAGAGTGAGAGAAGTGCTGGTGAGAGGTGAGAGGTGCTGGTGAGAGAGTGAGAGGGTGCTGGTGAGAGGGTGAGAGAGTGCTGGTGAGAGGAGAGGGTGCTGGTGAGAGAGAGTGAGAGAGAGTGAGAGGGTGCTGGTGAGAGAGTGAGAGAGTGCTGGTGAGGTGAGAGGGTGCTGGTGAGAGAGTGCTGGTGAGAGAGTGAGAGAGGTGCTGGTGAGAGGTGAGAGGGTGCTGGTGAGAGAGTGAGAGGGTGCTGGTGAGAGGGTGAGAGAGTGCTGGTGAGAGAGTGAGAGAGTGCTGGTGAGAGAGTGAGAGGGTGCTGGTGAGAGAGTGCTGGTGAGAGGGTGAGAGAGAGTGAGAGGGTGCTGGTGAGAGGGTGAGAGAGTGCTGGTGAGAGGGTGAGAGAGTGAGAGAGTGCTGGTGAGAGGGTGCTGGTGAGAGAGGTGAGAGAGTGAGAGGGTGCTGGTGAGAGGGTGCTGGTGAGAGAGTGAGAGGTGCTGGTGAGAGGTGAGAGGGTGCTGGTGAGAGAGAGAGTGAGAGGGTGCTGGTGAGAGGGTGAGAGAGTGCTGGTGAGAGGTGAGAGGTGCTGATGAGAGAGTGAGAGGGTGCTGGTGAGAGAGTGAGAGAGTGCTGGTGAGAGGGTGCTGGTGAGAGAGTGAGAGGGTGCTGGTGAGAGAGTGAGAGAGAGTGAGAGAGTGAGAGTGCTGGTGAGAGGGTGAGAGGGTGCTGAGTGAGAGAGTGAGAGGGTGCTGGTGAGAGGGTGCTGGTGAGAGAGTGAGAGGGTGCTGGTGAGAGAGTGCTGGTGAGAGGAGAGGGTGCTGGTGAGAGAGTGAGAGGGTGCTGGTGAGAGAGTGAGAGGTGAGAGAGTGCTGGTGAGTGAGAGGGTGCTGGTGAGGAGGGTGCTGGTGAGAGTGAGAGAGTGCTGGTGAGTGAGAGGGTGCTGGTGAGAGGGTGCTGGTGAGAGAGTGAGAGAGTGCTGGTGAGAGAGAGAGTGAGAGAGGTGCTGGTGAGTGAGAGGGTGCTGGTGAGAGGGTGCTGGTGAGAGTGAGAGAGTGCTGGTGAGTGAGAGGGTGCTGGTGAGAGGGTGCTGGTGAGAGAGTGAGGGTGCTGGTGAGAGAGTGAGAGGGTGCTGGTGAGAGGGTGAGAGAGTGCTGGTGAGAGAGTGAGAGGGTGCTGGTGAGAGTGCTGGTGAGAGGGTGCTGGTGAGAGAGTGAGAGGTGCTGGTGAGAGTGCTGGTGAGAGGGTGCTGGTGAGAGAGAGTGAGAGGGTGCTGGTGAGAGGGTGAGAGTGAGAGGGTGCTGGTGAGAGAGGTGCTGGTAAGAGAGTGAGAGAGAGTGCTGGTGAGAGAGTGAGAGAGAGTGCTGGTGAGAGGAGTGAGAGAGTGCTGGTGAGAGAGTGAGAGGGTGCTGGTGAGAGAGTGAGAGAGTGCTGGTGAGAGGGTGCTGGTGAGAGAGTGAGAGGGTGCTGGTGAGAGGTGCTGTGAGAGGGTGAGAGGGTGCTGGTGAGAGAGTGAGAGGGTGCTGGTGAGAGAGTGCTGGTGAGAGGGTGCGAGATAAATGCAGACCAAATTCCTTTGTATCATGATATACTTGGCCTATAATTACATTTGCCCTGTACCAGTCGAGAAATGGCTGTCAGAGGAGGTTCTGATCTGAGGCATTGCTTCCATTGAAACAATCTCTCCATTATTTGAAATATGTTGTATCAACCCTACTCCAGCCTTCTTGGTGCAGATGCTTGGCTCTCACTCTCAACATTTGCAACTTGCTGCTGCTCGCGATTTTTGTCTTACTGCAGTAGTTCACTCTACATGATACATGATATGAAACTTTGATTTTTTGGATGAAATATCATCTGTATATAAAACAGAGTTTTATGGACATCACCATCTCTCTCTGCTGAGCAAGGAGTAGTATGCATTGGAGGGCCAGGCTTCTACTGTGGGGTTTTGGACATGGGGATCTTTTTTCTTGCCCTTTTCAAAATGTTTTCCTCACAACTGATACAAACTTTGGATCCAATGTCTGTAAGACATTCTCCATAATCAAAAAGACTGAGTGAAAAGGAAAAAATGATATACATTTCAGAATTTTCAAATGAAATACAAATCAAGTTGAATTACACATGAAACATTGGTCAGAGGGCTAGTTCTTTCTTAGCTAGGAAAGTAGTTTCTACCTAACTAACTGTTTAGCTACTTGGGGTGAGAGAAGTAAGCAGTGTGGAGAGGCTCTACTGTCCACTGCTGGTCTGGACATGAACAAAGCTAACAATATTATTTTCCATTATTCGGTAATGACTTGAGCCAAAACAAAATTCAAGTAAATATAAATGTTGAATAAAGGTGTTTATCCAATGTTAACCTGATTCCAATTGGATCTGTGTTTCATAATAATTATAATAACACAAGGACATCTATGAAATGTATCATTATTAAATGTAAATATAAGAGCAACCCACCTTATGTCAGGGTTCTCAGTGTTTTAGTTCCGACCTTTGGCTTTTATTTTCGAGACCTCTTAACAGTAACAATTAAGCTATGTCATTTGTATTCTCTGAAGTTGTGGCCTACACATTCATCAACTAGCCTGGCTAACAAATAAGCAAAGCTAAACAGTAGTAAGATAGTTCTTCATAACCTAAGTGAAGTTAAATGGTGGGTAGGAGAAAAATAAGACACAATTTGGGTGGGTGATTGAACCGGGATAAGATCAAGCTAGAGGCAAGCAAACCAAAACAGTACTTGGGGCCCAGACAACCAGGCCCCAAGACCTGTTTCAGTTAAGAATAAGATGCAATGACAAGAAACTGTAGCCTTCATGCTTTGATAGTCAATGCAGTAAGTCTTGAAATGACCACTGTTACCGACAATACCGGGGATGCGCCCTCAAGGGGCCCCTCTCAGTAATTAAGCTGACAGCAACCAATAACCAGGTTTGTGGTCTCTGCTGCCGGAAAATATAAAACCACTCGCCAGTCATAATGAAACAGAGTTATAGATCTGGAAGCCAAGAAAAAAGAAAGAAGAGAAAGGAAGAGGGATGACAAGAAAAACAAGATAGTGGTAAGTGATAAATTACACTGGATAAAATAGCTCTACTTGTCTTGTACAAATGGTGTGAAAATATTAAGCAGCAGGGAGGGTAGCCCAACAAAAAAAATGTTTATGTTAACTACCTGCCTGGCTGACCCATGCTGCTTGTAACAAACTAGAACAGTTAAAGCATAACTTAAATGCTATGTTAAACTTTACAAGTAGGCCTAGGTCAATGTATAACATTAGCTTGGGATGTGATTACAGTAAGCATTGGTAGTTGTGAAAGCAGCTGCATCCCTTCTAAATATCAAAATATGGAAATGCTAACATATCTTTTCTTTCTCCCTTAAGGTGCTTTGCTTAAATTTCTCAGCCCTCAGCTGAGAAATTGAACTTTTTATGGTACGGTAGTGTTTTTGCTTATGTTCAAATGTTCAAAATGTTCAAAACTACAGCAGTATTTGCACTGTCAACATTTTTAAAGTGTGGGTGAACTTAAACTGTATGGCTATGCGGTGGTTCCTGTAGGCTTTGCGTGCGGTGGGGGCGGGGCCTCCATGTCCATTTTGCTTGGGGCCCCCAAATTCCTTGAAACGGCCCTGTAAAACTCAACTTTATATTATTATTTTGCGGACCCCTTGGCTATGGGTCGCAGACCCCAAAGGGCCCCCGGACCCCACTTTGAGAACCACTGCCTTATGTAACTTACCTTGCAGTAACAATGAATTTGTTAACATTCTTCTCACCACTGATAATGTCATTTGGACTTGAGACTGTATTTTGCCAGTGTTCCGTTTTCTTTCATTTTGGACACCTCATACATTGAGTGACAGAACACCCTGATTCATCATACTATATTTACATATTTGGTATTGTTGGATTTAGGACAATCCCACCTTTCCAACAAGCCATCATATGTGTTTCTATGATAATCACTAGTAAAGCAGCTTCAAAGTAAATGAAAACATTCTGCATAGATATTCATTTTTTTTGCATGTCCGCTTATTTTAGGTGCATGTTTACATGTCTCTATTCATTCCATACATCAAGATATTCACATCCAGTCTTTTCTAGTAGGTGAAGCAACTTCCTGACTATAAACATGCCAAGTTTCAAAGTTCTCAGAGCTTGTGTGATTGATATGCACTAATTTATATGCCTTAACTCCAATACGGACAGGCTATATTTTAGTCCTTTTTTGGTTTTAGGTTGTATAACAATATCTGTTAATTTAACAATCTTAGCAGTAAAATATTTTAGCCAAGAATCCATTTCATATATAGGGAGACCTTAGAGATGAGGAAAAACATTGTTGGGTTTAGTTCTACCTCCGGTAGGGGTATCTCAAAAACTAAAGCCCTTTCTGACCATTTGTCACTAGCCTTATGAGTAGTTCCTTCGCACGGAAATGAAAATATGTCAGTCTTGTACCTTTGACTTTTTTTGGATTTTCTCTTCGTTTTTTCACTCGAAATGATAATGTTGTATGCTTATGAGTTATGCCGTAGCTGGTTAGCCTAAGACATGCTGTAAAACTCTTTAGATGCAGATTTTTCCAAAACGTCAATGGGACAAATGAATGGGAATCTTACTTCCGGCACCTAACCACATTTCGGCTGTGGGCGGGACTGTGATGCTCTATTGCCTACCATACCAACAATTGCCATCAGTCCACCAGCACTAGAAGACATTGTTTCGATTTAAGTCAATGGCAACACCTCTTCTTAATATTTTATTAAAGTCAAAGTCAAAGTCAAAGTCTGCTTTATTGTCAATTTCTTCACATGTCAAGACATACAAAGAGATCGAAATTGCGTTTCCTACTATCCCACGGTGGAGACAAGACATATTTTACCAATTAGGTCCACAGACAAACATAACATTCAAGTAAACAATATAAAAAGTAAAAATAAGAAGGCACATACAATGAAGAAATAAGAGCAGCAAAATTTGGTTGAAATTGTGCAATTGTGCATACAGTAGACAGTCAATATAATAGTGCAAAAGTCAGGCCAATAAATGGCTGAGGTAGTTTTGTTTGACCTAAGTATGCAAGTGGCATAGTGGTGCAAGTTATGTAAGAGCAGCAGAAGTGTGTTCAGAAGTGTTCAGGACAACAGGACAACAGGACAACAACAACAAGTTGCAAGTGTGCAAGTGTACAAGTGGAGTAGTGCAAGGCAGCCATTGTGGGTCCAAAAAGTCCAGGATGTTATGTAGCTGAGGGGAGGGGGGAGAGGGGGGGAGAGTTCAGGATCCCAACAGCCTGGTGTATGAAGCTGTTGGTGAGTTTGGTGGTGCGGGGAGCGCAGGCTTCTGTACCTCTTCCCAGAGGGCAGTAGATCAAACAAATTGTGAGCGGGGTGACTTGCATCACTCACAATTGTGGTCGCCTTCTGGGTGAGGTGGGAGGTGTAAATGTCCTTCAGGGAGGGGAGTGAAGCACCAATAATCCTTCCAGCTGTGTTCACTATGCGCTGCAGGGCTTTCCTGTTGTATTCAGTGCAGCTTCTGCCCCACACAGCGATACAGCTGGAGAGGGATGCTCTCAGTGATGCCTCGGTAGAATGTGGTCATGATGGCTGGTGGAGCACTTGCTCGCCTGAGTTTCCGCCAGGAAGTACAGGCGGCTGAGCTTTCTTAAGCCAGTGATGCAGTGTGTTGGTGGTCCAGGAGAGGTCTTCACTGATGTGCACCCCCAGGAATTTGGTGCTGCTGCTCACTCTCCACCACAGTACCGTCAATGGTCAGTGGCAGGTGTTGGGTGTGACCTCTACGGAAGTCAACAACAATCTCCTTGGTCTTGCTGACGTTCAGCAGGAGGTTGTTGTCCCTGCACCATGTGGTCAGAAGGTCGACCTCCAACCTGTATTGAGTCTCGTCGCCCTTGGTGATGAGACCCACCAGAGTTGTGTCGTCAGCAAATTTCACTATGTGGTTGTTGCTGTAGGTTGCAGTGCAGTCATGCGTCCAGCAGGGTTTAGAACAGCGGACTGAGCACTCCAGGCCTTGGGGGGCCCCGTGCTCAGTGTGATGCTGCTTGAGATATTGTTGCCAACACGTACTACTTGAGGCCTCTGACAGAGGAAGTCCAGTAACCAGTTGCAGAGGTAGGTATTGAGTCCCAGTTTGTCAAGTTTGCAGATGAGTTGTTGTGGTATTATGGTGTTGAATGCAGAACTGAAGTCTATAAACAGCAATCTCACATATGAGTCTCTTTTTTTCAGGTGGGTGAGGGCTGGGTGGAGGGCAGAGCAGATTGCATCCTCTGTGGACCGCTTTGGCTCGGTATGCAAACTGGAAGGGGTCCAGGGTGGGGAGAATGGATTTGATGTGTGACATGACAAGCCGCTCAAAGCACTTCATGATGATGGGTGTCAGTGCCATGGGGCGGTAGTCATTGAAGCAGGATGGAGCAGTTTTCTTCAGCACAGGTATGATGGTGGCAGCTTTGAAACATGATGGGACGATGACTTGCTTCAGGGAAGTGTTAAAGATGTCTGTGAAGACATCCTTAAGCTCCTCAGCGCAGTCCCTTCAGCGCCCGACCTGGGATGTTGTCTGGGCCTGCTGCCTTACGGAGTGTTGATAGCAGCAAGTGTCCCTCTTCACGCTGTCGGCAGAGAGACACAGGGGCTGCTAGGTGTGGAGGGGAGGGGGTCTTCTGTGGGCAAGTGCTGTTTTGTGCTTCAAAGCGAGCAAAGAAACGGTTCAAATTGTTGAGCAGAGGGATGTTGCTCTCACAGCTCTGTGGCTTGGGATTGGCCTGAATGCCCCTGCCATAGGCTTTGTGCGCTCCTGCTGTCTTTTGAAGTGGGTGGTTTTCTTGCGGGGTGTATTTTGTGCTAGTGCTTTTTGCTTCCTTGATGCCACGGGACAGGTTGGCTCTCGCTGTTCTCATGCCAGCTTCATCCCCAGCTCTGTAGGCTTTGTCTCTGGCCCTCAGCAGCCTGAGGACATCCCCTGTCAGCCATGGCTTCCAGTTAGCCCGAGTGATGATGTCTTTTGTGTGAGTCACATCATCAAAGCACTTGGTGATGTAAGAGGTTACAGTGTCTGTGTACTCCTCTATGTCTGTCTGATTGTTGTAAGTGGCTGCCTGCTGAAACATTTCCCAGTCTGTTGTGTCAAAGCAGTCTTGAAGAGCATCAGAGGCTCCCTCAGGCCACACTTTTACCTGCTTGCTAACCGGGTTTGTTTGCTTTCCTTTCTTTGTCTGTATGCGGGGCATTAGCATAACAGTGATAATGGTCAGAAAGTCCAATGTGGGGGAGGGGAGTGGCTTTGTATGTTCCTTTGTGTGTAGTGTAGACCAGGTCCAGGATGTTGTCTCCTCTTGTTGGAAAAATCAACATGCTGGTGTAGCTTTGGAAAAACAGTTTTTAGATCAGCATGGTTGAAATCTCCAGCGAAGATGGTGAAACCGTCTAGGTGTGCCGTCTGTTGTTCACTGACAGCCTGGTACAGTTCACTAAGAGCTGTGTTCCTATTCCTTATTATATTGTTATATTATTATATTGTTCGTTGGATTAATAGCCTACAGTTGGCAAAGAAAAGTCGTTTTCCTACCATGGGTCTCCAACACACGTTCTCAAGCTCACTACATTTAAACACAATTGTTGCACGACTCAAGGCATTGCAGCCTACGAATTTAATAAAAAGTACTAAATCATGCATAATTAAACAATAACTCAATTTAGGCTAGGCCTACTTGGCTATGCAAAAAGATTTCTATTACAGCGCAACCCTTATTCAATGAACGGCTGCCTTGTCTCGCAATAAACAGCAGTGGAAATCCCAACACTTTTTCAACTGCATGGAACGTAACAGTGAATCATCTAATATCTCCCAGATTTCAGTGCCCATCAGTCCCAACATTTAGCTATATAATCAAACAGTCCAAAAGTAAATTAAATCCCAAACCAAACCGAAAATGTTATGCTTTTGATTTGATGCTTTACTGGTATGCCGCTCCAAACGAAACGCATGTCTAAATGCAGGTTAGAAATAAATAAAGCCTGCCTCGAATACCAGCCTGCCTCAAATAAAGATGCTGTGCTTTGCAAAATACCCCAGCCATAATTTGAGGATTTACGCTAAGCAAGTAGCCTGGATTATTTTATGATGGTTGTTAGTAGACAAACTGGCTTCAGATATCCAACAGAGTGAATATGAGATTGTGCAGTCTTACAGTACTGTAGATGGCTGTGGTTAGTGATGTGATGCTGTTAATGGGGAGTTTTACATAGTTAGCGCAAACCCTATAGGTTATTATTTATTTAGCATACCTATAAGGCTTTTTTTCCTTATCAAAAGTGAGGGGGACGACGGCCGTCTCTTCAGCACTGCGGGGGACATATCCATATCCCCCAAGTCCCCGTGCCGTCTCTTCAGCACTGCAGGGAACATATCCATATCCCCCATGTCACATACTGCACAGCGGCAGTAAACAATCATATCCTACCTTTTCTTGTAACTCCATAAAATACATTGCAATGCACGTCATCTACAACGTTTCCACAATCCTCAAAGGTTTTGAACATATTCCGTATCCCTTGCTGGTATTCAGACCAAGCTATCCACAAGTTATCTAGGCTAGCTTCAATGTTCCAAAGCGTCTTCTGTCATTTAGCGTTAGTGAAACAGCATAAAATGTATTTGTTGCAAAATATAATCCATGTACACATACAAGTTTATGTTTGGTCGATTCCCTTGGTGTTATGGCAAAAAATAAATAGTCCAGCTAGACGAGTTCTTGTTATGCAGCAAAAAATCCGATCCGTGCATCTCGAGCACTTTAACCCTTGATTAACCAGAGGGAGGTAGTGCCTACTCATTCAACCACAGTGGGCCACTATCGTAAGGAGCATGCCCCACGTTGTTGCTACCTACCTAGTGACATTTCAATTAAATTCATGTATGCTGACTTTGTTGAAAAGGGCAACAGATGCTCTTATGAAACGTACAGAAAAGCGGTAGAACAGCTTGACATCAGCTTTACCAAGCTTGGTGAAGAGAAGTGTGAGGAGTGCCTCCTTCATGATCAGCACAAAAACACTCCTGAAGAAAATGCGCAGATGGACTTGTGCCAGAAATGGCTACAACACAAGGAGTCTGCTGTGCAGAGCAGAGCAGCATATCAGGCTGGTGCTGAGAGGACCTGGCCAGAGGGCACATCGGTGAGAAGGGTGGACCTCCAAACGGTTATAATGTTGCCTTGCATGCCTGGTGTCAAAACGGCAGTCTTCACCAGACAAATTGTGGCATTTCATGAGACCTTTGCCACTGTGGGCAAAAAAAGGAATAAAGAAAAACATCTCTGTGGTCTGGTGTGGCGGGTCGCAGGGCTGGAGAGATTGCCTCAGCCTATGTGGCGGCAGTTGAGAAGGAGAGAGACCTTCTACACAGTTTGTTTTGGGTGGACAACTGCTCTGCCCAAAATAAAAATTGGTGCCTTCTGTCCACACTGGTCAGCCTTGTGAACGGGTCTACCACCTCAAGGGAGGACATCACCCTGAAATTTTTTGAGAAGGGGCACACTCTTATGAGTGCCGATAGTGTGCATCATGGTGTTGAGCGGGAAATGCGGAAACGTCCTGGAGGCAATATATTTGACTTTAAAGACTTCGCCAGTGTGGTGGCAAGCTCTAATTCAAAGAAGATGTAGGTGATTGAGATGGAGAAATCAAATGTGCTGAGATGGAAAGATGGCCATTCTGCTGCAGAGATGAAGAAGGCACCGAAGTTGAACCAGAAGGCTGAAATTCAGCTACGACGTGGGCCCAGGAGCCTCTGAGCCTATACAGACTGTGACTTTACTGAACTGGACTTCCTCCTGGCCAAGTTCGATCTCAAGATGCCCCCTCCCCTGAGGCCACATGACCGGGGCATTGAGGAGACACAGAAAGAAGACATCGTAAAAAAAACATTGTCCTCTTATGCCCCCCAACAGAAGGGTTTTCTGGCTCTCACTTGTGGAGGAGTGACGTTTAGTGTGGAGGAGGAAGTTTATTGCATCCAAAACAATGGAAATTACATTGTTTATGCCGACCGTCATAAGAAACCTTAATTTAAAGAATGAGTCACTTGTTTTTATCTCCATACATGAATTTTAAACCATCCATTAATTTGATGTCTTTGCGTTCTCTTTCAAATAAATTGTTTTTAATTATCAGAGATAGTTGTTGTATTTATTTTATACTGTACACTCTTGTGTACCTATCTGCAGTCACCCTGTTGGTTTTGCTGTGCACAAAATTGAAGTTCTTTAGTCTACGCATTGACTCCAACTGAATGCAGCACTGGATATTGCCAAATATTGATTATATGTCAGTTACTGCCTTTTGTCTTTGCACGACTCCTTATTTTTAGTACATAATACAAAGGCAGAGTACAGTATTTGACAAATAAGGGTCAAAGGTCAAAATATTTTTTATATACACACATTTCTTCATCAGGGAAACAAGCAAAACAAAACACTTTAAAGTATTTTTTCTCAGTTTGACACTAGTCAGTTACCGCCTTTTGCCTGTTTCTGTAGAGTTTCAGTAGAGCTGCTTCTGTAGAGTTTCAGTAGAGCTTAAGTAGAGATTCAGTAGAGATGCTTCTGTAGAGTTTCAGTAGAGATGCTTCAGTAGAGTTTCAGTAGAGATTCAGTAGAGATGCTTAAGTAGAGTTTCAGTAGAGATACTTCAGTAGATATTCAGTAGAGGTGCTTCTGTAGAGCTGTTTCAGTAAAGGGGCTTCAGTAGAGTTACAGTAGAGTTTAAGTAGTTTCAGTAGAGATGCTAAAGTAGAGCTGCAATAGCATTTGCAGGCTGGCACAGAGCTAAGCATGCTGGGATGTTTCAACACCAGGAACACACCCAGGGAGTGTTACATAGTCATATACATACGTATGTTCTCTTTCCACTACTGTGTGTGTGGGTGTGAAAGAGAGAGAGAGAGTTAGAAAGAGTGAGACAGTGTGAGAGAGAGAAAGAGTGACAGAAACAGAGTGTGTGTGTGTTCGTTAGGATCAAGCCTGTAGCTCCTCTGAGACCCAAAGCATTACACACTGAGCCCTTTCCATTGCCTGATCATGCCAGACGGGCTGTTGATCATGGCAGACGGGCTGTTGATCATGCCAGACGGGCTGTGGATCATGGCAGACGGGCTGTTGATCATGCCAGACGGGCTGTGGATCATGGCAGACGGGCTGTTGATCATGCCAGACGGGCTGCCGATCATGCCAGACGGGCTGTTGATCATGCTGTTGATCATGGCAGAGCGGGCTGTTGATCATGCCAGACGGGCTGTTGATCATGCTGTTGATCATGGCAGACGGGCTGTGGATCATGCCAGACGGGCTGTTGATCATGGCAGACGGGCTGTGGATCATGCCAGACGGGCTGTTGATCATGCCAGACGGGCTGTTGATCATGGCATCATGGCAGACGGGCTGTGGATCATGCCAGACGGGCTGTTGATCATGCCAGACGGGCTGTTGATCATGCCAGACGGTCTGTTGATCATGCTGTTGATCATGGCAGACGGGCTGTTGATCATGGCAGACGGGCTGTTGATCATGCCAGACGGGCTGTTGATCATGGCAGAAGGGCTGTTGATCATGCCAGACGGGCTGTTGATCATGGCAGACGGGCTGTTGATACGGGCTGTTGATCATGGCAGACGGGCTGTTGATCATGCCAGACGGGCTGTTGATCATGGCAAACGGGCTGTTAATCATGCCAGATGGGCTGTTGATCATGGCAGACGGGCTGTTGATACGGGCTGTTGATCATGGCAGACGGGCTGTTGATCATGCCAGACGGGCTGTTGATCATGCCAGATGGGCTGTTGATCATGGCAGACGGGCTGTTGATCATGCCAGATGGGCTGTTGATCATGGCAGACGGGCTGTTGATACGGACTGTTGATCATGGCAGACGGGCTGTTGATCATGCCAGACGGGCTGTTGATCATGCCAGATGGGCTGTTGATCATGGCAGACGGGCTGTTGATACGGGCTGTTGATCATGGCAGACGGGCTGTTGATCATGCCAGACGGGCTGTTGATCATGGCAGACGGGCTGTTGATACGGGCTGTTGATCATGCCAGACGGGCTGTTGATCATGCCAGATGGGGTGTTGGGGCTACCAGGCCTCACTGTTTTGGGAACACAGTGATGTCACATACTGCCCATCACAGTGTTTACAGGGCATCACACATACGTACAACACACACGTCAATAACCTCCATGCCTTTTAGTCTCCTATCACACCTGTGTGTGTGTGTGTGCCTGCATGTGTGTATCTGTGTGCTTGTGTGCGTGCGTGCTTGCTTATGAGCCAGAATGGATTCTTTCACACCAGTGGAAATCTGCGAGCGTTTCAACTTGTGGAAATATAAGAGTGGAAAGAGCATTTTCCTCCTTCACCACATTGTGACGGCCTTCGATTTAATATTACGGCCATAGTTTTCGCGTTATAATTTACATGTAACGTTTATTACAGGTATAAAGAGCATTTTTTCCTCCTTCACCACATTGTGACGGCCTTCGATTTAATATTACGGCCATAGTTTTCGCGTTATAATTCACATGTAACGTTTATTACAGGTATAAAGTTTTCTTTGAGCTGACGAGCCAGACACCTCACACACCTGTGCAGGGCTCTAAGTCAAAGCCCAGGCTCCCAAACACTTTTCCAGTTGCTGTGTCCGATCCATCCAGAGTGTGTGTTTGTGTGTGAGTGTGTGTGTGCGTGTGTGTGGGAGGGTATGTACATGTGTGTGTTAGTGGGGGGAGGGGTATGTACATGTGTGTGTTAGTGGGTGCGTGTGGGGGGGTAGGTACATGTGTGTTAGTGGGTGAATATATTGTGCAACCACATGGAGCACTCAGTTAAAAGTGAAATTGTGACTGAGTTTTCCTGGAGCAGGGTACGGTTCATTCAGTGTGTGTGTGTGCATGCCAGACCTCTCAAGTCTCACGCATTGAGCGTGAGACACACGCATTTCAATGACTTCACGACGCCTCACCGCCCACACATGGCATTTCACCTCGAAAAAAATTATTAACTTGCCCGGCATTACAGAAATTTCTAAGGGCTATATTTTACAAACGTGTCACACAACGTTGCTGTCTGTGCACTAATCGATAATGTTGGTATCAAAGCTCCGCTTCAACCTGTTGAATGCTATTTAATTGTTTAACGACACTTAATAGAACAACGTTGATTTTTGGAACTTCCATAGAAACAGAGCAGAGACTGTATAATACACTGTATTGCACTGAGTATTGTATATAGTCAATATAGTCATTTGAATATAACGTGGCCAAAAGCTAGCCTTCTTTCTATCTGTTAAAGATCAACAGATCAGTGGTTTACGCCATCTGCTCACCAAAAAAGCTGGTATTGTGTTTCCTGAATCCTTACATTCAGGCATTCAAATTAAACTTCATTAAAAACATGTATTTTTTTCTCCATTTCCTACCAGTGTATGATGCTTGCACGAGGGAAACATCCCAAAACAATAGCACACAAAGTATTTATTTTCTTATGCAAGCATCATGCAACCATGCAAAAGCAATGAAACTAATTATATCTTACATTAGTAAAGCAGTCCTCTGATGTGCATGTCACAAAACATTTAAGTGAAAGTGCATGTATAACAATATAGGCATAATAATGATAGTGATAATGATAATTACAATTTGATTTGGAGGGAGTGGGGTTGGGTACGTGTAGATGAGCCCTATGACCCCAAAGTCTGCCATGACTGGGCCTCAGGTCAAAGAAGTTTGAGAAAGGCTGGTCTACATAACCTGCATCAGATTGAGGTTTGCAGTGATGCGCCTGAAGGCACGGGTTGAGGACCCAGTCAGTTACGTCACAATATGCACATTTGTTTAAATTCATACCTACGTAATCACCATGACCAAAATTGTACTTTTTTTTACTTTGAATCTTGAAAAAAAAAATATTGACCTACCTACCGACCCATTTTTTTTTTTTTTTTTTTGGCTGTTACTGCAAACAAGAATATTTTTAAGGAAGGCCTCATGACTGAAAATGGCTGACATTGAACCACAGTGCTTTAAATGGGAGCCCCCAGTATCAGTCATCAAGGCTTCAAAATCTGCCACAAACACTTACAACATACAACATCACTCATAAACACACACACACACACGGACAGAACCACCACTGTTCAAGAGACCATTTTGGGGCTAAATGTGCTTTTTCTCATTTGGTTGTTTTCTGTTTGTTGATAGAGCAGAATGAGCCACTGTTGTTCAAAGGGCCCATTTGGGTGAAATTATTATTATAATTTATGTTATTATTATTTATTATTATTTACTATTGGGTTCTAGAATAAATAAAACAGTGTGTTTGAAATAATGGAATTTGTGCTCTCTCATGAAGCTGGGTCTATGGGACATGGGGAGGGTGGGTCTCTGTTGATCGGGGGGAGGGGGTGCCACGAGTAGTTCAAGCAGACGTAGGACTTTCATGTACTTTGATCACTGTGCCAATGCCAAGCCCCCTCCCCCCCTGAGAAACGAAGTCTCACTCCTTGCAAACTTCAAAACTTGAGAGCCCTGATGTCATCCACTCCACAGCACTATTATAAAGCAAAAGAGCTTGATCAGCTGGAGACTTCGCTCACTGCCATGCACAACTGAAAGGCTGAGGAGGTCATTTGTCCCCAGGGCCATTGAACTGTTCAATGCTTTACTTAAAGGGGAACTTGGCAACTATTTCAACGTAATAAACCCGTTTAGAAATCATTTGGATGGTTAAATGACCTGTTCCGGTGAAAATGGTGACTTTCCCCGCTGCGCATAGCGTCCCCAGGCGGAAAACCAACCTTGCAACATTGAGACTACCGTCCCGAAAGAGAAGTGAGAAACAAGAAACTCGTTTTAAATCGTGTTTCTTACCTTGTAACATCCACATAGTTCTGCCAAACGTATGCTAACAGTTCGCTAGCTTGTAAACAAATCCATGTGCTTTATCGTTACCTTTTCCCACAGTTTGAAATAGCATAATGCACAATTTCTCCAGCAGAGGGGGAAATCCTGCCAAGTTTCCCTTTAAGGGAAGAGGAGAGATAGACTTCTCTGCATAGTCTGTCTGCCTCTCCAGTCCATGTTTGAGTACCGACTGCCCACTACTGTTTTACTACTGCTTTACTACTGTCCACTACTGTTTTACTACTGCTTTACTACTGTCCACTACCTGTTTTTCTGTTCTTCACTAGCACACTGTTTTTTTCATGCTATATTAGCACACATGATCAATGGCTTCTGCTACAATACTGAATGGCTGTAACCCTATTACCTCAACCTATTCTTGCACTGACATAGTTTTACATAGTTTTTATTTTACCTTGTCTACAGTATACATTACTCTCTTATCTGTCCATATTATTTATGCTGGTCTCTAGACCTTACTCTTGCATTGTTGGACTACTGTTGGACTGCTTTTTGCACCTTCACCATGACACTTACTCTCTTGAGCACCTTACCATGCACACAGGCCAGTCCCGGCCCTGTCACTGCAAGCGTCTCATGGATCATCCTCAAGCACACTGTGGATTTTTTTTATTTCATTTATATAGTACATTTAGTATTTAGTTTTGTTAGTTTTTCTTATCTTCTACTGTCTCTATTGTACAGTGGAGTTTTGTTATATGTATATACTTATATTTACCCTTTCTGCTGTAAGTGCATGTTGTGTGTGATGTCTGTAGGCTACTGAGACCTTGAATTTCCCCTTGGGGATCAATAAAGTATCTATCTATCTATCTAAGTACCATCACAGAGGCTAGCTAGTGTTTTTTACTGCCATTGATGCCAATGCTTCTGACAGCTTCTTCTACTATGTAACGCAGGTAGCATTAGCCTTTTCACAGCAGCGACTCCTCTGTTCAGGGGAATATTGCGACTAGTGTCGTGACCACCATGCGCAAGAATAAATGGTTACGACGCTCCCGTGAAGTCACATTGTCGCGCTACAGATCGGGAATGGCGAGTATGTAGAAGCCTTAAGGTGTGTGTGTGTGTGTGTGTGTAGGTGTGTGTGTGTGTGTGTGTGTTTACTTGCAGGAATCTGTGAGTGTACATGGGGTTAAGAGTGTGAATGTGTCTGGGTGTAGGTAACTAGACATGTTGTGCATATACACTATGTGTGTGTGTGTGTATACACACGCTCAAGTTAATGGGTGCAAGATTTGTAGATAAATATATTGATGTGTACCTGTGTGTGTGTGTGTGAGAGAGAGACAGTGTGTGTGTGTGTGTGTGTGTGTATAAGGGAAAGAGAGATTGCTGTATGTCTATTTTCTCTCTTTTGTTATTCTACTGTGTTAACTGTAAAACTGGCTTTGGCAACACTGTATCCAAACAGACATGCTAATAAAGCTCCTTTGAATTTGAAATTTGAGAGAGAGAAAGAGAGAGAGACAGTGTGTGTGTGTGAGAGACAGGCTTGTGCAAAATTCCCGAATCTCTTAAATTCCAATATAATTCTTGAATTTCACTTGCATTTCAATTGAGGTAGCAAACAGGAAGCAGAATAGCAATTTGAATTGTGCACAACCCTGGTGTGAGAGAGAGTGGAAAAGAGACGACGTGTGTGTGTGTGTGTGTACCAGACCCTGGGTGTGTGTGTGTGTGTGTACCAGACCCTGAGTGTGTGTTTGTGTGTCTGTACCAGACCCTGGGTGTGTGTGTATTTGTGTGTGTGTGTACCAGACCCTGGGTGGAATCAGAAGCTGGATAACTTCCTGCCTGAAACAGAGCATCCATCTGGAAAAAGACTCGTCCTCGTAAATCACTGGATCCACTGAGATCCTCACATTCTGCACACACACACCCACTCTCTCTCTCTCACACACACTCACATATACAGTACTCATAGACACACACACACAAA
Source organism: Alosa alosa (assembly GCF_017589495.1). NCBI lineage: Eukaryota > Metazoa > Chordata > Actinopteri > Clupeiformes > Clupeidae > Alosa > Alosa alosa. Next base: position 2,880,250 of record NC_063206.1, on the reverse strand, counting down.
CACACACTCTCTCTCTCTGTCTCTCTCTCACACACACACTGACATATACAGTACTCATAGACATACTCACACACACTCTCTCTACCATGGATTAGCAGCATTATCCAGAATTGTTATGTTTCCCATAGAATGGAAATGAGAAGGAGAGGAGACAGAGGAGGAACAGAGGAGAGAGAGAGGGGGAGAGAGAAAAGAGAGAGGGAGAGAGAAAGAGAGAGAGAGAGACAGAGAGGGGGGAGAGAGAAGAGAGAGGGAGAGAGAGACAGAGAGGAGGAGAGAGAGGGAGAGACAGAGAGAGAAGAGAGAGAGAGGGGGGGAAGGAAAAGAGGCCTATACAGTGACATGCAGAATAGTCTTCACAAATACAGATGTGTGTGTGTGTGAGAGAGAGAGTTCCTCTTTCCCAGCCATGCCCCTACCATCTGCTAATGCACTTCAGATGCCTACACTCCGCCACATCTAAAACACACACACACACACACACACACACACACAGAGAGAGAGAGAAACAGACACACACCCTCTTGCAGGTAGTCTGAGTGCCTTCAGTGGGCTGTGTGTGTGCGGTGGCTCCGCCCCATCCCGCCGCCGTGAGTGCTACAGCAGCCCAGGGCCATAAAACATACTCTTCAGAAAAGAGACATAAAGGAACACACACACACACACACACACACACACATGCTGAAACTCTACAACAGAAGTGTCATTGTGTTGAGAATGGCTGGGAGGCGGAGAAGAAGGTGCTGAAAAGTGACAACCCCCCCCCCCACACACACACACACACACACAGAAAAGTGACCCCCCACACACACACACAGAAAAGTGACAGGCTGAAGTGCCCCCACACACACACACACAGAAAAGTGACCAGGCTGAAGTGCCCCCCCCACACACACACACAGAAAAGTGACCAGGCTGGAAGTGCCCCCCCACACACACACACAGAAAAGTGACCAGGCTGAAGTGCCCCCCCACACACACACACACACAGAAAAGTGACCAGGGCTGGAAGTCCCCCCACACACACACACACACACACACAGAAAAGTGACCAGGCTGAAGTCCCCCCCACACACACACACAGAAAAGTGACCAGGCTGAAGTGCCCCCACACACACACACACAGAAAAGTGACCAGGCTGAAGTGCCCACACACACACACACACAGAAAAGTGACCAGGCTGAAGGGAGAAAGAAAAAAGGGTGTTGAGTGCACTGTGCCATGTTGAACACATCACACACACACACACATCAAAATGTGAAATCTTCACACACACACACACACATCAAAATGTAAAATCTTCACACACACACACATCAAAATGTGAAATCTTCACACACACACACACACATCAAAATGTAAAATCTTCACACACACACACATCAAAATGTGAAATCTTCACACACACACATACATCAAAATGTTAAATCTTCCCACACACACATCAAAATGTGAAATCTTCACACACACATCAAAATGTGAAATCTTCACACACACACACATCAAAATGTGAAATCTTCACACACACACATCAAAATGTGAAATCTTCACACACACACATCAAAATGTGAAATATCCACACACACACACATCAAAATGTTAAATCTTCCCACACACACACATCAAAATGTTAAATCTTCCCACACACACACACATCAAAATGTGAAATCTTCACACACACACACATCAAAATGTGAAATCTCCACACACACACATCAAAATGTGAAATCTCCACACACACACACTGTGGAGATTCCTGTGGAGCACACACACACACACAGTCGGCCTCTCTGACTGGCTGCTCACACACATACACACACTCACTGATAAAGCACCTAGAGCCTGAACATTTACCATTCACTCACTAACAGTCTCAAACAATAACTGGATCAGATGAGATCCTTCTGTGTACACACACAGACACATACACACGCTTACTCTTACACACACTCACAGTTCCACTCACACACACATCCTGTCATCTCTCTCATTATGAATGTGCTGTGTGTTCAGTGTAGAGGAGCAGAGTGTGTATGGGTGATTGGCCTGTAGCTTACAGGAGAGAGACGTACACACACACACACTCTCTCTAACACACACGCTCTCTAACACACACTCTCTCTAACACACACACACTCTCTCTCTAACACACACACACACTCTCTAACACACACACACTCTCTCTAACACACACACTCTCTCTAACACACACACACACACACACACACTTTCTCTAACACACACACTCTCTCTAACACACACACACACACTCTCTCTAACACAAACACACACATACTCTCTCTAACACACACACACACACACTCTCTCTAACACACACACACACACTCTCTCTCTAACACAAACACACACACACACACATACTCTCTCTAACACACACACACACACTCTCTCTAACACACACACACATACTCTCTCTAACACACACACACCGACACACACATACTATATTTCCTCTCTCTCTCTCTCACACACACACACACATACATAGGCGCACACACACAGATACGCATATACTCTCTCACACACTTGCATACACACACACACATAGACGCACACACCGACACACACATACTCTCTCTCTTCTCTCTCTCACACACACATAGACGCACACTCACAGATCCACATCATATACTCTCTCACACACTTGCATACACACACACACACATGAGTGTGTTCACTGCCAGTCTTGTCGTTCTCTCCCTCCTCTTCCTCCTCAGGCCTCTTGTTTATTGGCTTGTCACTGTGACGGACAGTCTCCCACGGCAACGCCTCGCGGCCGGGTCCGATTTCAAAGGCTGCTGTTGACATGCGGGCAGCTCATGTGAACTGAGCTTTGAAGCCGGCGTCCAGCATCGGGCAAACACAATACCTGTTAAATATAGAGAGCCTAGCGCCAGGTATTACTGACTAACCACAACAGACCCACTGTCTGTCATCCACTTAACCACATACACTTAACAACAGTTTGGACAGACAGAGAGAGAGTGTGTGTGTGTGTAAGTAACTGTATTCAGAGCATGACTCATTGTGACAGAAGTAGACGTTGGAAGGAAATAATTGGACATGTGACACACATGCCAACAGGCCTCGACCTAGAAATGGTCAGAGGAAACGTCACGTCAAAGATAATAAAACACTCTACAGTATATGAAGAGGAGACGTCATGTTAAAGATCATAAAACACTCTCTATGAAGAGGAGACGTCATGTTAAAGGGTTGTTTTGTGTACAGTGTTATTCTACGGTATATGAGGGCTATTTTGTGTACGGTGTTATTCTACAGTATACAGTATGAGGGTTGTTTTGTGTACGGTGTTATTCTACAGTATATGAGGGTTGTTTTGTGTACGGTGTTATTATGTATGAGGGTAGTTTTGTGTACGGTGTTATTCTGAATGAGGGTAGTTTTTGTGTACGGTGTTATTCTGAATGAGGGTAGTTTTTGTGTAAGGTGTTATTCTGAATGAGGGTTTTTTTGTGTACGGTGTTATTCTGAATGAGGGTTGTTTTGTGTACGGTGTTATTCTGAATGAGGGTAGTTTTTGTGTACGGTGTTATTCTGTATAAGGGCTGTTGTGATGAACTATGTTATTCTGTTCTCCACTCAGCTTAGTAGGGGGCACTGTCTAGTGTGTGTGTGTGTGTGTGTCAGCATGATGGACAGGTGTGTGGCGGACCATAGACAACGTGTGACCTCCTCATCCCTCTCTGCCGTCATGACGACCCCCCAGTGTCAAGGCCACCAGTGACCTCTGACCTGGGAGAGGCATTTAAAGCTTCGACGCGGTGCCCAGCGGAAAGTACAGCATCATGGGTAATGTGAGAGCCCTTGACCTCTAAAGGGCGTTAGAGGAGTCGGGCTCATTGCCATGGCGATGATGTCCTGCACTCTAACTCATCCTGTCTCATGCACTAGTCTAGTTGTGTCTCCTTTCAAGGACGCTGTGTGTGTGTGTGTGTGTATACAGTATGTTTTATGTATAAATGTAAATGTGTGTGTGTGTGTGTTTTAAAAGCCCAAAAGAGGGAGATGACTGGGGTGTTATCTATCAACCCTGTTTGGGAAAAGCAACACACACACACACACCCTAAAAAGGGCGTGTTACATAAACATTTCTTTACTCTGTGTGTGTTGGTGTGTATCTATCTGTGAGTGTCTGTGTGTGTGTCATCATGTGTGTTTATCTATGTGCGTCCATCCCTTGTGAATGCTTTCAAAGAACAATCTCTCCTCTCAGCTTTGAAGTCCCTGCCAGTGGCAGAGAATAGCCCGCCAGTGTGTGTGTGTTCTCTGGTGTGCGTCTCAGGGGTGTGTGTCTAGGAGAGTGTGTGTTCAGGCAGGAGGTTGGCTCACCTTCAGCTCTAACGAGCCGCGACCCTGAGCCGCGCGTCACTCCGGCCGGAGAACCAGACAGAGGCATCTCCGCACCACAACCACAAACCAGAGCCCGGGCCTCTGGAGATGCACCCGAGAACTGGACACCAGTCGATCTCCGATGACTGCCTGCATTACAGTAACTTAGTTAGAGGACAGTATCTCCTACAGTTCCACTGTCCACCTGTTGGGGTGCCAAAGAGTTGCTTTTCACTGGTCAGAGAAAAGCAAGCAAGACTTTTGGGCTGCCAAAGGCTTTAAAAGCACAATGCAAGTACCCCTTATAGGTAATATCGGTACAATAGATCTTCTGGGCTGCTAAAGGCTTTAAAAGCACAATGCAAGTACCCCTTACAGGTAATATCGGTACAATAGATCTTCTGGGCTGCTAAAGGCTTTAAAAGCACAATGCAAGTAGCCCTTATAGGTAATAGGTACAATAGATCTTCACTTCTTCACTATTGAGTACTGTTGGTACGGGGAAAAACAGTTCTACCTAGCTCGAGTTGCAGCAGCCAACAGCTAGAGCAGCCAAGCAGCTACAGCGCTACACTCTGGGGGCATGAACATGGGGCAGCTATAGTGCTGCACTCTGGGGGCATGAACATGGGGCATCTACAGTGCGACACTCTGGGGGCATGAACATGGGGCAGCTACAGTGCTACACTCTGGGGGCAGAAACAGAGATCTATGTGAAAAATCACCGGCATTCTCCTTTAACAGCTGATCTCATTATCTGTTTCAACAGTTGATTTATCAACTAATTTAACGGCTGATTTAACAACTGATCTCATATGTTTCAACAGCTGATTTATCAACTTATTTAACGGCTGATTTAACAACTGATCTCATTTGTTTCAACAGCTGATTTATCAACTGACCTCATATCTATTTCAACAGCTGATTCATCAACTGACCTCATATCTATTTCAACAGCTGATTCATCAACTGATCTCATATCTATTTCAACAGCTGATTTATCAACTGACCTCATATCTACTTCAACAGCTGATTTATCAACTGACTCCACTGTGCTGCGTGTCTGTCCCCCTTTGTCTACACTCCAGGTCAGTGTTTACACACACTCCAGGTCTGAGTCTACACACACTCCAGGTCAGTGTCGGCCCAGTCCAGCTCCGGGATCAAAGTGCCCAACTCCAGGGCTGAGGGCTGGAGGGTGTTGTGTGTCAGAGGTGATGTTGGGTAAATAGTGGATACTCCACGCATGTAGGTTGCCTGCTGTTGGGTTTGGTCCGTCAGGGGACTGACACGTCGGGATCTCTGGTTGTGTCCATACAGGATGGCTGGGGATGGCTTTCACACACTTGTCTCTATTTCTAAGACTTTCTTTCTCACGTTGCCTAACCTTTTCCTCCATTTCTGACTCTCTCTCTCTCCCACCCCCCACTGTCTTACCCTCCTCTCTCTTTTCTCTTTCTCCCTTTCACCTCTTCAGCCAAGATGAATGAATACAGCTGTGTGTGTGTGTGTGTGTGCGTGTGCGTGTGTGTGTGTGTGTGTTGTGCGTGTGTGTGTGTGTGTGTGTGTTGTGAACACCTGTTCCCTCCTCCATCATCTGCTCATTCTCACACCCAGACGGCCCCTGCTAACCTGGGTTAGAACCCCCAAAGTCCAGAGGTCATTTACTTACTGACAGCCCTTTACAGTTAAATCTAGTGTGTGTGTGAAACATGTGTGTCCCAGAGAGGGGACATGTTTGTGTGTATGTGTGTGCGTGACTGATTATTGTTTGTGAAGCCGTTACGCTCCATATGCATCTCAATCACCGTGTGCTTTAGGTAGGTCATCCACGCCTAAACACAGCTTCATAACACACCTTAAAGTGTGTGTGTGTGTGTGTAAAGACAGAGCAACTCTGGAGGAGCGGTGAACAGTGGCGTGCTGAAGGTCCGGGGAGCGTTATAAATATCTCACATCATCACTGGTGGGTTTAAAAGATGAATCTGCTCCATGCCTTATTCTCTGCTGGCTATAGAGACAAAAGCACACCGTGAGTGTGTGTGAGTATGTGTCTTATTCTCTGCTGGCTATAGAGACGACAGCACACTTTGTGCAGAGAGAGCAGCACTGGACAGTTCTCTGGGAGTGTGCTGACAAGTGGATGTGTTTGTATACGCATGCCTGTTTATGTGTGTGAATGTGAATGACTGTGTGTGTGCATGTTGGGGTCATTCTGTTGTCCTCCAGAGCCAAAAGTGGCCTGATGTCCTCTACATACCTGAGGGACTGAGGAGGTGGGTGACAAGTGTGTGTGTGTGTGGACATACATGCCAGTGTGTGTGTGTGTGCATATCCATGCAGGTGTGTGTGTGTGTTGAAGTGTTTTATAAGGTAGTTTTATGAGGATGCTTCAGGTGTAAAATAGGCCTGGTGGTAATGTTCCATATGGGACACCAGACAGACATGTGATGTGTGTGTGTTCAACGAGGTGCATATGGACTATGAGACATATATAGATAGATAGATAGATAGATACTTTTATTGATCCCCAAGGGGAAATTCAAGACCGAACTGGATGATGCGATATGTCACTCACCCAAACTCTGCCTCATCACTCAAACTCCACCTCACAAGACACACACAGTCATGTCATAACTCTGTCATAGCAGATGTCATGGATTAATACATGGTGATAATATGCAACTGTGTCATTTCACCATAGTCAGTGATCGGATGTATCACTTGAAATCTATTTAAAAGCTGGAACCTTCATGGCGTATGGCGCTGGCTGGCGTTCTGGAACCTTCCAGGAGTATGGCGCTGGCTGACGTCTTCCGCCTCGGCCGCAGGGACGTCTGTCGTCTGTAGTCACTTGAGTTTGAGCCTGTCGCCGAGTCTTTCTTTCGTTATTTATTTTTGTCTTTCTCTGCCTAACCTACTTGTGGCAGCGCAGGACAGAGGAAAAGGCCATCCAGCAGAGTAAAAGGCCAGCCTGAGCTTTATAAGGGAGAGAGAAGTGTGTGTGTGTGTGTGTGTGGTAGGCCTAGTAGCCTGGTCTGGTTTCTTTCAGCTCTGGATGAATGCAGCTAAATCCCTCCATGACCGGAGAGAGAGTGTGTTATGTGTCCTCCTAAGTTTTATTAAAACTGCAGATGAACCCAGACAGAATTGGTTCATCCACTGAGTTGGAGTGTGTGTGTGTCTCCATTGCTGTTCACTTGTAACTCTGCTGATTTATGCCGTCTGCTGGGCTCCTTTAAGAGCTGCATAAATTCCCTGCTTTTTATGGTCAGGAGCCTGGACAGACCAGAGTCCAGACGCACCAGCTGACTCAGCACCAGGGCCACATTGGAGCCACATCAGGGCTACATTGGAGATACACCAGGGCTATCAAAGCCACATCAGGGCCACATAAGGACCATATCAGGGCCAGAACTGGGCAGACAACATCACAGTACTGTGTACAAAGAAGATTGGCTCTGAGGCAAGGTGAAGTAGATCAACACACACACACACACATTCATACATGCGCACACACACACACACTCCCAAGACTTGCACCTGTAGCTGAGGGTGTGGCTGGCTACCACCCCTGGATGAGAGATGAGTATGTAATGTCATATCAGTACAGAGTTTAGTTCCCATCCCCCGTGAACGTGTTTGTGTGTGACTGAGAGAAAATGTGTTTGGTGTGTGTCGGCTGGACAAAGCGATTGTATATGCTCATATAGACGCCAAAGGTTCATGGGGCACTAACCTTGTTTTGAGATAAATGTCTTTTATATATATTTATTCTTGGATAAATACTTCATTACCCACAATCCTGAACAATCCCACATTTGTACATATCAACCACATATTGTTTTGAACAACTCGTTTTTTTCTGCTCGCTGCCATCTTGCAAGGAGTGAGTTGTCCAAAATCTTTCTTTTTAGTAAACTATGTGTACACGAACAATGTTCTCAATTCTCGAGTTCATGTGTAGAGACACTGATGATGCTTCGATCAATGTTTCATGTTATGTCGAGCCTTCTTACGTGTTTGAAAACTAAAGTTTGACTCGGGTACGTTAATATTTCAAGTGACAAAATTAAGGTATGACTAAAGTTTATCTGACGATATAACATCCTACTCGACTGTGACTTCGTTAGTGACACTACTGTTAGTCGGCTAAACTAGAAAGAGCTAAAATAACTCACACCAACCTTATTTGCGCCTTTTATTCACATTTGCTCAAAGATTTCATAAGTATTTAAGCCCTTTTCGCTCCCTACGTTGATGTATTCCAAGCGATCTGCTTCAGGGGCGGGGACGTAGTAATTGAAACACCATGCCTGGGTACGTAATCGCTCTCAGGGACGCCCTTTGTTCGCTGGTTGGTTCGGCTGCCCAACTACCGAAGTAAACAAGGGCGAATCGTAAACAAGGGCGAATCAACCTATTCCAGACGGAGTACTGTAGGGAAAAGAAATCGAGCGGAAGTTCGTAGGCAGGCAGAGGCCAGGCTACAATGTTACACCCCTGACATCCAAAACTGTGGAGCCTGGTCCTTCAACAGAACCATCGCTGCCAGCAGATCCCTAAGCCTCTGTCGCTGAGACCACCCAAACAGCAAACAGCATTGTTTAACCGGCTGGTTCCGACTGCGTGGAGGCTTGCTATCGGGACATTGAGACGGGTAAAGCAAAACAGCTAATCATAGACAAAAAGGTATGGCCAAAGAGAACGCTATTTCAATGCCGAGTGGTACAATAATAGAGAGTGGTTAATTCTGTGTATAACTACAAAGCGGGCTTTCTGTGAAATATGCAGATTTGCTCATAAAAAAAGCTGGTAACCTTCTCTAAATGTGGGGATGTCAGCTTTGTGACTTGTACTAACAACTAGAAGAAGTGCCCACATCTACTGGATAGCCACGAAAAGCCCGTTTCACAAAGAATGTGTTCAGAAAAAGTGTGCTTCTTTCAACCAAATACCCGTCAGTGTCCAGCATGTTGGACAAGAGCACGTTGAACAGAATGAAGGGAAGGAATGCTCGAGCAGGGGCTCGCAATCAGGGGACATACAGGTGAACAAGGCACTTTTCAAAAGGTTCTAGAACTCTTAGCAGAGAAAACCCACAGTCTAAAAGCTTTCATGCTCGCCGGGAGATATACATCACATGAAATAATAAACAAGATTCTGCATGCAATGTATCGGGAGTCCCTTACAACTCTCCCAGCTGAGATTAAAAATACGGCAAAGTACTATGCAATTATTGCAGACGAAACGCGTGGGTATGAACAGCTGTCTCTGCGATGGGTATCAGCTGACTACACCTTACATGAGGATTTGTTTGTTGGACGCAGCATCGATAACGAACACAGTTGGAGATATACCGTACTGCTCAGATCCAGCCTTAACATCGCTGGCATCAGAGGGCAGACCTATGATGGCACATTTGTTCTACAGGGACAAATGTCAGGTGTGGCCAGAAGTTTTATAGAAATGAACCCCAGAGCAATGTCAATGCATTGCACCACCCATAGCTTAAACTCGATACTCCAAGAGGACATGAAGTCATCATAAATGCAGTATCATACGTGGTGTCTTAGTTCATGATGTACATGAAGTCATCATTAACTTTTCACATACGTGATACTGAGCCTTTTTTTTTTTTAGTGTGCCAGCAATACGCTTCTGTAAAAATCAGAGATAGATTAAAGACTCTTGGTGTTCTGCAGCAGATCAGTTTGCACCCAGAACTTTTCGTTCCGTCCTGCGTTACAGTCCAGCAGATCAGTTTGCACCCAGAGACTTTTCGCTCAGTCCTGAAAACAAGGTTGTGGCCTTTTGGAGAGACTTCTTAGAAAAGACTAGAATGGTACTATGTTCAACACCTTAACTCATTGAGTGCCAGTATTATGTTTTTTTAATTACGAAACTAAACACTCTAACACACCTTATATGTGATTTTGGGAACTCTGTGATGAATGGAAATGAAATATATGACGATCGAAAACTCATGAAAACGCATAATCTGGACATTTTATCATAACTCGCTGCGCTTTGGGTCGAATCAGTGATGCATGCATGTCAGCTCAAAAAACCAGGCCATTTTCGTGGGTCTATCACTAGATGGCAGTCTTGCCAGGTCACTTCCCGGAAACTTTACAGGCAACACTTTATATTTCATGAAAGACGTTATATCTCCATTTCTAGAAAAAAAACAGCGATTTTGATGAAAACTAGTCACTGTTTAGCTTGGGATTTCTCAGGAACAGAGGCGTGTAGAAATACACGGTTTGCACCCACTGAGAGCTTAAAGTCTCACCTTTCAAACGAGCCATTGTATGTGTTAGCTGCATAGCTATAACTCATAATATGCTGTGGCTGTACAAAAATCATCAACAATGGTCTAGATTGCTGGCACTCTAAGACAAAGCTTCCGAAAACAGCGTGGCATTCAATGAGTTAAGCAATTAACACTTTGAATGCCGCGCTGTTTTCGGAAGCTTTGGAACAGAGTGCCAGCAATCTAGATCATTGTTAACGATTTTTGTAGAGCCACAGCATATTCTGTGTTATAGCTATGGACACATATTTCTACATGCCTCTGTTCCTGAGAAATCCCAAACTAAACAGTGGCTAGTTTTAATCAAAATTCCTGTTTTTTTTCTAGAAATGGATATTTTATGAAATATGAAGTGTTGTAAAGTTTCCGGGAAGTGACCTAGCGAGACTGCCACCTAGTGATAAACCCACGAAAACCACGTTTTGACCTGACGTGTATGATGCGTCACTGATTCGACCCAAAATGGCAACCATCAAAAGTCGAGTAATAATAAAATGTCCAGATTGTGCGTTTTCATGAGTTTTCGATCGTCATCAATTTCAGTTCTATTCATCATAGAGTTCTGAAAATCGCACATGAGGTGTGTTAAGAGTGTCTATTTTCGTAATAATAATAAAAAACTAAAAACACAATATTGCATTTTGATAGGGATGCACGATGATATTGGCCTGACATCAGTATCTGCAGATAAAAGTTTCATAACTTAATTATCGGCATTGGCCGATATGGACATCTCTGCTGATGTGCCTGGTCGATAAGGTGACCTGTTAATTATGCGCATGTGAAGCAAATGTTTACATGAGCGCCAGATAGTGGTGGGTCGGTCGCGAACTAATCAGTTCGTTCAAACGGGTCTTTAAAATGAACGGCCTGAACTGATTCGCCTTTCCAGTTCTTGTTCGTTCATCGCTGAATCACACTGACCTGGTGCTGCTGTGAATGCCTATGGCCCAGCTTCCTAAGGCGAGAGCCAAACCAAATGCTGTTGTCTGTACTGTTTCTAAAACATTCTCATCAAATTGGCCAATGAGGGGCATGAAAGCATAGCAACCGTTTCCATGAAAAAACAAAAAAAACAAATGGGCTAGTGAGACTAGTGGGAGAGCATACAATTAGGGCTTTGACTTTTGCCCAAAAATCATATTCGAAGTTAGTTTGTTTATTAATATTAAAATTTGAATATATTCGAATATGTATTAATAATATTTTAACCATTAAATGTCTTCAGTAAGACCGATATTAAACTTAAGTTCTATATGTTCTGTCCACCAGAGGGCAGTGTATCAGTCAATGTCAATAGACTATGTGCACGAAAGGCTGAGTATTTATGCATGTGTTAAAATTGTTATTATTGAGCATAGGGCTGGGCGATAAAACGATAGCGATATGTATCGCAATAAACATGTAATCAATATTAATAAAAAATACGTTCGATAGAACATTCATAATTAAAAGCAACACACACCTCCTGCCTTACGTTGTCCATAAATAAATAGGCTAAATATATCTTGCATTGTAGTATGTCAAACTCTACCAGAGTAGGCGATAGAAGTAGGCCTACCTGAACACAGACTCTCCTTGCCCTGTGCACTCTCTCTCTCAACCTCTCAACAGGCGCATCCCTCCTCAGCATGCACCATGTAATCCAAACATTAATCGTGCAAGACGACTGGCTAAATTGCTATTAAATCCGGTTAGCATCATTAGCACGCTGCACGAATTTGTTCAAAACTGTTGCATTCAAATTGACTGCTAAATTCTAATCATCTCAATCCCGATGCAAATGAAAAAGTATTTTCCAAGACTCAAACGGGCCTGTCCCAAGGAGAAAAAGTATTCATTTGAAACTTAAACACACGTAGGGAAACTGAACAGTCTAACCATACTATGATAAACTAGCAAATTAAGCTAACATTACTTTGTTTACAATACAGTCACAGTATACATCCCGCCTACCAACAATAACAGCGATAAGAACGCGGCTCTTAGTGAATTGTACTAGGCTATCAGTGAACAACAGACGGCACACCCAGACGGTTTCACCATCTTCGCTGGAGATTTCAACCATGCAGACCTTAAAACTGTTTTTCCAAAGCTACACCAGCATGTTGATTTTCCAACAAGAGGAGACAACATCCTGGACCTGGTCTACACTACACACAAAGGAGCATACAAAGCCACCCCCCTCCCCCACATTGGACTTTCTGACCATATCACTGTTATGCTAATGCCCGCATACAGACAAAGAGTGAAAGCAAACAAACCGGGTTAGCAAGCAGGTAAAAGTGTGGCCTGAGGGAGCCTCTGATGCTCTTCAAGACTGCTTTGACACAACAGACTGGGAAATGTTTAAGCAGGCAGCCACTTACAACAATCAGACAGACATAGAGTAGTATACAGACACTGTAACCTCTTACATCACCAAGTGCATTGATGATGTGACCCACACAAAAGACATCATCACTCGGGCTAACTGGAAGCCATGGCTGACAGGGGATGTCCTCAGGCTGCTGAGGGCCAGAGACAAAGCCTACAGAGCTGGGGATGAAGCTGGCATGAGAACAGCGAGAGCCAACCTGTCCCGTGGCATCAAGGAAGCAAAAAGGAATACACTCACAAGATAACCACCCACTTCAAAGACAGCAGGAACGCACAAAGCCTATGGCAGGGGCATTCAGGCCATCACGGACTACAAGCCCGCACCACAGAGCTGTGAGAGCAACATCCCTCTGCTCAACAATCTGAACCGTTTTTTGCTCGCTTTGAAGCACAAAACAGCACTTGCCCACAGAAGACCCTCCCTCCACACAAGCAGCCCCTGTGCCTCTCTGCAGGACACTTGCTGCTATCAACACCCGAAGGGGCAGCAGGCCCAGACAACATCCCAGGTCGCAGCGCTGAAGGATCTGCTTGAAGAGCTTAAGGATGTCTTCACAGACATCTTTAACACTTCCCCTGAAGCAAAGCCATTGTCCCATCATGTTTCAAAGCTGCCACCATCATACCTGTGCCAAGAAAACTGCTCCATCCTGCTTCAATGACTACCGCCCCGGGCACTGACACCCATCATCATGAAGTGCTTTGAGCGGCTTGTCATGTCACACATCAAATCCATTCTCCCCCACCCTGGACCCCTTCCAGTTTGCATGCCGAGCCAAACAGTCCACAGAGGATGCAATCTGCTCTGCCCTCCACCCAGCCCTCACCCACCTGGAAAAAAGAGACTCATATGTGAGATTGCTGTTTATAGACTTCAGTTCTGCATTCAACACCATAATACCACAACAACTCATCTGCAAACTTGACAAACTGGGACTCAGTACCTACCTCTGCAACTGGCTACTGGACTTCCTCTGTCAGAGGCCTCAAGTAGTACGTTGGGCCTGTCCCAAGGAGAAAAAGTATTCATTTGAAACTTAAACACACGTAGGGAAACTGAACAGTCTAACCATACTATGATAAACTAGCAAATTAAGCTAACATTACTTTGTTTACAATACAGTCACAGTATACATCCCGCCTACCAACAATAACAGCGATAAGAACGCTGCTCTTAGTGAATTGTACTAGGCTATCAGTGAACAACAGACGGCACACCCAGACGGTTTCACCATCTTCGCCTGGAGATTTCAACCATGCAGACCTTAAAACTGTTTTTCCAAAGCTACACCAGCATGTTGATTTTCCAACAAGAGGAGACAACATCCTGGACCTGGTCTACACTACACACAAAAAGGAGCATACAAAGCCACCCCCCCCCCCCACATTGGACTTTCTGACCATATCACTGTTATGCTAATGCCCGCATACAGACAAAGAGTGAAAGCAAACAAACCGGTTCAAGCAGGTAAAAGTGTGGCCTGAGGGAGCTCTGATGCTCTTCAAGACTGCTTTGACACAACAGACTGGGAAATGTTTAAGCAGGCAGCCACTTACAACAATCAGACAGACATAGAGTAGTATACAGACACTGTAACCTCTTACATCACCAAGTGCATTGATGATGTGACCCACAAAAAAGACATCATCACTGGCTAACTGGAAGCCATGGCTGACAGGGGATGTCCTCAGGCTGCTGAGGGCCAGAGACAAAGCCTACAGAGCTGGGGATGAAGCTGGCATGAGAACAGCGAGCCAGCCAACCCGTGGCATCAAGGGGCAGCAAGGAATACACTCACAAGATAACCACCCACTTCAAAGACAGCAGGAACGCACAAAGCCTATGGCAGGGGCATTCAGGGCCATCACGGACTACAAGCCCAAGACCACAGAGCTGTGAGGAGCAACATCCCTCTGCTCAACAATCTGAACCGTTTCTTTGCTCGCTTTGAAGCACAAAACAGCACTTGCCCACAGAAGACCCCTCCCCTCCACACAAGCAGCCCCTGTGCCTCTCTGCAGGACACTTGCTGCTATCAACACCCGTAAGGCAGCAGGAGACAACATCCCAGGTCGTGCGCTGAAGGACTGGCAGAAGAGCTTAAGGATGTCTTCACAGACATCTTTAACACTTCCCTGAAGCAAGCCATTGTCCCATCATGTTTTCAAGCTGCCACCATCATACCTGTGCTGAAGAAAACTGCTCCATCCTGCTTCAATGACTACCGCCCATGGCACTGACACCCATCATCATGAAGTGCTTTGAGCGGCTTGTCATGTCACACATCAAATCCATTCTCCCCCCACCCTGGACCCTTCCAGTTTGCATACCGAGCCAAACAGTCCACAGAGGATGCAATCTGCTCTGCCCTCCACCCAGCCCTCACCCACCTGGAAAAAAGAGACTCATATGTGAGATTGCTGTTTATAGACTTCAGTTCTGCATTCAACACCATAATGCCACAACAACTCATCTGCAAACTTGACAAACTGGGACTCAGTACCTACCTCTGCAACTGGCTACTGGACTTCCTCTGTCAGAGGCCTCAGGTAGTGCGTGTTGGCAACAATATCTCAAGCAGCATCACACTGAGCACGGGGGCCCCCCCAGGCTGGAGTGCTCAGTCCGCTGCTCTTCACCCTGCTGACGCGATGACTGCACTGCAACCTACAGCAACAACCACATAGTGAAATTTGCTGGCGACACAACTCTGGTGGGTCTCATCACCAAGGGCGGCGGACTCAATACAGGTTGGAGGTCGACCTTCTGACCACGTGGTGCAGGGACAACAACCTCCTGCTGAACGTCAGCAAGACCAAGGAGATTGTTGTTGACTTCCGTAGATGTCACACCCAACACCTGCCACTGACCATTGACGGTACTGTGGTGGAGAGAGAGCAGCACCAAATTCCTGGGGTGCACATCAGTGAAGACCTCTCCTGGACCACCAACACTGACTGCATCACTGGCTAATAGAAGCTCAAGCCGCCTGTACTTCCTCAGGAAACTCAGGCGAGCAAGTGCTCCACCAGCCATCATGACCACATTCTACCGGGCATCACTGAGAGCATCCTCTCCAGCTGTATCGCTGTGTGGGGCAGAAGCTGCACTGAATACAACAGGAAAGCCCTGCAGCGCCTAGTGAACACAGCTGGAAGGATTATTGGTGCTTCACTCCCCTCCTGAAGGACATTTACACCTCCCACCTCACCCAAGAGGCTTACCACAATTGTGAGTGATGCAAGTCACCCCCCGGCCACAATTTGTTTGATCTACTGCCCCTCTGGGAAGAGGTACAGAAGCCTCGCCCTCCCCACCACCAGACTCACCAACAGCTTCATACACCAGGCTGTTAGGATCCTGAACTCTCTCCCCCCTCCACCCTCAGCTACATAACATCCTGGACTTTTAGACCCACAATGGCTGCCTTGCACTACTCCACTTGTACACTTGCACACTTGCAACTTGTTGTTGTTGTCCTGTTGTCCTGGAACACTTCTGAACACACTTCTGCTGCTATTACATAACTTGCACCACTATGCCACTTGCATACTTCCGGGTCAAACAAAACTACCTCAGCCATTTATTGGCCTGACTTTTGCACTATTATATTGACTGTCTACTGTATGCACAATTGCACAATTTCTACCAAATTTTGCTGCTCTTATTTTTTTCATTGTATGTGCCTTCTTATTTTTTTACTTTTTTTTATTGTTTACTTGGAATGTTATGTTTGTCTGTGGACCTAATTGGTAAAATATGTCTTGTCTCCACCTCTGTGGGATAGTAGGGAAACGCAATTTCGATCTCTTTTGTATGTCTTGACATGTGAAGAAATTGACAATAAAGCAGACTTTTTCAACCAGTGCTGCTTTTCATTCAGACTTATCTGCACATTTACACTCCCGCCCACACACACATCTTCACTGTCATCACTCACATACATCATACATACAGTACTCTGCTTGCAATAGTAAGTCCCTTCACCATACTTGCAGTACACTGCCCCCCCCCTACCTACACAGCACATTATTTCATCAGGAAGCTTCTCCAACACATCCCCAACATACTTACAGCACACTGCCCCCCCAATACACAGCACATTGTCTCATGAGGAAGTTTCTCCAACACACATATTGCACACTGCCCTCTCCCCACATACACAGCACACTATCCCATCTCCCCTGTCATCCCCCAACACACACACCAAGACCCTGGCAGTTGGGTTAGCCCCTCGAGCCATGGATCTGCCCTAAGGTTTCTTCATTAGTAAGGGAGTTTTCCTTGCCCCTGTTGCTCTTGGGTGCTCCTTGTTGGTGCCCCCCATCCCAATCCTCCCCCCACCTTTCTTATGCAGCCCTTGCCACTTAATCTACTAAACCCCTCTTCTACTGCATCTTTTTTGCCCCCCCCATAAATGCACAAATAGGCTGACACCAGACATAATTTCACTGCATTTCTTACTTCCAGTAACTATATGCATGTGACTAAACTTTCTTAGCCTGGTGAGCCAGACCCACATTAAAATGTAGTGTCTGGGCACTCACCGTTCGTAGTGCTCAGTCCGAGGGGCGGGATAATCAGTTGTCTTTCAAATTCCCTCTGCACGCAATAGGACATTTGTTTTCAAGTAGCAGGTAATTCAAGCCAAACCGTTGCAACTCTGCCATCAATCATTATGTTAAGCCCACCAAACGACTCTATACACGATTTCAATGCCTGATTAAGTTTCGATTGCTGGAGCTCACAAGCCAACGGAGAGTTGCTAGACTAGCGCAAATGTAATTCGCTGCCGCTAGGGGCGCGTCTAGATTTCTAGGCTAAAACTTACTTGTATCCTTGTATTTATTTGAGTGTTTTTCATGATTGTGTTGCCATTTGTTTTCCCTGTTTGCTTTGATTGATAACTGAGGTGATTAAAATCAGGAAGGTTCAGTTTAAAATAAAAGTGTCTAGTATGTCTGTGTGAGCTCACTAAGTGCGAACCAGCCAGAATGCTAACGTCACCTACAGGAGCCCAGATGACCAATAATAGCCTTGCTAATGAGCTCGCGATTTCACTTCGCGAGGCGTGAAAAAACCTCGGAATCTGAATTGAAAACAACGTTTACAACCAAATACATTTATAGAAATTATCTCCATAGGCTACAGGTTCGAATATTAAGAGATCCCTAAAATTCGTTCGAATATCTTTAATTTTTAAAATAATCGAATTATATTCGAATAATGAAGTTCGGAGTCAAAGCCCTACATACGATAGCTAATGGTTTACATTAACAATTCCATTTTACATTTCAGTATTGGCATTTACATTTAATGTAAATGGTAAATGCATACTGTCTTTGTATTTTCTGTGTCATGTCAGGTTAATAAATGTCTCTTCAATCTGTTTCATTCGTTTCGTTCTCGCCAAGACCCCCACCTGTTTCACTTCGGTCTGTCATTCTCGTTCAGTCAGTCACTCGTTCTTGGCTAGAAGCAGGGTGATTATGGCTCTGTAGCCTAGGCAAAATGGGGACTTGAAACCTTTTCATCAATATAATCTTTCTGCCAAGCCTTTAAACATGTTTGTCGGCATACTGGATGTTCCTTTATGAATGAACACATTTTTAAAAAAGAATTTAGCTGATCTAGCCGTAGTCTACTCTATTTACCTTCAATATGTCAATTTAATGTCAAGTTGAATGAACACATTAGCTACTGCTGCTTTGTCTAAAAGTACACATAATCATGAAGTTGCAGCTATATATTTGCCGCTACAATTACAGTGTTGTGTTGACCGTTTCCACAAACGAGGAGCTGAGAACCTGCATTCCATGAGTCACCGCTGAACTACGTTGTACCGGAAATGTGACTGAACGAACCAACGAACGACTCAGACTGAATCATCTTGGGAACTGAACGACCCGAACTGTCATGAGAACAAACGATAAAATCCACCACTAGCGCCAGCAACGTACTTCAACATGGCTGTGTGGCAGTATTCCCAAATTCCGGAAACTGATAACAAAATTGCTATTTGCAGGGCTTGTAAAGTACCAGTGATGCGAGAAGGGTAAAACGATACTCTTTTAACATTACCAATTTAATTACACATCTTAATCGCTATCATCCTAAACTCTACAAAGCTAAACCAGAAAAAACGGCACCAACTAAAACCGTGACGACGCATTGCTAAGCTTTTGTTTACAATGCAATCAGTTTCTAAAGTATGTAACGTAAGCTAACATTAGAAAGCTAGCTGTAAAGTTACTAGCCTAAGTGTTGTAGGTCTCATTCATTTTACTCTACAGACTGACATTTTAAGTTTACAGGGTTGCATTCATTTGAGAACAATGTGTCATTACAGTTCTACTACTACTGTAAGCTACTGTATGGCATTAGCCTGGGTGTTCCCATGCTGCCTTGCGCTACGATTTGATTCACGCTGCTAAGGCAGCCTGGAGACCATGGAGCACATTTTAAGCCTGAGATAGGGAACCAATCACAGAACAGGGGAAAAACAAGACGATGATGAGCTATGCACAGACGCATTTGATAGACATCCGTGGCACCCAATAAACGGATCCGGCATTTTTTCAAATCTGAGAAAATGAACGTTTGGTTCCCAGACCACGTCTCATTGAGAAGTGGTGGTGCTAGCCAGGCTAGTATGGCATTTACATGTTTGTGAAAATGTTCGGCTACTTAAAGGGACACCAGGCAATGTTTTCGTGTTAATTAATCATCTTCGTAAGTCGGTATATGGCTAAATGACTCATTACAAGGCGAATGAAGACTCTCGCCCGCCCCTACTGCCTGTAGGAAGAATATCCCGCTTGCAAGTTTGGTGTATCCAACCCGCCAACCTTCCGTCTCACAAAGTCTCAGACATTGCAATTACATCCTGCATCCCCAGCACAGAGGCAGGCTAACGAAACGCTAGAGATTGTTGCAAACGTGTGTATAATGGCAGAGCCGGCGAAGAAGCAGCGAAAACCCTTGACGGAAGATGCAAAGAAAAGGAAAAGAGCTTCAGACCGAGCGAGGGCTCACACACGTATCGACACTTACAGACGCTACGGGGAGCTTCGTAGAGAAAAAGCATCAGACTTGCCTGGTGTCCCTTTAAAGGTTGTATCAGCGATTGCAGGCCCAAAAAAGGTCCAAACATAAATGATCACATTCATCTAATCTTTCCTAACAATCCGCTAGCTGCCCACCCCATAAGCAGGCCGTCAAAATAACGCATCTCTAAATGCAGCCTAGGCTTTGAGATCTGCACACAAAAACAATTGCTAACAAGTGTTGCCAACCACTAAATCATGTTAAACTAAGTTATCTCCTTTGCAGCAGATCTAACGTGAACATTATGCGATCCATTTAATTGGGAACGCGTCTGCACTCACGAGAGGGAGAGAGAGCCGCAGGTTCCAGCTGGCTTGTCATTGTTGACAATTGATATCTCCTTATAAGAAAGTTTTAAAAGGAAATCATGAAGGCAACAGTAGTTCCCACTACTGACCATTTAAAAACTGTGAGAGGGCCCAGCTGTAGGTACAGCACTAGCCATAGCGGAGCAGGCAGAAGATCATTCAGAAATATGTGAACGTGAATTAAAGCGACTGTCTTAAAGCGACAAAAAAAAAAAAAAGTGCACAATTTATACATTTGTTAAACAGCATAAAATTAGAAGCATTTTTAAGCAATTCATATTTTAAAACAAATACGTTTCATACTAAATTATAGGCTATAAAAAATGTATTTTTTTTTTATGTGTGTGTCGTGGGGGGAGGGGGTGGGTTGTTGTGCGGCCCGCCGGCCAGTTTTCAAAACCCAATGTGGCCCTTGAGCCAAAAAGTTTGCCCACCCCTGTCTTAGTACATCACATTCGAATCTGCCTGCATTCTTTCAAGGTGCTTACTAAAACGACTGATTTTCGGTGGTTAGTCATAAAAAAGATTATAACTGTTAATTTGCTTATCTTTTTTTTGTCAAACCTTATAACATCCACATTGTTCTGCCAAACTTATGCTAACTGTTTCGCTAGCTTGTAAACAAATTCATGTGCTTTATCGTTATCTTTTCCCACAGTTTGAAATAGCATAATGCACAATTTCTCAAGCAGAGGGGTAAATATAGCTATTCCTGCCAAGCATGGCTTAGAGCAATGTTTCTTAACTGGTGGGTCGCGGAGTTGTGGTGAAAAAAATGCTAATTCATTGATACGGTTAAAAAAAAAAAATAAATAATAAAAAAAAAAACACGTCCAACTTTTCCGTTTATGCGAGATAACATGCAGTCATTTGAATGAACAAGATGTCAAAACGAAGGTACGATCCCGAATATTTGAAATATGGATTTAGTTGTGTCGGACAAAATGGTTCAGAAACCCATCTGTGTGGTATGTGGTGAGACACTCGCACATGAAACGGCACCTGGACACAAAACACCCGACGGTCAAAGATAAACCAGTGGAGTACTTTCAAAGACGGCGCCAAGAACTGAGGGCTTCACAGAGACTGCTAACGGCAACATGCTCCACACAAGTGCAGGCACCGCGCATCTTACCACGTAGCTCACCGGATCACGAAGGCCAAGAAACCTCACACCATAGCAGAAGACCTCATCTTACCTGCAACTGGATATGGTGAGGGAGATGGTCGATGAAGCGACCGCTAATAAGTTAAAAACAATACCGCTGTCCAATGACACCATTAGCAAGCACATTGAAGACATGTCAGAGAACATAAAAGAACAGGTGACAAGTCGTGTCCAGACAAGCACCCAATTCGCACTGCAAATAGACAAATCCACAGATATCGCCAATAATGTAGTGCTGCTCGTTTATGTGAGACACGTTTGGGAAGGAGACTTGCAAGAACAGTTTCTCTGCAGCAGAGATCTGCCCACCAGAACAATGGCAGATGAAATCTTCAACTCAGTGGATTTGTACTTGGGCTCCGTGGGTTTGACCTGGGGCAACTGCGTTGGGATCACGACTGATGGTGCAGCCTGTATGACAGGCAGACATTCAGGAGTGGTGAAGAGAAGGCCTCCTAGACATTGTCTAGACATGGTCTCCTAGACACCCTAGCAGCAAAAGACATGGTGCCAGAGCTTGGATGCACACTGAAGGATGTGGTTAAAGTGGTCAGTCACATTAAGCGCTGTGGGAAGAATAGCCGGCGTTTCAAAACACTTTGCATGGACTTGGGTGCTGAGCACCTACAGGTGCTGTACCACACGGAAATTCGCTGGCTGTCGAGGAAAGGTTTTGACCAGATTTTACGAACTTAAAGCAGAGCTAGCGGCATTCCTCTCTCAGACCAACTCAGCCTACGCTGAGCTGTTTGACAGCGAACTATGGCTCGCCAAAGTTGCGTATCTTGCCAATGTGTTCGAGCACCTGAACACACTGAATTTGTCTTTGCAAGGGAAGGGGCATAGTAAGTTCGAGCAGTCCGAAAAAGTCAGTGCGTTCAAAAGGAAGCTCACATTGTGGGAAAGCAGAGTAATCAAAGACGGGCTTGACATGTTCCCCAACGCCGGTCAAGAGGCACTTCAGCTGGACAAAAGAGCCCTGAAGAGCACCATCTCTGCACACCTCAACAAACTGCAAACGCGGTTTAATGACTACTTCCCGGAGAGCGCGCACAACAGAGAGGAAGAATGGGTACGTGATCCCATTGAAGCCAACGTTGAAAGCGCTGCGCTGCCAAGCGAGGAAAAAAAACCAGCTGATCGAACTTTCGTGTGACCAGACAATGAAAGCAAAATTCGGAAAAGTCACTCTGTGTCAGTTCTGGTGCAGTGTCACAGCAGAGTATTCCACGTTAGCCAGACAGGCAATTAAAATCTTATTGCCCTTCAGCATCACCTATCTTTGTGAAAGTGGCTTCTCCACTCTTGTCCAACTCGAATCAAAACAGAGGAACAGGTTGGACACTGAACACGATCTACGAGTTGCTCTGTCTACCATCCTACCAGATTTTCGAAGCCCTAGTAATTAGCAAGAAACATCCCCAACTCTCCCACTAAAGGTGCTCCTCATTGTAGTTATGCGTAGGGCCTACGTGAGAATATAGGAAATGTTTTTGCAATGTTTTTGTTAATTGCTGCGTTCATAGGCCTACTTGTTATTCATAACAAACCAGAATGTTAAATATACCAAATCTGTATTGAAAGCCTACCTGAGTAATAGTTGTTGCTCAAATTCCTGTTGCAATGTTCATACAGCCCACTTTGTTAAATGTCTTTATGTAAAGAAATAGTTGTTGCTCAAATTCCTGTTGCAATGCTCATATAGCCTACTTTGTTAAATGTAGGATAAAGTTGAAGTCCTGATTAAATTAATTAAAAATGAATTAAATTTTAAAAATGTTTTTGCCTGTTTATTAATCAGACATACAGCATAGAATGGCCATGCAGATGCAAACACAATTAGGCCTATAATAATAATAATAACAACAACAATGATAATAGGCCTTTAATAATGATAATGTTATTATTACACAGACCTATTATGGTTATATTATGGTTATCTTAACAACAATGATAATATAATGATGATGATAATAGGCCTAATAATAATAATAATGTTATTATTACACAGGCCTATTATGGATAAATTTGGTTATGGTTATATATGGTTATTTGAGAATTACATTTAAATTGACTTGAACGCTAAAAAAATTGGGTCGCGACCTAATGACAGTGGAAAATTGTGGGTCCCAAGACTGTTCCAGTTAAGAACCACTGGCTTAGAGCACCTTTAAGGTAAAAGTTGTTCCTCAGTAAAGTATATTTTGGGCACCTCAGGAGAAAGTGTCATTCTCAACCTCCATGAGGTTGCAGTGGGAGCAAATTCGTCGGCATCCAGTTTCTATTTCTAATTCCAGTTTCTATTTCTAAGATTACACAGTAACAATAGAATAGCAAGAGATATAGTATAATAATAGTGTAAAATAAAACAAATAATAAGATAACCTACCTACCATTATAAAGGAGGAAGGGAAATAAAAATACAGAAAATATCAATAATAACAATAATAACAATAATAAAATAATAACAATAAATAACATTTACATAAAACAGGTACAATTTGACATAGGAAGGTTTGTGATTACTATAATCAATTTAGATCTGTAAAGTATAGAGTTCATTTTTATGTTACATTGGAGATTATTCCAGGAAGTAGGGGCACCATAACAAAAGGCCGACTTGCCCAACTCAGTGTGGATACGAGGAACCTTGAGCATCAAACAGTGTGGATACGAGGAACCTTGAGCATCAAACAGTGTGGACACGAGGAACCTTGAGCATCAAACAGTGTGGATACGAGGAACCTTGAGCATCAAACAGAGTGGATACGAGGAACCTTAAGCATCAAACAGTGTGGATACGAGGAACCTTGAGCATCAAACAGTGTGGATACGAGGAACCTTGAGCATCAAACAGTGTGGATACGAGGAACCTTGAGCATCAAACAGAGTGGATACGAGGAACCTTGAGCATCAAACAGTGTGGATACGAGGAACCTTGAGCATCAAACAGTCATTTGATCTGGTCTGATAGGGAACGGGGGGCGTATTACAGAAACTTCCTATCTTAAAGGAAAATTCCGGTTTTAAGCACTTTTCTGGTTTGTTTTGGATGAACTAGAGTGGTGGACACCGAAATTTTGACGATTGGTCCTGTCTCGACTTTTTTGACTCGTTTTGAATCGCCTTTGACTTCTCAGGGTGGCTGGCAATGGGCATACTGTAGTAGGCTACTCAAACATGTCCTAAAACAACCCTTAACATTTGTTTTCAAAACTGTGCAACTCACCGAGTTAAATATAACATTTTATTTTATATTTATTCATTTCTCTCTGTGTGAACCTATAATATAGTATACAACTTGACTAAGCTAGATTCTCCTCTTTTCTTGCAGAAAAGAGACCAAAGCTACCGAAAACACTCTCTGACTCCCAGGCCCTGTTGGCCATAGAAAGGGAAAAGAGTCTCAACATTGAGAGAGAGAGGCTGGCCTTGGAGAGGGGGAGATTCGAATGGTGTAAGGGGCGAGGAATGTGCAGCAAAAATGAAATGTAATGTAATTTACACTGTTTTTAACATTTTGATGAATAAATTAAGCTTCTTAATGTAATTATTTGTGTATTTATTAGGGCCTTGCAAAAAAATTCTGGATCATTTGGTTCCTTGTATTCAGCCCATTGTAATTCGCCTCTTCAGGTTGTTCATTTTCTGCAGGTTCTATCTCTGAGTCAGGGAGGTTTGCAAATCTGCACATGTTATGTTGAACTGCAGTAGCTTTTATGAATAACACCACTTTTTCCGGAGAATACTGAAGGTAACCTCCACTGGTGTCATGGCATCTCCATCTGATATTGGAAAATATGTGTCAGGCTTATGGGTTTACGGTACATGCTTAATAGAACAGATAAGCCTACTTTAATGCAAGGTTCAATATCTTATACCTGCTCTTCCAGACTCCAAACAGACACTCCTGTCTTGTCTCACTGCATCAGAGTAATATTTTAAAAATTAGGCATACCGCATGTCTGCTGGTGTTTGTTCACCTCCCACTGGAGTCATTAGAAAAGGTTTTAATGGATATCCAGAATCACCAAGCAGCCAACCATTTTCTTCTTCCAGGTAAGTATTAATGTCACCGGAGATAATGAAGTTGACATTGGTGGACAATTAAAGATTTATTCTTTTCTAACTCTGGTGGATCTCATCACCAAGGGCGACGAGACTCAATATAGGTTGGAGGTCAACCTTCTGACCACGTGGTGCAGGGACAACAACCTCCTGCTGAACGTCAGCAAGACCAAGGAGATTGTTGTTGACTTCTGGAGAGGTCACACCAATCACCTGCCACTGACCATCGACGGTGCTGTGGTGGAGAGAGTGAGCAGCACCAAATTCCTGGGGGTGCACATCAGTGAAGACCTCTCCTGGACCACCAACACTGCATCACTGGCGAAGAAAGCTCAGTGCCGCCTCTACTTCCTGCGTAAACTCAGGCGAGCAAGTGCTCCACCAGCCATCATGACCACATTCTACCGAGGCATCACTGAGAGCATCCTCTCCAGCTGTATCGCTGTGTGGGGCGGAAGCTGCACTGAATACAACAGGAATGCCCTGCAGCGCATAGTGAACACAGCTGGAAGGATTATTGGTGCTTCACAGAAGCCTGCTCTCCCGCACCACCAGACTCACCAACAGCTTCATACACCAGGCTGTTAGGATGCTGAACTCTCTCCCCCCTCCACCCTCAGCTACATAACATCCTGGACTTTGGACCCACAATGGCTGCATTCCACTTGCACACTTTGCAACTTGTTGTTGTTGTCCTGAAAACACAACACACTTCTGCTGCTCTTACATAACTTGCACCACTATGCCACTTGCTTACTTAGGTCAAACAGAACTAACTCAGACATTTGTTGGCCTGACTTTGCACTATTATATTGACTGTCTATGCACAATTGCACAATTTCAACCCAATTTTGCTGCTCTTATTTCTTCATTGTATGTGCCTTCTTATTAACTTTTGCTGCTCTGCCATTGGTTGCTGGCCTCCAGGGGAGTTGGCCTCCTTCCTGTACCCGTGCTAACGTTTCATAGCTGCCCGCTGCCCGGCATAACTGGCATTCCCTCCTCCCTATACCCGTGCTAACGTTTCATAGCTGCCCGCTGCCTGGCATAACTGGCATTCCCTCCGCCCTGTGCCTGGGTGTTCTGGGCAGTGAGTGTGTTTTTCTCCATGCAGGTGGACCTGCTTCATGAGAGCACGTCTCCTACGTAATGCTCTGGTCAAACACACCTTCCAGGGACTGGGCAGCAAATTGGCAATCAATAAATCAACTAATGATTCACCATCTGATGTACAGCATCAGGTCTAGTGTTTCTTCAGAGAGGTTCTCCTCCAAACAGAGTCTAGGGCCCGAGGTTCTCCTCCAAACAGAGTCTAGGGCCCGAGGTTCTCCTCCAAACAGACTCTAGGGGCCGTTTCTGTGCCCAGGGGTATGGTGGTGTAGGAACCACAATCAGACTCATGCTGATTTTGAGGTACTGTAGCCATTGAGCCATTGACAAGGTCCTTACAAGAAACTGAATATCTATGTGTGTATATATGTGTATGTGCAAGTCTATATGTGTTAGTATGTGTGTGTGTTCCCTTCTCCTTGTTAGGCCAGGTCCATGGAGGTAATTCGTGTGTGTGTGTGTGTGTGTGTATTAGAGGGGGGTTGAGGGAGGAGTGTATATCATTTCAAACAGAAGCGGAGCTCTTTGATGTATGCGCGTCTGTTGAAGACCTGAAACCCAACCCCCTTCACCAGTGCAACGCCCTGCTGTAATTATAGCTCACAGGACAGCAGGAGACACTGCAGGAGGAGACGCATCAGGAGGAGTCACTGTAGCAGGAGACGCATCAGGAGGAGACCCATCATGAGGAGCAGGAGATGCATCAGGAGGAGACGCATCAGGAGGAGATGCATCAGGAGGAGTCACTGTAGCAGGAGACGCATCAGGAGATGCAGCAGGAGGAGACGCATCAGGAGGAGCAGGAGACGCATCAGCAGGAGCAGGAGACGCATCAGGAGGAGATGCATCAGCAGGAGCAGGAGACCCATCAGCAGGAGCAGGAGACGCATCAGGAGGAGACCACTCAGCAGGGTCACTTTACTGATTGGCCAGGAGT
Source organism: Alosa alosa (assembly GCF_017589495.1). Lineage (NCBI taxonomy): Eukaryota > Metazoa > Chordata > Actinopteri > Clupeiformes > Clupeidae > Alosa > Alosa alosa. The sequence goes on along the minus strand of NC_063206.1, from coordinate 2,852,481 downwards.
TCCTCGCCTGCCTGGCGTGCCGCTGTGGCGTGACTGGCATCACAAACATGCAGTGAGGGATGGCGTGAATACCTCTGTAGATATAGGAAGAGGGGATTCCTCTTCCTTCTCTCTATCCATGCTCCCTCACTCCTAAGAGTTCCCATGAGAAAAAGGAGGTTTCATCACAGGATGTGTTGTGATGTCATATCCTGTGCATTGAGCTCATTATCCTCATCTTGCATGACAGCAATGAATATCAGTGTGTATGCGTGAATGTCAGTGTATGTACATGAATGTTGATATGTGTGTGTGTATGTACATGAATGTTGGTGTGTGTGTGTGATTTCTGCAGCAGCCACATCCCTCATAGAACAACACGTCTCAGAAGACGAATCCGTGCACCATGTTCCTAGTCCTTAGTGCCTCCCTTGTCTTCACACACACACATACACTCCCTTCCATGTCCTCACACACACACACACTCCCTTCCATGTCCTCACACACACACACACACTCCCTTCCATGTCCTCAGTGTATCTATCCCTGAAATGCACACACACACAGGAGTTCTGGAGATGCCTCAGATTTTTCACATGAGGTGGTAGACCGCTCTCCTCAGTCTGTAATCACGCAGGATTCACGACCCTGACACACACACTCTACTGTGGGTTTGCTGAAGTACACACACACTCACAAAAACATGCTTACACACACTCACAAAAACATGTTTACACACACTCACACATATACATTCCAACAGACACATACACAGACAGACAGATACATACATCATACACAAAAGCATGTATGTCCATTTGTGTGCACACACACGCACGCGCGCTGACATTTGGTTGGCATCCTCATGCTTCTCATCCGGCGTTCCCATGGTGGCAGGGTCACGTGACTCCACAAACGCTGGTCAGAACATCTGTCTGTGGCCGCAGGTCTAGGCAAAGCAGAGGAAGTTTGCTAAAAACCCTCCACTAATTTAGTGCAAAACCCAAATTAGAGCGCAGAAGCCACTCCTTAAGCCGTTAAGAAGCCGTTCCTTATTGGAAAGGACAGTTCATATAAATATGCATAAAAATGTCATGAAAGTTGAAAGACAGTCATCTGATATTTTATCTGCTGTTTGTTTAGAGAATGTTAGTTGAGTGTAATACTCTTGCTACAATTTTAATCTCTAAAAAACTGACATCCATCAGCAGAGAGAGAGAGCATTTCTATCAGCAGAGAGAGAGAGAGAGCATTTCTATCAGCAGAGAGAGAGAGAGCATTACTATCAGCAGAGAGAGAGAGCATTTCTATTACTATCAGCAGAGAGAGATTGAGAGCATTTCTATCAGCAGAGAGAGAGAGAGCATATCACTATCAGCATTTCTATCAGCAGAGAGAGCATTTCTATCAGCAGAGAGAGAGAGCATTTCTATCAGCAGAGAGAGAGAGAGCATTTCTATCAGCAGAGAGAGAGCATTTCTATCAGCAGAGAGAGAGAAAGAGCATTACTATCAGCAGAGAGAGAGAGAGCATTACTATCAGCAGAGAGAGAGAGAGAGCATTACTATCAGCAGAGAGAGAGAGAGAGCATTTCTATCAGCAGAGAGAGAGAGAGCATTTCTATCAGCAGAGAGAGAGCATTTCTATCAGCAGAGAGCATTTCTATCAGCAGAGAGAGCATTTCTATCAGCAGAGAGAGAGAAAGCATCTATCAGCAGCAGAGAGAGAGCATTTCTATCAGCAGCAGAGAGCATTTCTATCAGCAGAGAGAGCAGAGAGAGAGAGAGAGCATTACTATCAGCAGAGAGAGAGAGAGAGCATTTCTATCAGCAGAGAGAGAGCATTACTATCAGCAGAGAGAGAGAGAGAGCATTTCTATCAGCAGAGAGAGAGAGAGCATTACTATCAGCAGAGAGAGAGAGAGAGAGCATTATCAGCAGAGAGAGAGAGAGAGCATTTCTATCAGCAGAGAGAGAGCATTTCTATCAGCAGAGAGAGAGAGAGCATTACTATCAGCAGAGAGAGAGAGAGAGCATTTCTATCAGCAGAGAGAGAGAGAGAGCATTTCTATCAGCAGAGAGAGAGAGAGATGAGTTGGCGACTACACTGGAAGAGTCACCCGCCACTGGACCCACTCTGCGCGACAGTGAGGCCACATTCCTGCTCTATGCAGATGATCTCATCCTTCTCTCATCAATGGAGAAAGGACTCCACACTCAACCAGACCTGCTTCCAAAGTTTTGCCAGACCTGGGCCCTGGCAGTTAATACAAACAAAAATAATGACCTTTCAAAAAGGATCCAGATATCAGGGAAGAGAGCATAAATTTAGCTTAGGCCACAAGTAATTGAACATGTTACAGATTATACTTACCTAGGCCTTAGAATCAATTACAATGGAAAATTTAACATGGCAGTGAATGAACTAAGAGACAAGGCACGCAGGGCTCTATATGCCATAACAAGACAAGTTCCTTTTGAAATTCCAATCCAAATTTTGCTTAAAATATTCTCATCAGTGATAGAACCAATTGCCCTTTATGGCAGTGAAGTGTGGGGCCCACTTACAAATCAGGAATTGGATAAATGGGAAAAACATCCAATTGAGACCCTGCACGATGAGTTCTGCAAACCATCCTAAAAGTCCATCGGCATTCAACAAACAACGCGTGCAGGGCAGAATTAGGCCATTATCCTCTTCTAATTAAAATTAAAAAAAGGGCAATCAAATTCTGGAAACACCTTAAATTAAGTGACCCACACTCTTTCCATTACAAAGCCTTGCAATACCAAGAGTTGAGCAAAGACAAGACCTCTCCTACCAACCTGGTCCACAGCCAACCTTTTCTACTAACACATACTAACACCCCAGGCGTGCAAGACCAGGTCCAAATTACCCAACATACTCCACCAAAGCAAATTTCCTCATATTTAAAAGATAATTATTATCAATATTGGCAATCAAAACCAAATCACAAAGCAAAATGCAATGCTATTTGGCCCTAAACAGAGAATATACACTTGCAAATTACCTGACTAAAATTAAAGAAACCAATTTGAGAAACATTTTGACGAAATACAGACTCAGCAACCACCACTTAGCTCTAGAAACTGGCAGACACAAGAAAACCTGGCTGCCCAAAAAGGAACGCTTTTGTAAGCAGTGCAATGGCAATGTTGTTGAAACTGAACTCCATTTCTTAACAGAATGCAAAACATTTCAAGCAATCCGTGAAATCTACTTCCCAAAATTTGAAGAAAAATATCCTAATTTTATGACTCTACCAATCCAAAGCAAATTACCTTTTATTTTGGGTGAAGACAAATCCAGCTGTATCATAGCTACCCAGTACATCCTTGCCTGTCACCAACTGAGGGACAGTGAGTGACTTAAATCGAACCTACATTTGTACATATCCTCACACAGAAACACACACGCACACACACACACACACACACACTGATATATCTCTAGCCACACACACGCGCACCCTCACTACCCTCTGTTTAAAAATGAAATTACATTACGATAATTCATACTATAGGCTGCCTATATAAATGTCCGTTTAGGCACATAATTCACTGATACATTTCTTGTCTGTTGTTATGTCCATGTCTTATACTTGTATGTTCAATGTATGTAATAAATGCTTTGGCAATACAAATGTCTAACTATTTGTCATGCCAATAAAGCACTTTTGAATTGAATTGAGAGAGCATTACTATCAGCAGAGAGATAGAGAGAGCATTACTATCAGCAGAGAGAGAGAGAGTATTACTATCAGGTGGAGGACGTACACATCAACGTGGCATTGAAGACGTTTGAGGCAGATGCAGTCCTCCATAACTGAGTTTGTAAAAGGCCAAGCTACGATTTTACACATCAACAAAAGATAGTGATTCAAGACCATCCAGCACACACACACACACTCATACACACTTCCAGAGTGCGAGAGATCTGCCTCTGCAAATAACATGGGTGTGAGCCAGAGTCTCATCTCTCAGACTTGGGTTTCAACACCTGCGCACAGACATCACACTCATACGCACACACACACACACACAGGCACATCTCTGAGAGTTGCTAAAACTGATGATAGTTTTACTGGAAAAGAAGACACTTTTACTGAAGAGTGCCACGATTGGAAGGGGCTGCGGAGGTTGCCTGAGGAATCACGCTTCCCCACCCTTGGCCATAAAACCTTTTACAGCATACACTTATGATCAGCCACATGGCAGCCCAGCACATTCCACCCAGCAAGGGAGAGAGAGATGGAGAGAGGAGTGCAAGAGAGAAAGGGATGGAGAGAAAAACACACAAGAGAGATGAAGAGAATAAGACCAAAAGAGAAAGGGATAGAGAGAAAAGCACACAAGAGAGATGGAGAGAGAAGCGCAAGAGAGAAAGGGATAGAGAAAAGCACACAAGAGAGATGGAGAGAGGAGTGCAAGAGAGAGATGAAGAGAATAAGACCAAGAGAGAGAGAGATGGAGAGAGGAGCACACGAGAGAAAGGGAGGAAGCGAGAGAGGGCGGGATAGAGAGATCTCTTTTGGGATGGAGAGAGGAGCCACAAAGAGAAAGGGAGGAAGCGAGAGAGGGAGGGATAGAGAGATCTCTTTTGGGATGGAGAGAGGAGCGCACAAGAGAAAGGGAGGAAGCGAGAGAGGGAGGGATAGAGAGATCTCTTTTGGGATGGAGAGAGGAGCGCAAGAGAGAAAGGGAGGAAGCGAGAGAGGGAGGGATAGAGAGATCTCTTTTGGGATGGAGAGAGGAGCCCACAAGAAAAAGGGAAGGGAGAGGAGGGATAGAGATCTCTTTTGGGATGGAGAGAGGAGCGCAAGAGAGAAAGGGAGGAAGCGAGAGAGGGAGGGATAGAGAGATCTCTTTTGGGATGGAGAGAGACCTTGAGCTGTGGCGGAGATGTCTGTTGGAAGCTGGGAAGTCAAGGTTAGCCAGAGCATGAGTAAGGGAAGTTGGATGAAGTGATGGATGGATGGAAAGATGGAGGGGCTTGTGGGAAAGCAGGGTCAGTGTAGGCCTTGGGGCAGACAGGCCCCTAGCGTTCCCAGCACAGGTGGGGTCGAAGGTCAAAGCAGGGTCAGCCACCACTGCACACACAGGGGACCACTGCCCCACTCTCTCTGAATGGCGTTTGGCTTTGAAGCGTGTGTGAGAGGGGAGACGAGTGTTTCAAAAAGTGTGTGTGTGTGAAGGACCATTAAGCACAGATAAACCATGAACACAGTTTAGCTTCAGGGGCAACAAGGTCAGGGACCATTCCCACAGTTCCAGTAAAAATGACGTCTTTCCTGTACTGTCAGATGAGTTGCTGAGAGGGCCTTTCTGTGTGTGTGTGTGTGTGTGTTAGATGAGTTGGCTAGAGTGCTCTTGAGTCAGAAAGTGGCTGATTTATCTCTGTAGGTAAAGTAAATGGACGCCAGTGTTTCCCCTATGTTTATTTCAGCATGGCGGCCCGCCACTGTTTAATTAATACCCCCACGGTATCAGAATCAGGGCAGACGCACAATGTAGTTGCACATGCTTTTTAAATAATGCTGCCGACGTATCCTCCCCTGCTGGCTGCCGCTCACATTGCAATTTAACAATAAGTAGCCTAAAACTGGTCAGAGGTTATTATGGCCCGTCCAGTTTCACTTCACATATTATATATTGTATTAATGTAGCCTATTTAAAACGTTAAATAGGCTACATTAACTAAATTAACTTTCTTCTCAGTGTTTCCTCTTCATTTAGCGGTGCCACTGCTTCAGAATTAGGGGAGACGCAAAATATTGTCCTGGAGCATAGTAGGCTAAATGCCCTCCGCTGGCTGCTGAAAATTGCAGATATTAAGGTGTGTGGAAATCTGCAAGGTATTGAGTTTGGGGGAAGTGTCCTAAATAATGTGTGGTGTAGTGGGGATGTAGTTGAGTTTGGGGGAAGTGTCCTAAATACTTGAACTGAATACAGAGTAGGGACCCTTGCTATTAGAGATTAGAGCTTGACCACTCTTGGCAGGGGAAGGGGCAGCTCTTCCTCTGATTGGATAATTTCATACACTCATTTGTATGGTTGCAATTTAGAATGTTGGGAGAGCTGCTGCAACGGTCCTCTTTAGCTTCAAATTTAGAAATTTGGCTGAAATTAGCTTAACATTGTCCCTGATTGGCTGAATGAAATTAGCTTAACGTTGTCCCTGATTGGCTGAAATTAGCTTAACGTTGTCCCTGATTGTACAGTCCCCATTAAAAGAAGGTGTTGTTGTGCTTTGACTCAGAAAAGTCTAGTCCTCAAGTTCCAGTTGTGTTTGAAAGGGTGGAGTTCTTAGATCTACAAGGTAATATTACACCGTTTCATACAAATAGGCTATTGCAGAATTACCTGAAAGCAATTTGTGATTCTCTGGGTCCAGCTGCTCGGCACCAGTGGGCCCATACCATATTTGGGTTCAAGCACCCGCGGGTACCCAGGTTTGACTCTGACCCGGTCATTTCCCATCTCACCCAATCTTTCTCCCTCTCTCTCTCTCTCTCTCTCTCTCTCTCTCTCTCTCTCTCTCTCCACTGTCTTGTCTGATTACAGGCCTAAAAGCCTTTAGTGATCTTTTGATCATTTCTCTCCTGATCTGTTGGTTTTTTACCATTAAAATCATATCATACTGCAGGTGTATTTAAGTATTTCAACTTTATCTCATTTTGAACCTCTGAACAGCTCAAAACTTCAGGAACTCATAAAGCATATGTTTGGATCTCTCTCTCTGTCTCTCTCTTACTGTGTGTGTGTGTTTGTGTGTGTCAAGTTTTGTGAGGTGGAAAAAGCAACCATGACAACTTTCTCCTGCTGATGCCAAAATAGAGATTTTATATTGAAAAGAAACTGACAGTTTCATAGGTCTCTCTCTCTCTTTCTCTCTCGCTCTCCCTCTCTCTTTCTCTCTCTCTCTCTCTCTTTCTCTCTCGCTCTCCCTCTCTCTTTCCCTCACTGTCACACTCCCTTTCACGTCCAGACACAGAGACACAAACTCATGTAGTTTAACAGTGAAGTGAAAACACAACCCAGTGTTTGAATGTGAGAACGGTCAGTGTGTTGCTAGCCTACATAAATATTTACTCTGTTCATTGTGCCGACGAGGGCTTGTGCACCAAGATCAAGATATACACACACAAATATACACAAGCCATACTCAAAACATGACTAACAAACATAATAACAATCACACAATCAAAACAGTCACATAACACTCCCATTCACAAAACATATCACAGCCCTTAGCTAGCTATAGCAGAGTAACTGGTACATAACATAACATCATATATTTCCTATGTGACTGAGGTTAGAAGCAGCCTGTAATATATCTGTAATATATTTAGTTTAGGCTGGCATGCATGCTACCATAGGTGATGGATAGGATTGCCATGATGTCTATGTGTGTGTGTGTGTGTGTGTGTGAGGTGCTCTATACAGCATCTCTGTCCACATGATGTCTATGTGTGTGTGTGTGTGTGTGTGTGTGTGTATGTGTGAGGTGCTCTATACAGCATCTCTGTCCACATGATGTCTGTGTCTGTGTGTGTGTGTGTGTGTGTGTGTGTGTGCTCTATACAGCATCTCTGTCCACTGTTAGTGAGCGCTGGGAAAGATCAGGGTTGTCGGGCTTGTGCCATTGGGATGTTTGTGCGTGTGTGTGTGTGTGCGTGCGTGTGTGTGTGTGCCCCCTGTGGAAGCGGATGTTTGTGCAGTCTGTCATCTCTCTGGACAAGTGTTTCCTGACCAGCTCTGAGAAACTCCAAACCCGAATCGAAAAAGCCTTTTTACAGGGGGAGAGAAACCCAGATTCCGCCGCAGGGAGAACAGCACTAATAGCACACGGACGGCCAGAGGAGAACAAGCTGGACCAGACGCTGGCCAGAGCTTGCTAATAAATACCGACTATCAAAACGTACAGGACTCGCCAATACAGCAGGGACGGTGGATATGTCTGAAAGTCCTCTGCTAACGGAGACTCATAAACGTGACTATCAAAACGTACAGGACTCGCCAATACGGCAGGCACGGTGGATATGTCTGAAAGTCCTCTGCTAACGGAGACTCATAAGCGTGACTATCAAAGCATTATTGGGACTTCGCCAATACAGCAGGACGGTGGATATGTCTCCCTCTCCTTAAAGAGACTCATAAACGTGTCTTTGTCGACCTAGCAGCCACTCGTATTTAGAAGTCCAGAGGAGGTCGAGTGTTTGGCTGTGAGCCCGATGGGTAGCTCAGGCTTCTAGAGAGCACTGGGCACTTTTATTTATTTTCTCTTTGCTTCCTCTGTAGGATGCTCTGTCTGCACCTGAGAAAGACTGATTACCCATCGTACATGTTTGTTTTTCTTTATGGAGATGAGATGACGTTGCATACACTGATCCTGTCACACATGTTTGCTATTCTTTATGGAGATGAGATGACGTTGCATACACTAATCCTGTCACACATGTTTGCTTTTCTTTATGGAGATGAGATGACGTTGCGTACACTGATCCTTTTCTTTATGGAGATGAGATGACTTTGCGTACACTGATCCTTTATCTGTAGCACTCGCCCCTGGTGTTTTAGTTACACTTGGAATTGTTCACTACAAATTCACCAAATTATGTTTTTACTTTCATTTGTCATATCATACCTTATTTAAGGCAGGTGAATTGAGGTTTGAACAGGCACACTCATACGCCAATAGTTTACAGTTTTTCTCAATTGCTTTGACCTGCTTAAGGAAACTGGGATCCGCTTGGTCTTCATGAACACTTTCTTTGCACAGCAGAAGTCATCTCTTGCGAATGTCTTCACACGTTATGGGCAGCCGTAGCCTACTGGTTAGCACTCTGGACTTGTAACCGGAGGGTTGCCCGTTCGAGCCCCGACCAGTGGGGACGGCTGAAATGCCCTTGAGCAAGGCACCTAACCCCTCACTGCTCCCCGAGCGCCGCTGTTGTAGCAGGCAGCTCACTGTGCCGGGATTACCTCACTGTGTTTGGCTGGTGTGTTGGCTGTTGTGATCGCTGAGTGAGTGTGTTTGGCTCGTGTGCTGGTTGTGGTGATCACTGAGTGAGTGTGTTTGGCTCGTGTGCTGGTTGTGGTGATCACTGAATGAGTGTGTTTGGCTGGTGTGATCTCTGAGTGAGTGTGTTTGGCTGGTGTGATCACTGAGTGAGTGTGTTTGGCTGGTGTGCTGGCCATTGTCCTGGGACGCCTTCACCCGACTGCCTGTCTTGGTTTAATTAAATTGACTTCATCCTGCTTTAATAGCGTGAGCAATGTGTGAAATCTATTAAGTTCAACATGTGGAACATTGAACAGAAACTAATTTCTCTCCCTTTTTTGGCCTTTTTGCCTTTATTTGGTCAGGAGCATGAGTCTGTGGACAGGAGCATGAGTCTGTGGTCAGGAGCATGAGTCTGTGGACAGGAGCATGAGTCTGTGGTCAGGAGCATGAGTCTGTGCATGAGAAGGAGAAAGAGAGAGTGATGGAGTAGGAAAGAGAGTGAGTGTGTGTGTGTGTGTGTGTGTGTGTGTGTGTGTGTGAGTGTGTGTGTGTCTTGGTGTGGAACAGAGGGATGAATCAATCATACTTTGCGAACACACATTTGCAGGTGAGAGAGTATGTGGCATGGCGCTGTGTGTGTGAGAGAAAGAGTGAGTGAGTGTTTGTGTGAGAGAGTGAGTGTGTGTGTGTGTGTGAGTGCATTTGCAGGTGAGAGTGTGTGTGGCATTTCGTTGGGCTTCCAGAGGGCTGTAAATCTACTGCAGCATGGCGGCTGAGAATAAGGCTCAACACGCACTCACTCACACACTCACTCACACACACACTCACTCACTCACTCACACACACACTCTCACTCACACACACTCACTCACACACACACTCACTCACACACACACTCACTCACTCACTCACACACACACTCACTCACACACTCACTCACTCACACACATACTCACTCACACACACACACACACTCACTCACACACACACACACTCACACACACACACACACACTCTGAAGACGGGTATCAGGATTCATGGGGCCCCCCTCTCTCTTCACTGAGATGTCTCCCATCCCTCCATCTCTCTCTCTTCACTGAGATGTCTCCCATCTCTTCAATGTTCTCTGTTCTGGGATTACAGTATAGAAATGGCACTATATCATGGGGGTATAGAATTGAATAACCTAATAGGTTTTCCTTCGAATCCTTCCCCTTATCCATCTCTCTCCTCTCTCCCACTCCATCTCTCTCTCCTCCTCCTCTCTCTCTCTCTCTCTCCCACTCCATCTCTCTCTCCTCCTCCTCTCTCTCTCTCTCTCCCACTCCGTCTCTCTCTCTCCCACTCCATCTCTCTCTCCTCCTCCATCTCTCTCTCCCACCCATTTCTCTTCCTCTCCCTCCCACTCTCTCTCCTCTTCTCCTCCTCTCCTCCTCCTCTTTTCTTTCTTGTCCTGTAGGTGTGTCCCCAGGTCCCACATATCAGTTCTTGTTCCATGGTGGCCCAGCAGGATGGGGCTCTGCATCTCTTACAGCAGAACATAAGCACACACACGCACACACAGGCATACACACACTCACACAGGCATACACACACGTACGTACACACACACACACACACACAGGCATACACACATGTACACACACACACACACACACACACACAGGCATACACACACACACACACACAGGCATGCATACACGTACACACACTCACACAGGCATACACACACACACACACACAGGCATGCATACACGTACACACATGCACATACACAATCATACATACACACACACACACACACACACACAGGCATGCATATTCACATGCTTACATACACATACACACACACTCTCTTGTGTATGTAAGCATGTGTACACACTCTCTGTCTTTGGTGGTATCCCCATGGTGCTGTTGGTCCTTGCTCTCCATGTCACAGCTGAAGAGATCCCTTCTTGCAGTACACCCCAGACAACACACACACACACCCCTCCTGTGTGAGACATGTGTGGGTCAGTGGAGGGGGGATGAGTCAGTGGGTTTGGGGCACCTGCAGAGGACTCGGCTGCGCTGAAGGACGCGATGGGGAGAGAGGGGGATGATGGGAGTTTCAGATGGCGTCATGAGAGAGAGAGACAGGGGGAGAGAGGGAGGGAGAGAGAGAGGGAAAGAGAGAGAGACAGGGAGAGGGAGGGAGAGAGAGGCCTCGCAGTGGGCATGGGCACAAGTCCAGATTCCCCCACGTCTGAGCAACGCTCTCTCAGCACCGAAACGCCAAGGAGAGTGTGTGTGTGTGTAGGCGTCCTTGACTCAACTGTATGTGAGGTCTATTTACTCGCCGCCGACGACAGACTAAATTCAAGACGGCGCTAACGTAAACTCCTAAAGGTACTGTCTGTATAAATCGCCTTGTAAATAAACTACCAGTGCTTTTCAAAGTTCTTAATGTCTGGTTTTCAGACTATTGTCAGACTATTTGCATATGGCTCTAGCTGTTCATCTGCTCAATGACGAACAGGTTAACTGCAAGGCTAGCACTCCAGCTGGTCAATATTAACGGAAAAAAAAATTGTCCATGAATACTTGTTTCCTAATTGGAAAACATGTCGGTAATGTTAATGTCACACAGCCTGTCCACAAAGGAAATCAGCCAATATGGGAGCTATTTTGACCCAATATGGGAGCTGTTTTGACCCAATATGGGAGCTGATTTGACCCAATATGGGAGCTGATTTGACCCAATTTGACCCAATATGGGAGCTGTTTTGACCTAATATGCCAATATGGGAGCTGATTTGACCCAATATGGGAGCTGTTTTGACCCAGTGGGAGCTGATTTGACCCAGTGGGAGCTGTTTTGACCCAATATGGGAGCTGATTTGACGTATTGGATGTGAGAATAGCCACAGAGGTGACTAAGTTGTTTTTCCCGACACTGGATTTGAGGTTTCCCCCACCTGCCAAATCCCACTTTAACCACTGCATACACACACACACACACACACACACACACAGGCCTCTGGCTGTCCTCCCTCTGCAGGAGTTTCCCACACTTCTCTGGAGATGGCTTGTGTTGTCCAGTTCCCTGCCAGACTCTCCCACACACACTCCGCTCTGCAGCGTTCCTCTGTGTGTGTGTGTGTGTAGGCGCCCTTGACTCAACTGTATGTGAGGTCTATTTACTCGTCGCCGACGCATTGTGACTAAATTCAAGATGGCGCTAACGTAAACTCCTAAAGGTACTGTCTGTATAAATCGCCTTGTAAATAAACTACCAGTGCTTTTCAAAGTTCTTAATGTCTGGTTTTCAGACTATTTGTCAGACTATTTGCATATGGCTCTAGCTGTTCATCTGCTCAATGACCTAACAGGTTAACTGCAAGGGGCTAGCACTCCAGCTGGTCAATATTAACGAAAAAAAATTGTCCATGAATACTTGTTTCCTAATTGGAAAACATGTCGGTAATGTTAATGTCACACAGCCTGTCCACAAAGGAAATCAGCCAATATGGAGCTATTTTGACCCAATATGGGAGCTGTTTGACCCAATAGGGAGCTGTTTTGACCCAATATGGGAGCTGATTTGACCCAATTTGACCCAATATGGACCTGATTTGACCCAATATGGGAGCTGTTTTGACCTAATATGCCAATATGGGAGCTGATTTGACCCAATATGGGAGCTGTTTTGACCCAGTGGGAGCTGATTTGACCCAGTGGGAGCTGTTTTGACCCAATATGGGAGCTGATTTGACGTATTGGATGTGAGAATAGCCACAGAGGTGACTAAGTTGTTTTTCCCGACACTGGATTTGAGGTTTCCACCTGCCAAATCCCACTTTAACCACTGCATAAATAATAACACACACACACACACACACAGGCCTCTGGCTGTCCTCCCTCTGCAGGAGTTTCCCACACTTCTCTGGAGATGGCTTGTGTTGTCCAGTTCCCTGCCAGACTCTCCCACACACACTCCGCTCTGCAGCGTTCCTCTGTGTGTGTGTGTGTGTGTGTGTGTGTGTGTGTGTGTGTGTCTCCAGGCAGTCTCACCCACTCTGAAGCTTAGAGCAGGGGTTCCCAAACTTTTCAACCCGCGACCCCAAAAATAACCATGCCAGAACTGGCGACCCCCACTATCCCTGGATGTGACTCAAAAAAAAAATAAAATGTGCGACCGCCATACTAACCAGGCTTATCCAAACACGGGCTTAACGACAACACAAAAGAACAGAGCAGCCTGTTATGATTTTACATATAGAAATTACTATATGATAAAAAAAGCAGAATACCTTAGTCAAAAATAATATCCATGTAACATGAGTGCACATTATTGCTGTTGTGCAAACTTAACTTTGAAACATTACTTTAATTTCCATTTTAACAGAAGAATATCTCAGTCAGGGTAATATCCACAAACTGTTGTAAACATATGTACATTGTTGCTCGCAAATTTTACATTTTGCCAACTATGTTTCAGCCGCTAATCTCATCTAATGAGATGGATGCGCGCTATCGCGTGAACACAGCAAGTCCATTCTTGTTTAATTGTGGAGACGGCCACACGGAGATCATCCTCCACATTTAGACCCAGCATCTGTATTTGTTTTTAATATACTGTATGTCAGTGCAGAGAAAGTCTTTTTCAAGACAGGTATGTGGAGCCAAACGCCAGTACATCCATCATGCCTTGAATAGCTGTGATATTCCTCTCGACTGAAATCCAGAACTCAGCAAGTGTCTTGGAATTAAAATCTGTCTTTAAAGTGTCAAGGACAGCTTTTTTATTTTTCCCCAAATTTATTTGATTTATGGAAATCATTTTTACCCACCACCCTCGGCGTCCCGCGACCCCCACTTTGGGAACCCATGGCTTAGAGGACCCCATTAACACCAGACACACACTCCCTCTGAGGTACTCCGCTCAGTGTGTGTGTGTGTGTGTGTGTGTGTGTGTGTGTGTGTGTGTGTTACAGTTACTCAAGTCACAGTGGAGCTCTAGACTGAGCACATACTTACCAACAGACCGCCAGTCAGTGCTCAGGCAGGAACACACACACACACTCACGCACACTCAAGACATTACTTTAATATAGTGATGAAGACCAACCCATTGTCAGAGAAACCTATGGAAACACAGAGTCATCAGTGCACAGATATTGAAACACAAACCACACACACACACACACAAACCACACACACACACACACACACACACACAAACCCACACACACACACACACACACACACACACACACACACACACACACACACACACACACACAGCTTTGAAGTTGCATCTGCCTCCTCCTCCTCCTCCCTCAGGTGCTGGAAAGTCGGCGCCCACTCAAGGATCACCGCGACACAATAATAATAACCATACGCGACGCCATTGGCACACATTGCACAAACACGCATCGCATACCAAGCAATAAGAATAATAATATAGCGACGCGACGCATCGCCATAATAATACACCGTACAATACCTTACACAATAATAATACTGCAATTTACGCACACAACACACAGACACACACACACCGCGACGCATTAATACCCGCCACACACGCACGCGACACACACAATTCACCACGCACGCACACACCACAGAGACAATAATAATGCACACACACGCATAATGCACACACGCACACACACCACACACACACGCACGCATGCACACACACACACACCACACACGCACGCATGCACACACACGCACACACACACACGCATGCACACGCACGCATGCACACACACGCAACACACACACACGCACGCATGCACACGCACGCATGCACACACACGCGACATTACCACACACACACACACACAAAGCCCCGGAATCCTCCGCCAGCACCGTCTCATAAAAGTCCAACCTGAACACAAGTCACTGTGCGTGTGTGTGTGTGTGTGTGTGTGTGTGTGTTTCTGCGTTTCTGCATCTCTCATAAAGGCTCTTTTGCCCTGTCTTCCTGGCCCTGCCACATCTGTCCTGCACATGAACAGCCCTGCAGAGGTCCCACACTGTGTGTGTGTGTGAGTGTGTGTGTGTGTGTGTGTCTCCTCAGCAGGTTGCGCTGTTCACACGTGTGGGGGAATGAGCAGTGTAACACTAGATGCGAGAGCATCAAAGACAGGAAGACACCTCTCCCAGGATGAGTGATGAGATCCTCTCTTTCCTCCAGACGTCTGTCTGTCTCTCCAGAAATCTCTCAGAAATCTCTTCCCCCCCTTTATTTCTCTCTCTGATCTGTCAGGGTTTCTTTTTTGTTCTGTTTCCCCCCAGTTTGCCGCAAGCCAGTTTCTTTTTTTGCGTTTGCATTGTGGTCCCACACTCAGAACTTACAATCTGGATCGATGAAGAGAAACTGCACACCATGGGAACAATTCTTCCTTAGGTTGGCTGCCTTGCGCGCGATTTCATTCACGCTGCTAAGGCAGCCTGGAGACCATGGAGCAAATTTTCGCCTGAGATAGGGGACCAATCACAGAACAAGGGGGAAAGCAAGACGATGATGAGCTATGCACAGACGCGATTTGATAGACATCCGTGGCACCCAATAAACGGATCTGGGCATTTTTTTCAAATAATGTGGAAAATTAACGTTGTTCCCCGTGACCACGCCTCATTGAGAAGTGGTGGCGCTAGCCAGGCTAGTTTAACCCTTAAAGCTGTTTGTCCTTAGAAAAGCTTTCAGCTTGTAGATCAGTGAAGCCTGTACAGTATGTCACATCCGGCCCGCGGGTGATAAGGGGAGAATATATTTTTTATTTTATTTTTATTTAATTTTCGGTGGAATCCATCAGTTGGTCTGTTGCTGCTGCTCGTCTCAGCTGCAGCAGCGTGCTGACGGTAGACTAGTCGCTATCGATGTTATCAAACTCGCTACAAAAGTATTATGATAGTGTTCGGTGCTTTTCAAAGCAAACTGCTATGGAAGACGAAGTTCTCCAAGCGCTATAGCCCACTTCCCTGTCTAAAATCTCAGCTTGTTAATCGAAAGTACGGATTGGCTACGCAAACTCAGGCATGAGTTTGACAATCGATCGAACGAATCACGGTTTTTGCTGAACTGGAAAAGGACTATGCGGTTTTTTGCTCTTCATTCACGATTGACGCTTCCGAGGTCCCAGGGGCGATCCAAATGGAACTGATAAAACTGCAGTGTTGTGCATCGTCGAAGGATTAGCCTACTCTGTATCTGTTGCAATCGAATCATTTGATCAATCATTGCCACCACAGTACCCAATGCTCACAGCCTTTGCAGGTAAAATACTTGTGTAAATATGTTTGTATGTTTGGGACAACGTATTTATGTTAGCAGGCCTTTTCCGTGATGAATATAAATCGAAAGTGCGAAATCGCCTGACGCACGGACATCTGAATGATGTTATGTAGGCTAAATAGCCACTGCCCAGAAAGTGTCCCCCGATATGGACAAGCTGGTGAAAGTTAAAAGGTGTCTTTTTGTTTTACTAATTCCTACTGGATATTCAATCACATGGCCTAACTGTTGGACTACTTTATTCTGGCGCTTACTTTCTGTGACTCGTATAGGCCTACTTGGCCAGGCCTTCTTTTAATTGGCCTAATTATGCATTGACGTGTTTTCATGTGCAAGCCTTCAACAAATATAATAAAAGTAACACTTGTGTTATTTATAGGAAATGTGTTTTGTTAGCACCTAGTCTATTTTGTTGCATTTCTAATTTATAGATGTAGTCTACTTGCATGGATAGGAAAACGTTTTTAGAGGGCAACTGTCTCCTGCTTTAGGTTATGTAATTGTAGGGCTCATTGTGAGGTTAATTTGGTGCCAATGGAATTTCTTTTTGATGTGTAGACCTTCATGAATAATTTCAAATAGCCTACCTATCCATGTGTTTGGCATTTTCAGTGTTTGGCATTTTCAGTCCGAAAGTGTAATTCGGCCCCCTGAAATCTTACTTGAAAAAAAATCTGGCCCCCTGTCCAATTTCACCCTGGCATCCCTGTTGTAGATGGACCACTTTTCTTTACTGTGCTATACAGTATGTGTCCCATACATTTGAAGAAGCTCGAGACGTGTCCCATACATTTGAAGAATCTTGAGATCCATACATGTCCCATACATTTGAAGAATCTTGAGATGACTGTGCCATATGTGTCCCATACATTTGAAGAATCTTGAGATCCATACGTGTCCCATGCATTTGAAGAATCTTGAGATCTATACGTGTCCCATACATTTGAAGAATCTTGAGATGACGCTGGAATTTACATCACAGCAAGACACAAACAAGAGTGACACCTAAACGAGTCAATTTACACATTTATACTCTCGTCTCAATTTACACATTATACTTCCGTCTCAGTTTATACATTTATGCTTCCGTCTCAATTTACACATTTATACTACCGTCTCAATTTACTCCACTTCCTTCTCTAAGGTGAAACATACAGTATATTAATCAACTTACTCCATTTCCGTCTCTAAGGTGAAACATTAATTAATTTACTCCACTTCCGTCTCTATACATTAATTAATTTACTCCACTTCCGTCTCTATATATTAATTAATTTACTCCACTTCAGTCTCTAACGTGAAACATATATTAATTAATTTACACCACTTCCGTCTCTAACGTGAAACATATATTAATTAATTTACACCACTTCCGTCTAATTAATTTACTCCACTTCCGTGTCTGGCGTGACACAACAGTGTGTTTATCCATGTGTTTTCCTATGTGTACACTCTTCACTTGCATAAACATAAACACCTTCCTCTGTTTTGTAATGGCTGAAATACATGTGTAACATGCTGCCGGTGTAAATTATGCCCCCATGCCACACTGGCACAAGACGCCCTCCTGGATGATGCCCCCATGCCACACTGGCACAAGATGCCCCCATGCCACACTGGCACAAGACGCCCTCCTGGATGATGCCCCCATGCCACACTGGCACAAGATGCCCCCATACCACACTGACACAAGACGCCCTCCTGGATGATGCCCTCTGGGTGCGTATCTGATAGTGGGGGCATGGATGGTGGGGGCATGGATGATGCCCTCTGGGTGCGCATCTGATGGTGGGGGCATGGATGATGCGGGAGCGTCGGTCAGTTCCTAAAGGGAGCTGAGTAATTGAGTGGGGGAATGAGAACAGCCACATAGGCAGCCAGAGTCTAACCTACTCTGGGTTGACACACACACAGACACACACACACACATTCATACACGCATATACAGGCAATAGTCATCTCACGACTCGACTACTGCAATGCCCTCCTGACAGGTCTCCCCAGCCTGTGCAGTGAAACCACTTCAGATGATCCAGAACGCGGCGGCGCGCCTGGTCTACAAATCCAACCCAAAAGGGCACATGTTACCCCGCTGCTCATCCAGCTACACTGGCTACCTATGGTGCCCGCGATCAAATTCAAGGCTCTAACGCTTGCCTACAAAGTAGTCTCGGTTCTGCTCCCACCTACTTGAATGCCCTTATACAGACATACTACTCTCCAGACAGCTGCGCTCCTCAGATGAACAACGCCTAGCTCTACCTCCGCACGCTCAAGCCAATCCAAACTTTTCTCATCTGTTGTTCCTCGTTGGTGGAACACACTGCCAGTTCCTACAAGGGCAGGGACATCCTTCTCCATTTTCAAAAAACTCCTGAAGACCCAGCTCTTTAGAGAACATCTCCTCTCATAGCAATACTTACAACAAGTCTTACTGATCCTAGCACTCACCAGCCGTCTTAAACTGACAAGTAACTGTTAAAAACAGCACTCACTGATGCACTTATTCTTACTGTACTCTAATGTTTTTAAATTGTCCTAAAATTGTTGAGAATTGCTCTAAAACTTAAACTGTTCACCATGTTGTTAGTCGCTTTGGGTAAAAAAAGCGTCAGCCAAATGTAATGTAATGTAATGTAATACACACAGACACACATTCATACACACACACAGACACACACACACATTCATACACACATACACACACAGACACACATTCATACACACATACACACACAGACACACACACACATTAATACACACACAGACACACACACACAGGCCTCTGAGAGTTCCCATCAGCTATGGGTGTGTCACAAGACGACGGACCTCGCTGAGGGGAGATGATTAAAACTCAGGCAGCCCTCACAGATGGCAGGGTGGCTAACACAGCGAATTAGTGGTCGGCATGGTCAGTTGGCTCTCTTTAGATGAGGCCTCAGCATGTGTGCAACTACTTAATCCTTTTTTTGATTTCCTTCCCTCGCCATGAGCAATCAGTGCTGCAGGATGCCCGGGGCTACTGGGAAAGTGACATTAAAGCTCAATTTGACTGGGATGACCAGCCCGGGCCGTTGAAAGAGTGTGTGTGTGTGTGTGTGCTTGTTAACGTTACTGCCTCACGGTTGTCAGGACAGAGAGTGGGGGTCACAGGCCAGGAGATGTTTACTTCACAGTGCGCTCGACTCCTTTGTCAAACCAGGAAACCGGCCATTTCTCTCAAGATGAATGGACCGGTTGAGTTTTTTAAACAGGTTGGTTTATTTGTCCATGTAAAGCCTGAGTGTACATAGCAATGTCTGAGTGATAAAAGTTTCACTTCCTTTGAGGCGAAAGGGAAAAATGAAATCTAAAGTAGTCTTTTTCCTCACAGCTGCAGAGAATGTAAAAAAAGAACATATTTGCTGTGACTGTTCTCTGAGCGCATCTAAAAGCTTCATGCTTCCCCCCTCATCTGCACTGTTGTAAGACGTGTTTACGCAGAGTATTTTAAAGAGTGCTAAAAACCAGATCATGTCAAGGGGGTCTTTTTTGGGGAACGGCATCGTTGCTACGGCAACGCAATACGTCCAGCGTTGCTACGGCACCGCAATACGTCCACTCTGAGAGCAGACCAGATTGGAAGCGTGCGCAGGCGAGCTGGAACAACATCCTTAAAAAGCAGCGAGATATTTGTGCTGAGGTTTATTTCAAGAGACTTGTCACAGACAAGAAGGGCCCTTACTCAAACAAAACCGCGCCCCACATCTGGAGAGAGAGAGAGAGAGAGGGGGATAGAGAGAGAGAGGGAGAGTGGGATAGAGGGGGATAGAGAGAGAGAGGGGGAATAGAGAGAGGGAGAGTGGGATAGAGAGAAAACAACCTGTCAGGGAGATCATCAGAGCCCTACCCACACTCAGCCAGGGCTGTTGTCTTACTCGGTGTGTGTGTGTGTGTGTGAGAGAGAGAGTGTAAGTATTCATGAGAGAGTATGTATGTGTGTGGGTGCATGTCTCTGTATTTCTGTGTGTGTGCGTGTGCATGCATGTAAGTCTCTGTTTATTTGTGTGTGTGTGTGTGTCTGTGAGTATGTGGGTGGGCATGATCTGGGGACTGTCCAAACGGTCTGTCACTGCTTTCTCTCTCAGCCTCTTAAGAAGCAACTCTTTCTAAAATTAAGAGTCTGAGCATGACCCTGGGCAACACTGCCTGTCCCGCATGTCACTTGCTGTCATAACACACACACACACACACACACACACACACTCACATACACACACTCACACACACGACCCTGGGCAACACTGCCTGCCCCGCCTGTTACTCGCTGTCATAACACACACACCCACACGAACACGGGATCAGGACCGTTGGCACAGTCAGAAACAAAGAGAGGGTGTGTGTGTGTGTGTGTGTGTGTGTGTGTGTGTGTGTGTATGGAGGGGGACGAGTACACTCTGGACCACACAGAAGGGTTCTTGTGTAAAGGATGTTTGGAGAAGATTCTAAAAGCTTGGGAACCTGGGATGTGTGTGAATCAATGTGTGGGTGAATGCAAACACACACACACACACACACCCTTACACACGTCTGCATGCACACACACATACCCACACACACATACACCCTTACACACGCCTGCATGCACACACACACACACACCCTTACACATGTCTGCAAACGCACACACCCTTACACACGTCTGCATGCACACACACACACACACCCTTACACACGTCTGCAAACACACAAACCCTTACACACATCTGCATGCACACACGCACACCCTTACACACGTTTGCATGCACACTCACCCTTACACATGTCTGCATGCGCACACACACACACACACCCTTACACACGTCTGCATGCACACACACACACACACATACCCCTTACACACCTACCTGCATGCACACACACACACACATACAGTACACACACCCTTACATACGTCTGCATATTACAGGCATCAGGGAGAGCAGATTAGGTTTTCTAATCAGAAGTGTCCCGAAAAGTAGTGTGTGTGTGTGTTGAGGAACCTAAGAGTAGTGTGTGTGTGTGTGTGTGTGTGTGTGTGTGTTGATGAACTGAAGAGTAGTGTGTGTGTGTGTGTTGAGGAACTAAAGAGTAGTGTGTGTGTGTGTGTGTGTGTGTGTGTGTGTGTGTGTGTGTGTTGATGAACTGAAGAGTAGTGTGTGTGTGTGTGTGTGTGTGTTGATGAACTGAAGAGTAGGTGTGTGTGTGTGTGTGTGTGTGTGTGTATGTGTGTGTTGATGAACTGAAGAGTAGTGTGTGTGTTGAGGAACCTAAGAGTAGTGTGTGTGTGTGTGTGTGTGTGTGTGTGTGCTGAGGAACCTAAGAGTAGTGTGTGTGTGTTGAGTTAAGTTAGTAATACTAAACAGTAGTGTGTGTGTGTGTGTGTGTGTGTGCTGACCCGTATCCCACGGGCACCTCAGGCCAGGTGGGTGCAGGTAGGATATAGATATAGGCGTATAGATAATGCCAGGTGGGTGCAGGTAGGGATATAGATATAGGCATATAGATAATATTGTGGGTTGTGGTGAGTCACATCTACAGTAGTTATATCCATGAAAATACTCATGTGTTGTGTGATGGAGACTAAAGTGAGATATGTGTTGTGTGATGGAGACTAAAGTGAGATATGTGATGTGTGATGGAGACTAAAGTGAGATATGTGTTGTGTGATGGAGACTAAAGTGAGATATGTGATGTGTGATGGAGACTAAAGTGAGATATGTGTTGTGATTGAGACTAAAGTGAGATATGTGTTGTGTGATGGAGACTAAAGTGAGATATGTGATGTGTGATAGAGACTAAAGTGAGATATGTGATGTGTGATGTAAAGTGAGATATGTGTTGTGTGATGGAGACTAAAGTGAGATATGTGATGTGTGATGGAGACTAAAGTGAGATATGTAATGTGTGATGGAGTCTAAAGTGAGATATGTGTTATAGGCATGTTATACCTACCCCACTCCCCACACATGTTATACCTCCCACACTCCCCAGACGTTTACAATAGTCTGTGGGTAATTAAGTTTAGTTTATAATTGGTCTATAGGATAATAATGTGCAGCCCAAATCCTCCCAGTCTTCTTATTAATGTGCGATAGCGTTGAAGTGGTACCTTGTCACCTCCCTTTTGTTCAGATTACACCACCAACACTTTTTTTAAGTTCAGCAAGAAGTGGAGATACTTTGCTCAAGTTCACTGTAAGAGAGGTAAGAAATGTAAAGGACAGGCATGTGTTTGTGTGCACACACGTCTGTGTGTGTGTGAGGGAGAGAGAGAGAGGGGGTGGGAGGATGAAGGGAAGCTTAGGCTATTTTGTTTTTAAGTCCAGAGGTTTTCTATTGTAATTGGCAGTTTATATAGCCTAGCCTATATTCACTACAAACCATGCAACATGGCAACTACAAACAGGCATCACTACCATGGCAACTACAAACAGGCATCACTACCATGGCAACTACAAACAGGCATTACCACAAACCATGCAACAGGCATCACTACAAACCAAAGGCCTGGTTATCCCACTTTATTTGACCACTTAGCATGAAACGTGCTAATGTTAATGATTCAGTTGACTAATTAAAGTCATATTTGACCACATGAGTGCAGTAGTTATCAAACTCATGTAGTTTGTAGAGTTGTTGATCGTTTGGTACGCAGGCCTTTGTTCTCTGCCTTTATGACTCGGCTAGAACTCCAGAGTGGGAAATGGCCTCCGTAACTCTGTCCACGTGTTTGTTTAGGTCTCTGCGGGTGTCATCTGGTGTGATTTTTAAACCCAGCAGGGTTCTTCCTTCAGACTCTCTTGTCACTGAATGAAAACACTGGCTGATATTACACTCTATTGTGTCAGTATCCATCTGCAGAGTTTCACATAAACAGAGAGGTATCTGTTTTTGTTTATGGGTAAACAGGTTGGGCATAGGGTCTGTTTTTGTTTATAGGTAAACAGGTGGTGTTGCCTAAAGGCCCACTTCTTGTGCTGTTTAACGAAGCTAGCCGCTGACATGAGACCACACTCTCTCATTCCCTCTGGTGTCTATTTCTCTCTTACACACACACACACACAAACACACACACACACACACACTCACACACACACAAACCTACATACACACACAAACCCACACACACACACACACACACACACACAAACCCTGTGTTTCTCTCTTACACACACACACAAACCCACACACGCACACACACACACAAACCCTGTGTTTCTCTCTTACACACACACACACACACACACAAACTCTGTGTTTCTCTCTCTTACACACACACACACACACACACACACACACACACACACACCCTGTGTTTCTCTCTTACACACACACACACACACACACAAACTCTGTGTTTCTCTCTTACACACACACACACACACACACACACACACACACCTGTGTTTCTCACACACACACACACACCACAAAACCTGTGTTTCTCTTACACACACACACACACACACCCTGTGTTTCTCTCTTACACACACACACACACACACACACACACACCTCTGGTACACACACACACCCTGTGTTTCTCTTACACACACACACACACACACACACACACACACACACACACACCCTGTGTTTCTCTCTCTTACACACACACACACACACACACACCCTGTGTTTCTCTCTTTTCCTCTTTCACTCTTCTTTCTCTCTGGCTCTGTCTCTTCAACTGTTACACACACACACACACACATACACAACACTAACAGGCGAGTTAACAGCTGACACCAATCATACACACACACACACACCTTTCCAAGGCAGATGTGGTTAGCAATCTGTAAAGCTTGTCAGCGCTCTTGGCACGGAAGTGATTAAGCTGATGGTGATGATCTTACGCAGTGTGTGGAATGCACTGCTCTTTACAACACCTGCATCACACACACACACACTTTACAAGACATGCATCACACAGGTGCCTTCTGTCTCACACACACACACACACACACACACACACACACACACACACACACACACACAGAGCTAAATGGGCACTGCAGCAGAGAGCACTTCACCACTGTGCCATCTGAGCTGTGGTTTACGCAAACACACACGCACACACACACAGACACATGCGCGCACGTACACACACACACACACACACACACACCACACACACACACACACACACGCACACACACACACACAAACACATGAGGAATGGTTTACTTTGGGAAAGTCAGTAACAACGATGTTACGACTGCAGTCAGATATGTAAGGACGTAACGTACAGACAAGAGGTGATTATTACGTAATAATGCGCTGAGCACCTCAGCATGAACTATGCTATGTTTCCACACACACACACACACACACACACACACATACGGCTCAGAGATGCATTATCATTGCTTGTACTGCCATGCTCAAAGGTCAAGTGGCCATGTGACCTCTGTCCTAGTGTGTTTGTGGGAAGGGCACGTAAAGAACAGGTCAAAGGTCATTGACATCATCCGGCCAGGTCATACCTTGACCCCCACTACTTAGCGCTTGACCCTGGATGTGAAAATCGATGTATGTGAACAAAAAGCGCGTTTGCAATCAGTTGACCATGGAGAAAGGTGGACAGGAAGTGACCATGGATAAAGGTGGACAGGAAGTGAACTCTCGCTCAGGCCTGCTCAAGTCCAGACCCCAGGAACAGGGAACGTGTGTGTGTGTGTGTGTGTGTGTGTGTCCGATCGGCCAGCTCAGCACCTGACCCCTACCCACTCAGAGCTTGACCTCCACAGGTGTGTGAACATTAAAAATGCTTCCCATCGGCATCTGTCTGTTGATGCATGCCAATGAAACACAGAAGATATGGCACACACACACACACACGCACACACACACACAGAAGATATGCAGCTAAATGGACTACAGTCAGAGTGGAACTTGGCTACACATGACTGCATGGAACAGGACTGTTTGAAGAGGATTATACGTTTGTAATTTATAATTTCATCAATGTGCAGATTCCCCTAAAGGGGCTTTCTGTGCAGGTGATCATTAGAAAAAGGAATAGCAAGACAAATAAACAATCGGAATTTAAGCACAACTCTTTGTCATTGTAGATATATTTGTAGATAAGATATCTAGGTAATAGTTATTATAAATAAGCAGTAATTAGGTCGTCCAGATAACCTGCTGTAGTAGATAAGATATCTAGGTAATAGTTATTATAAATAAGCAGTAATTAGGTCGTCCAGATAACCTGCTGTTGTAGATAAGATATCTAGGTAATAGTTATTATAAACAGGGTGCATTTGTAGGGGGGATGGTGAGGATTCCCTCTCTGGTTTTCCTATCCCTACCTCTGCTAAATTATGTTTTACAACATTTATCCCCTGCCCCCTCATATTGATTAATGCTACTTCATATAAGTAAAGCGCCAAAACGTGAGAACAGTCCAGTAGGCTAGCCTACATAATAATCTGACATCAGAAACACACCGCCACCGCCAGCACTCATGCTGCTGACACAGTGG
>NC_063206.1:2801673-2819173 GCF_017589495.1 Alosa alosa | reverse complement strand
CTGATCCATATATATCCTATAATCCATATGGATGAATGGATCCTATAATCCATATGTACCGCATAAGCACACACACACACACACACACACACACACACACACTGAGTCAGCCCTAAGACATCCATATAAAATTTATAAGCACACACACACACACACACACACAAACACACACACACTGGCCTTTAAAAGAACTCATCCCAGCCCTCTCTCCACATCCTCTCTCTCTCTCTCTCACACACACACACACAACTGGCCTTCCCTCGCCCTACGTCTCCGTCTCTCTCACACACACACATCAGAGTTCCACTGTGTAACCCCCTGCTGCAGAGACACACTGTGTGTGTGTGTGTGATATCTTTATACTGTATTTCTGTGTGTGTGTGTGTGTGTGTGTGTGATATCTTTATATGTCTGTGTGTGTGTGTGTGTGATATCTTGTCTGTGTGTATGTCTTGAATGAGGGGAGTAATTGCTCCTCTTACGACCGGAGGATCAGCAGTAGGAGGAGGAAGAGTGGGCGACCATCATCTTCATCATCATCATCATCCTCGCTGTGTGGGTGGACAGGAAGTGAGCGGAGCGTCTCAGCGGGACAGGAAGTGAGTGGAGCAGAGCATCACGGGCCATTTTACGGGCTGCTCCATATCAGCGCCCCGTCCAGCACCGTCATTATGGGCCGGAGGTCTGTCTGACCCAACCCGACTCCCGATACACACACACACACACACACATGCACACCCAACCCGACTCCCGATACACACACACACACACACATGCACACCCAACCGACTCCCGATACACACACACACACACACATGCACACCCAACCCGACTCCCGATACACACACACACACACACATGCACACCCAACCCGACTCCCATACACACACACACACATGCACACCCAATCCGACTCCTGATACACACACACACACACACACATGCACACCCAACCCGCCTCCCGATACACACACACACACACACATGCACACCCAACCCGACTCCCGATAACACACACACACACACATGCACACCCAACCACCTCCCGATATACACACACACACACATATGCACACCTAACTCCGACTTCCCCTTATACACATACACACACACACACATGTACACCTAATCCGACTTATACACACATACATATGTACATCACCCGATTTTGATATATACATACACACATACTATATATATATATATACCATATACATATATATACACACACACACATATACATACATATGTATTCTAACTCATTTCATACACATACACATATATACACTCTAACTACTCCATATATATACATACACACACATGTATTACCTAATCCGATTCCTTATATAATACACACACACACATATGTACACCTAATCCACTTATATATTACACATACACACATATACCTAACCCGATTTATATATACACACACACACACATGCACACTAACTACCCCTTATACATATACACACATGTACACCTAACTTGACTTTACATACACATACATACATATGTACACTCTAACTCTGATTTTGATATATATACACATACTATATATACATACATAATTATATACACATACACATATATATATATATATATATATATATATATACATATACTATATAGACATATAATACTTACATATATATATACTATACATACATACATATACACATATACTATATATATATATATATACTTATATATATATATACTATACACACACACACACACACATATACATATACATATTATTACACACATAAGTAGGTATATACTATACACACATATATATAGGTATACACATACTATATATACACATATAGGTATATACATACATACACATACTATACATATATACTATACATAATAATTAATAATAATATTATTAATTACATATATATAATACTAATAAGGTATACACATACATATATTACAAGTAGGTACATATACACACACACACTATACACACACATACACCACATACACATACACATACATATATACACACACACACACATGCACACTTAACCCACTTATACATACATACACATATGTACACCTAACTACCCTTATACATATACATACACACACATGTACACTCTAATCACTCTTATATACACACACATATGTATACCTAATCCGATTTTATATATATATACATACATAATATTATGTACACTCTAACCCGACTTATATATATATATATACACATATGTAATAATTTAACTACTTCCCTTATATATTACACATATATATGTATTACTTAACTTGATTTCCTTATATATATATACATATATATATATTAATTTAACTAATTTTGATATAATACATACATACATACTCATATATATATATACACTACACACACACACATACATACATATATAATATACATACATACACACATACTCATAGACACACACTATATATACACTACACACACACACACACACATACCTATACACACACACATACCACACATATACACACTACATACACACACACACACACCCCCACACACACACACACACACACACACATAAGTAGGTATATAATACATATTAATAATAATATTATATATATATAATTACATATATATATATAAGTAGGTATATATATACACACATATTACTCATATATAATATTATTACCATAATACATACTATATACACACTATAATAATACACTATTAATAATTATAATAATAATATAAGTAGGTACACATATTATTATATTATTACACTATTAATAATATAATTATTAATATACATACACTAATACACACACACACACACACACACACACACACACACACACACGTAGGCACGCATTTATTATTATTAATACACACACCACATATTATTATTATTATTATCATAGGCACGCATATAATATTACACACACACACACACACAATTAATACATAATAATACACACCACGTTATTATTACTCACACACACACACACACCACACACACACCACACACACACACACCACACACACACACTACACACGTAGGTATTTATATATACACACATATTATTACCATATTAATAATATAGGTTTACATATATACACACATACACATACACATACTATACACATAGGCACGTATACGCACACACACACACACACATACCACACACATAGGTACGTACACACATTAAACACACGTAGGCACGCATACACACACATACACAGGCACGCACACACACACACACACACACACGTAGGTACGCACACACACACACATACATACATACACACACACGTAGGCACGTATGCACGCATGACACATACACACATACTACACACGTAGGTACGCACACACATACACATACACACAGTAGGTACGCACGGACACACACACACACCTACACACACACGCGGAGCGCACACACACACACACACACACACACACACACACACACACACACACACACACACATACACACACACACACACATCCATGGACACACACACACACACACACACACACACACACACAAGCAGGCACACACACACACACACATGGACACACACACACACACACACACACACACAAGCAGGCGATGCCACACACACACACACACACACACACACACACACATGTAGATCAAACCGAGGCTGATAAGAGCTGCCCCAGATGACCTCATTGTGGAGCCCAAGGGGCCTTAAGCCGCCTCATTATTTTTACTGGAAATGTCTCGTTTGCTCAGATTGATGGACTCCTCTCAGCGTAACCAGCTGCTGTTGGAGAGATGTGTGTGTGTGTGTGTGTAGTGTGAGTGTGTGTGTGTGTGTGCTATTGGATAGATAGCACAGAGTCTGGTAGAATGAACAGGCACGTATCATTTCCCTGGGTTCTGTTTGTGTGTGTATGTGTGTGTGTATTTACACACTCCTTCCAATATGTACTTTATTAGTGTTGTTGTGTATTTGTGTGTATGCAGGCATGACTTGTGTTGATGCAATCGCATGCTAAATGTGCTGTGACAGCCCTGGTCTGAGAGCTAAGCTGGGTTTACAATAATATTTTTTGGCTAAATGCTGTGTGCTTTGAGTCTGTTTATTTCCATTGGAGAGCATTACCCTTCAACATACCCCAACAAGTTAATTCATTCATTCTCCCTCTCTCTCTCCATTTCACTGTTTTCCCTGCAGAACAGGAAGTAGCATAGTTCAATCTATGCCAGCTCAGTCTACATGTATATGTGTGTGTGCGTGTGTGTGTGTGTGTGTGTGTGTGTGTGTGTTTGTGTGTGTTTGTTTAAGAGAGAAAGGGAGAAAGAGAGGAGAGTGTGTGTGTGTGTGTTTAAGAATGCCTGTGCATGTTTATTTGCTCAGATGTGTGTGTTTGTGTAGTTGTGCGTGTTCATGTGAGAATCCAAGTGACATTCCGTACGGCTGTGATTTCAGGCTGGCTCACTCTGAGCACAGGTGTGTGTGTGTGTGTGTGTGTGTGAAATTCTGTATGGCTGTGACTGCAGGCTGGTTCCCTCTGAGCAGAGGTGTGTGTGTGTGTGTGTGTGTGTGTGAAATTCTGTATGGCCGTGACTGCAGGCTGGTTCCCTCTGAGCACAGGTGTGTGTGTGTGTGTGATATTCTGTATTGCAGTGACTGCAGGCTGGTTCCCTCTGAGCACAGGTGTGTGTGTGTGTGTGAAATTCTGTATGGCCGTGACTGCAGGCTGGTTCTCTCTGAGCAGAGGTGTGTGTGTGTGTGTGTGTGTGTGTGTATGTGTGTGAGTGAAATTCTGTATTGCAGTGACTGCAGGACGGCTCAGTCTTAGCAGAGGTCCAGCTGGCAGAAGGCTGGCATATGTGTGTGTGTGTGTGTGTGTTTGTCTAATTTTACTTGATCGCTCCCAGATGAAACCATCTCAGGATCCCTGGCCCAAGAGGGCAACTAGGGGGTGGGGGTGGGAGGGCAGAATGGTGGTAGTGGGGAGACACAAAGGAAATGCCCCACGGCAATACCCCACCCCAAACTACCCCCTGCCCCAGCGCAGCCTAGAGCGAAAGCCCCAGTGCTGCAGAGGCTGAAGTTCTCTGACCCCTCTCCAACCCATAAAACCCTACAGGAGTGAGTGGGCAGCTGTAAAACACTGTTTTTTTGCCCTCAGTGCTGGACAGACATTAGAGGCATTCACTAACACACACACACTGGAGTGGACAGACATTAGAGGCATTCAGTAACACACACACACTGGAGTGGACAGACATTAGAGGCATTCACTAACACACACACACTGGAGTGGACAGACATTAGAGGCATTCAGTAACACACACACACTGGAGTGGACAGACATTAGAGGCATTCAGTAACACACACACGCTGCACTGGGAAGCAGACGAGGTGTGTCACACGCTTCCTGTGGATTGCTGAAGGTTCTTTGTCTTTCTCAAGAACTCTGTAGAGCAGGAACCCAACTGGAACCTGGGAACTGTAACAGTTCACATCCACTTTATTTCCGGAACCTTTGCTATGCCATAGTGAGTGGCAGTGGCTCAGGAGGTAGAGGAGTCGTCCAGCAATCAGAAAGTTGCCAGTTCGAGCCCAGCTTATCCTGTCGAAATGTCCTTGAACAAGATGTGCTCCAAATGCGCAGGTTGGCACCTTGCATGGCAGCCTACGCCATTGGGGTGTGAATGTGTGTGAGTGTGTGTGTGTTAATGTGAGGCATGACACTGTAAAGCGCTTTGAGTGCTCAGAGGAGGGGCAATCGCTATATAAATGCCGTCCATTTGCCTCATACTGAGTTAAGAGCTCTGAGGACACTCCGAGAGCGGAAAGAAACTTAAATCACAAAATTCATTTCATAATACTGTAGCTACTTGCTAGGAGTAGAAATCTGCCGATGTGCTCCAAATTGGTTCTTGCTTCAGGGTACAAACCCCAGTGTGCACAAGCCATCATCGCTAACAGTGAAAACACCGGCAGGGTGCCCCTGGACCACCATGGAGTCTAATCTCCTTATCTGGGACAGCGCTGCTAAGAGGGTAACGCTACTCAACACAATTACCATAGCGTGCCAACGCTGCCAACATGCTAATAACTGACACATGTGTTCTGCAAGAATCAACCACGACAGCAATGTCAGGCCAGGATAGGACATTAGAATGGGCCAGGATAGGACATTAGCATGGGCCACTGGGCAGAGGGGAGAGGGCCTTAGTCTGCTTCATTTCACTGCAGTAGTGCAGTGCGCTACGAATCCAACGACAGTATTCCCAACTGCTCGTTACTGCCGGAGTGGTGACTGCTTTTGTGCACCTGCAGAGTTCACACAGCTAGTTAACCAGAGGTCAAGTGCAACTTGTTTACATGTAAATGAATTTCTGTTGTCTCTTTGATCTTCTGAGATGAAACGCATGGCTGGGAATTTCAGGAAGAGTTGGAATGTTAATTACCATGTAATACTGTGTAATAACCACCGGACTCATGAGAATAGATGACTTTGTCGGGGTATTTGTTTCATTTCCTGCTGTTAGTTGTACTTCAGTACAGCGGTCATTTTTTAAGAGTCTCATCTGAAGAATTTCTACAGTATGTTTATATTCTATATCTTTATTTATATTCGATTTACTTCTATATATAGTTCTCTTCTATATATATTTCCTCTTCTATACTAACGTTCACAGGTTAGATGTGTGTTTGTGTGTGTGTGTGTGTGTGTGTGCCTCTCCGAGTGTGTTGGTGTAAGAGAAAGCCAGACAGGAGTAGAGAGAGAAAGAAACAAAAAAAGAGTTCTGAGATATGAGGGTGGACAGTTTCAACATTAACTGAGTAATTTGGTGGCTGGGTTCTATTCAGTGTTAAGTCTTATAGCAGACACCACTGATGCTTCCAGTGTGCTTGTCTCTGGGTATATTATATGGACAAGGGCATGCTGATGTTTTATGTTATATCATGAGTTACTGTGTTATATCAGTAAATAACAAATATTGATGCTGGCAGAAGCTGGGTTTACAACATGAATTAAATCGTCATTAAATCCCCCTAGAGCTGAAGACAGACAACTCACAGCAATACTGAGCAGCTGCAAGGACACCTGGGGGAGGCAAGAAACAACACTTTACAGCCAATCAACATTATTTGTGATTAGACATTAGACAAACATCTCGACATTAGACAAACATCTCATCATTAGACAAACATCTCAACATTAGACAAACATCTCGTCATTAGACAAACAACTCAACATTAGACAAATATCTCAATAAACAATATTTTACCTGAGCCTATCGTCATTAGACAAACATCTCGTTATTATACAAACATCTCAATAAACAATATACTTTACCTGAGCCAATCGACATTAGATAAACATCTCGTCATTAGACAAACATCTCAATACACATTTAGTAATACTTTACCAGTCGTCATTAGACAAACATCTCAATAAACATACAGAAATACGTTATCAATCGTCATTAAACATTTCAATAAACATCCAGTAATACTTTACTTGAGCCAATCAGCATTAGACAAACATCTTAATAAATAACCAGGAATACCAGTAATTTCGATCTCTTTGTATGTCTGGAACATGTGAAGAAATTGACAATAAAGCTGACTTTGACTTTGACTTTGACTAATACTTTACCTGAGCCAATCAGCATTAGACAAACATCTCAATAAACATGTTGCTGTGCGTTCTATATGCACGTCAGCGTAAGTTAACTCCAATGATCGCACCCTATCACGCCTCCAATGATCGCACCCTATCACGCCTCCATCCAATGATCGCACCCTATCATGCCTCCATCCAATGATCGCACCCTATCATGCCTCCATCACTGCTAATTGTAAGCGCTCCTATTGTTGGACGTCATGTCGGCCTATTAGAACGTCATAGACTGTTACAACACCTGCCATTATTAAAGCAGTGATGTAGAGTAATAATTGCAGTCCTAATTATTATATGATATTGTCATGTCTTATATGATGGTGTATATAGTAGCAGCTCCTCAGCGTTTCTAAGGGGTCCGGTGCCTCTCCGGAGTCGGACTAGGGGTACACAAGGAGGAAAGTCACAGGAGCGCATGGACGTCCAAGTAGATAGATAGATAGATAGATAGATACTTTATTGATCCCCAGGGGAAATTCAAGAGTCCCTGTGTAATAAAAAACATCTGATGTTAACGCGTCTTCTTCTATTTCATGTTTATGACAGTGATCACTCTTCTGGCAGAGTATTCAGGTGAACTACTATAACAACGGCACTGGAAGTCTGTTATCATTGTATTCTGAGCCAAGTGTAAAACAACATGTCCCAACTGTCCGAAAACGCAGGAGACTCCAAAATCTGCAACATATGTAAAAGTATATCCTCTATAATTACCTCCTATACCATTTTTATGTAATGTACTACAACTTCCTGTCCTTGGACTGGACCCTGGCTGTGTCCTGCGTGATTGGGGACCGTTTCCTTGAGGAGTGGGTGTGCTCGGAAGATCATTGAGATGCTGCTGACCTCTGTCAGGCAGAAGAGGCCTGCCTTGATGGATGACGGCAGATTTTCCACGCGGCTGACCCCTCAGGAGTGGGTGATTATGGGAAACCATGACCAGGAAGCAATTTGTTAGGGCCTCTGTGAAGATTGAAGGTCGCCTCGGCAACAGATACTTCCACCTACACAATCTGGGTGTCTTTTTCTGTCTTCCAGGGGTGAAGGACGGGACATTTTGTGTGTGTGTGTGTGTGTGTGTGTGTGTGTGAGAGAGAGAGAGGTTCAGGTTTTCCCTGGAAATAGCACATTCCTTACACAGGGAACAGCCCACAGGCTGTCAAACCGTCATCCATCCACACGCAACTCCGTCATGATTCTCTACTTGTTAAGGTCGCAAACAGTGAACAAAGCTCTGATGACATTGTGCTTGGATCAACTTTAGGATTTTTCAAATGTGAAATTGTAGCTTTGAGGATTACATATTTAATAGAGTTTAAAACAGAGGGAGGGGGGCAGTTTGAGGAAAAGGAAGGAGTGAATAAAGATAAATGATGGGATGATGGATGAGATGATGACAATGGAAATATAGAGGGAGAGAGAGAAGAAAGGGAGAGAAGAGAGGAAGAGAAGAAAAGGAGAGAAGAGAGAGGAAGAGAGAAGAAAGGGAGTGAAGAGAGAAGGAAAGTGAGGAAGAGAAGAAAGGGAGGAAAAAGAAGCACAGAAGAGAGAGCGAGAGAGCGAGAGAGCACAATGCTCCTCTTAGAGCCATGCAGCGCTCCAACCGCAGTGTTAAACGCTCGGCTGAAGAAGTTTTACTGCACACACACACACACACACACACTGACTGGCTGAAGAAGTTTTATTGCACACCGACAGGGAAACAACGTTTTACGAGTACAATGATGACAAAGGCCTCCATTGCTCTGTGTACGGAATAATATTTGAGGAGGGAGCTGCAGATTGCTTTCTTTGGACTTCCTGGCTGAAGGGCGATCTGAGAGAGGTTCCGTTGAAGGTTCCGTTAACCGCTGAAGGTTCCGTTAACTGTTGAAGGATGGCCCGTGGCTGGGGGCTCCGCACACACGGCCCCGTCCGGAGAGGTGACTGTAAATGATTTGAAATGCATTTTAATGTTCCAGGAAGTCTGCTCCCTGGCTTGACTGCCTCCTGCCTGTCTGTGGCACGGCCTGCTGCAGGCTATGTAGATATCATCTGACCCTGTTGAAACATCTGGTGTTGATTAGGCGTATCTGGTCACGATAATCCCTAATCTAGGATAATCCCTCTCTAAAGCAGGCCTGGCTGTATCTTGACCTGTTGCACTGGCTAAGATCCTGGTGGATACTAGGGACAGCATGATACCTTACACCAGCGGTTCCCAAACTTTTTTTCCCCACGTACTACCACCTACATCCTGACTCAGCTTGCGTACCCCCACCATAACATAACAACTCACGTACCACTGGTGCTACACGTACCACAGTTTGGGAATCCTGCCCTACACCGATACCAGTATCACAACCTTGAGTATCTGCCTATATCAATACCAATTTGATATAGTATAGTATAAAAGTATATATACTCTTTTAATCCTGTGAGGGAAATTTGGTCTCTGCATTTATCCCAATTCGTGAATTAATGAAACACACTCAGCACACAGTGAAGTGAAGCACACACTAATCCCGTAAATGAGCTGCCTGCAACAACAGCGGCTCGAGGGGTGCAGTGAGGGGTTAGGTGCCTTGCTCAAGGGCACTTCAGCCGCTCCCACTGGTCGGGGCTCGAACCAGCAACCCTCCGGTTACAGGTCCGGAGTGCTAACCAGTGGGCCACAGCTGCCCGGCTGTCTCTTGCCCTTTATTGAGTATCTGTCTCTACCAATACCAATGTGATACTGTCTCTTCCCCTTTATTGAAAACAACTTAGATGCCATTACACTTGCCTGGATGCATGCTGGGAAAGCAGTGGATTCAGTCCATAATTACAGTACCAACAATTTATGGCTCAGCCAAAAGAGATCTCTGGGCCTACTCAACCTCCTTTCCACTCCTTGAACTGGAGCCATTTTTACTTTACGATATCCAATCCAGTGATTTTGGCCAATGGTGGACCAATACCAGTCCTGAGTGTTGGATCGGCGCATCCCTAGTTAACACAGTTGAGGTCCAGAACAGCAGGCTCTGGGCTTGACCACAGTAGCCCTGACATCACAGGAGGCTCTGCGCATGAGGCTTTGCATGAGTAATCCCAACCACACCAAAGCTTGGCCACCACTGATACCCTCTATGCCAGGAACTCTGTTTAACTCATAGGTACGCCTGTCCTCATCCCTGGCGGAATGAATACATTAAAACGTATTTGTAGAGTTTAATTTGTTCAATCACTTAGTTGCTTTGACTGAGTTAAGTCACCTCAATATGTATTTATGTGTAATAAACTTGTTATAAACTTGACACTGCACTACAGTAGCCTATGTTTAACTTAGTCAAGGCAACAACAGGACACCTTTTTTACAGTTAGCTTATTTGAGCATCTGACAGTGCCGCAGACAAATCAAGGTTCTGTTGGTGCCCAGGACATTGATGCAATGAGAGCGTTTGCACTGATGAATGATCATGTAGTCCCACTGTGAACGACTTGGGATACAAGCGTCGGCCACATAAATGTCTAACTGCATATTCATACCTGAGTGAATCACCTGTGATCAGTGCGATCAGTGCAATATGCCCACGTTGTAAAGTCTTTAGCTCTCCCCTCTCTGTGATCGGTTTGTCAGGTGTCCCTGAATGATCTCTCTCTGTCTGTGTGTGTGTGTGTGTGTGAGAGAGAGAGAGAGGGAAAGATTTCTGCAACGTTGGCTGGCATAAATCACCTCTAGCTGGCCCCTCTAGCTGGCCCCCCCCCTTTCAGGTGCCCGTGAATGACCTGTGTGTGTGTGGTGTGTGTGTGTGTGTGTTGATGTCTGCATAAATCAGATCATGGCTGGCCTCTCTGGCTGCTGCTGCTGCTGCTGCTGCTCTGCTTCCCCAGTGGCTGCTGCTGCTGCTGCTGCTGCTGCTCTGCTTCCCCAGTGGCTGCTGCTGCTGCTGCTGCTCTGCTTCCCCAGTGGCTGCTGCTGCTGCTGCTGCTGCTGCTCTGCTTCCCCAGTGGCTGCGCCTCGTTTGCTAACAGCAGCTCAGGAGGACCAGGAAGTCATGTTGGCGTATTTCCCTTGCTGTCGATCTCACCGCGCTCTCAGACAGACGTGATGACACAGGCATTCCTGGAGACCCTGGTAAAGCCATATTACAGCAGGGGACGGCCGTAGCGTGCGCAGTTCATGAATCACTGTTATAAATCAACATGCTATATCACTGTGATATCCAAACATGTAAACTGAAACTGGCCTGCCATCACGACAGAGACATTGTTAATGCTGCTGTTTTGTTTTTTTTGTACATTCCTGGTGTGCAGTGAATGGACATTAAAGCCACAGCTCCCTACAATCCTTGAGAAGGATAGAATAGTCAGGCCACTAGTAGGCTATTTCAGTTAGCAAGCTATCTATTTGTGCAATAGTCAGGCCACTACTAGGCTACTTCAGTTAGCAAGCTAGCTATTTGTGCAATAGTCAGGCCACTACTAGGCTACTTCAGTTAGCAAGCTAGCTATTTGTCCAATAGTCAGGCCACTACTAGGCTACTTCAGTTAGCAAGCTAGCTATTTGTACAATAGTCAGGCCACTACTAGGCTACTTCAGTTAGCAAGCTAGCTATTTGTGCAATAGTCTGGCCACTACTAGGCTACTTCATTTAGCAAGCTAGCTATTTATGCAATATTTTTCTGTTACTGACATGGTTAAAACATGTTTAAAACCAATTGCGTGTTAAAGGGGAACACATCAAATTTAATGAAGCATTTGGGAACACACTGGATAAACTTGAGGAATGTTTCAGTAGGCTACTTACCGTTGCTCCATGACATACACACACACACACACGCATGCACACACATACACACATAAACACACTCACATACACACACACACACACACACATAAACACACACACGCACACACACACACACAGGCTCGGACTGGTAATCTGTACAACCGGGCAAATGCCCAGTGGGCCGGTCCACATGTGGGCCGGTGACCTCCGGGATTTTTATTTATTTATTTATTTATTTATTAAAGTAATTTAGCCTATTTGCGGCCCGTCATTTAGGCCTAGGCCTAGCCTACAAATGCAGTTGCATCCATTTGGCTTGGGGGGTGACAGGTCAATCATTTTGGCCTCTTCATGACAGGTTCAGTGTATCTTATGATCGCGCCCCCCTGCCCCACCCCTCAAGTGGATTTGTCCAAGCAGCCGCTAGTTGGAGTGCATGGTAGCCTAAGCTGTATAAGTGCCCTCCACTGGCTGGTGTTCACATTATCGCAGTTTAAGCGTAAACAGCAATCAGAGGTCTAGTTTTATTCCATAAGTATATTGTTTTTATAGACGTTAGTTGCACGCGCTACCAAGAGCTCATTTACTGCACCATGTAGGCTACTGTAGCGCGGTTCTATCAACATAAAAAAAACTTCGGGTAGTCTACAATTTTAAGCACAACTTGGTGGAAAAGTGTAGCTGGGTTAAAGAAAACCCATTAATTTTGGAGCTGATCCTATTCAAAGGAACTTCAAAGTATGTCCCATATAGTAGGCCTATCCTTTTAGCTCACAACGACAGTAAAAAGTGAAACTTGGAAAGTGGTCTCTCCACCCGGAGTGTTACATTAGATGCACAATCAATCGTGCTGAGGGACTCTGGCGCCCTGCTGGACTGGTTGTGTATTCAGGACAATCTTATGTTTTGATGCCATGTGCCTTTGTTGTGTGGCCTGAATCCCACCTCCAACTTGCCACTCCTGTTTTTCCCACTCCCTGCCCACACCTGTGCTGTTCATCAGTCTGCTTATTATCTGTATTGATTTCTCCTGTCCCTTGTTTGTCCTCACCCAATGATCTGTCTCCTTTGTTTTAGACCGCCTAGTATTTAAAGTTCAGTTTATTTTTTCTGTTCTTTGTCTGGTTGTAACTGATTTTGGTGATGATAATGCTGTGTCTGCCAGAGCTGTATTTCTGGTCTTCTGTGAATACTCTGCCTGTTTTGCCTGAACTTTTGTGTTTTTTGCCTGCGTTTTGGATACTCATCCTGGATCTTTTGTGCTTTGCCCTTTTTGGAACTTTTGTGTTTGGACTGTATCTCTTGTGCTTTGCTCTGTTGCTGTCTGGCTGCAACATTAAAACTGAACTACGCAAGTTTCTGGTCTGCATTTGGGTCCTTGCCTGCAAGTCCCAACAAGCCTACAGTTAATGTGAATCGCGGACTATAACCAAAGTAAAGGAGAAGATTTGCTGTTTGTGTTTCTGCAACATGTTGGCACAAAACGTAATTTCTGACGATGTCCATGTTCAGTAGCCTATATTTTTCATTCACAGTCAAGCATTGACATGTGGTTTAATGCATGGGGTAACATGACGTGAGACAGACAGAAGATGAGCCTGTCTTTAGTAGCCTATCCCTGAATCCTGTCCCTCTCAATTTCAAATCACTTTAAAACGGTGTGATTAGCAACCAGCGTTTTTTTTTTTAAAATCGGAGACACCCCGGACCCCTGTGTTATTGTGATTATAATAACCTATAGGCTATAGGTCCAAATCTAAATGTTTGGGTTGAGTTTGGGAAGTGTTGCTACAGCATAATACTGTGTGTTTGTTATTAATGGGGGGGATTTTTTTTTTTTTGGTCCAGTGGTGGGCCGGTCC
Source organism: Alosa alosa (assembly GCF_017589495.1). Taxonomy (NCBI): domain Eukaryota; kingdom Metazoa; phylum Chordata; class Actinopteri; order Clupeiformes; family Clupeidae; genus Alosa; species Alosa alosa. The sequence goes on along the minus strand of NC_063206.1, from coordinate 2,804,917 downwards.
AGGAGAAAATTGCCAGGGCCGAATTTTTTGCTCCCAGTCTGACCCTGCACACACACACACCATTACCCCCACATACACACTCACAAGTGAACACACAAACACTGAGAAGCACACATATACACAAAAACAAGCACATACTAATCACACACTCATTTACATTCACAAAAGTTTCAAGAGTAGGGGCTAGAGCAGGAGATGGAGGCGAGTTGACAAGCATGACTTATTTTTGTGGAGAGAATGAGTGGTGGTCATATTGTACCGCTTTGTGGTACACCTAGTTTCCTTTCGGAGTATACCACAATGCTTTAATTACATAACTTTTCTTCTAGGGGGGGTGCCCCCAGACAGGGGTTTACTTTGCAAATACGTCACCTTTTTCAGCCCCCCTCAGTCTGTAAATAGCCTAGGCCTACGCAGCATGCACACTGATTTATCACCAATATCTCCTAGTATCTTATTCACTATAAACATTAAGAATATAATCTATTTGATGTCTGGTTACCAGCTGATACATTTGCTGATATCGATACACTGTATGGTACATGTGAATGATGAGTACCAGCACCTTTTTTTCTCCCCTGTAAGCACTGGGATTTAAGATGGTTAGAATGTTAGCTCACGTGTTTGGACAAAAATAGAGCTTTAAAGCATTGAGCCGAAAAAATAAGCAGAGTCTAAACACACAGATAGAAACACGAGTCTGTGACCAATGTTGATCTTAAGCCTTTCTACTGTGTACTTTCAGGTAAGCCTACCTAACCTGACTAAACACTGAAGTTGATATCCACTGTGCTCAGGGGTTCCTCCACCTGGCAAACCCCACTTTAACCATTGACTGTGCTAAACAATGTGTGGAACAGTGTTCCAATCTCTTCTTGATAAAAGATACTTCTTTTCAAAGATCTAAATCCTGCTGAGATTGCTGTGTCTGTGCAGTCATCTAGGATCTTGGGAGTAGAGCTGAGCTCTGGTACTTACATCTTTTTCTGTGCCTCTTTTGTATCCTTTGATTTTGTGATCTTTTCTGCATACATGCACAGTACTGCTCAAAGGACACGAGGGATGAGAGATGAGTGTGTGTGTGTGTGTGTGTGTGTGTGTGTGTGTGTGTGTGTGTGTGTGTGTGATGGTATGGGGTCCATCTGCGCTGCCCAAGGTTGTAGCCCTCCCTGACAGGCCCTCTCTAGGGCGTGCGTGTGTGTGAGTGTTTGTGCGTGTGTGTGTAGGCCTATATGTTGGTGCTTGTACAATGTGAGTGAATGATGTGTTTGTATGAGGTTGTGTCTCTGTCTGTGTGTGTGTTTTAGCCTATATGTTGAGTCTTGGCCTTATTATTATTGTGTGTGGATGTGTTTGTATGAGGTTGTGTCTCTGTCTGTGTGTGTGTTTTAGCCTGTGTGTGAGTCCTAGTGTGTGTGTGTGTGTGGATATGTGTGTGTGTGTGTGTGGATGTCTGTGTGTGTGTGGATGTGTGTGTAGATGTGTGGATGTGTGTGTGTGTGTGTGTATGGATGTGTGTGTGTGTGTGTGTGTATGTCTGTGTGTGTGGGTGTGTGTGTGTGTGTGTGTCTGTGTGTGTGTGTGTGTCTGTGTAGATGTGTGGATGTGTGTGTGTGTATGGATGTGTGTGTAGATGTGTGGATGTGTGTGTGTGTGTATGGATGTGTGTGTAGATGTGTGGATGTGTGTGTGTGTGTGTGTGTGTATGGATGTGTGTGTGTGTGTGTGTGTGTGTGTGTGTGTGTGTGTGTGTAGATGTGTGTGTGGATGGGTGTGTGTGTGTGTGTGTGTGTGTGTGTGTGTGTGTGTGTATGTCTGTGTGTGTAGATGTGTGTGTGTGTGTGTGTGTGATGCCTCCCTGGCGGTCCCTGGCTGTGTGTGTAGATGTGTGTGGATGTGTGTGTGTGTGTGTGTGTGTGTGTGTGTGTGTGTGTGTGTCTGTGATGCCTCCCTGGCGGTCCCTGGCTGTGTGTGTAGATGTGTGTGTGTGTGTGTGTGTGTGTGTGTGTGTGTGTGTGTGTGTGTGATGCATTCCTGGCGGTCCCTGGCTGTGTGTGTAGATGTGTGTGTGTGTGTGTGTGTATGTGTGTCTGTGTGTGTAGATGTGTGTGTGTGTGTGTGTGTGTGATGCCTCCCTGGCGGTCCCTGGCTGTGTGTGTAGATGTGTGTGTGTGTGTGTGTGTGTGATGCCTCCCTGGCGGTCCCTGGCTGTGTGTGTAGATGTGTGTGTGTGTGTGTGTGTGTGATGCCTCCCTGGCGGTCCCTGGCTGTGTGTGTAGATGTGTGTGTGTGTGTGTGTGTGTAGATGTGTGTGTGTGTGTGTGTGTGTGTGTGTGTCTGTGTGTGTAGATGTGTGTGTGTGTGTGTGTGTGTGATGCCTTCCTGGCGATCCCTGGCTGTGTGTGTAGATGTGTGTGTGTGTGTGTGTGTGTATGTCTGTGTGTGTAGATGTGTGTGTGTATGTCTGTGTGTGTGTGTGTGTGTGTGTGTGTGTATGTGTGTAGATGTGTGTGTGTGTGTGTGTAGATGTGTGTATGTCTGTGTGTGTAGATGTGTGTGTGTGTGTGTGTGTGTGATGCCTCCCTGGCGGTCCCTGGCTGTGTGTGTAGATGTGTGTATGTCTGTGTGTGTAGATGTGTGTGTGTGTGATGCCTCCCTGGCGGTCCCTGGCTGTGTGTGTAGATGTGTGTATGTCTGTGTGTGTAGATGTGTGTGTGTGTGTGTGTGTGTGTGTGTGATGCCTCCCTGGCGGTCCCTGGGTGTTTGTGTAGTTGTGTGTATGTCTGTGTGTGTAGATGTGTGTGTGTGTGTGTGTGTGTGTGATGCCTCCCTGGCGGTCCCTGGCTGTGTGTGTAGATGTGTGTGTGTGTGTGTGTGTGTGATGCCTTCCTGGCTGTGGGGTGCCGTGTCTTGATGCCCCACCCTAAGGGCCCCGCGGCCCGTGCTACTTGAAGCAGGGAAGTGGAAGCTGATGGACGAAATGTGGCCAAACCGAGCTGGGGAATGACTAAAGCAGGAGCGGGCTAGCGTGGCGTGTGACTGGCCTGTGAAGCGCGCTGTCATTAGCCCTGATGGGTTCCCCATCTGTTCTCCAGCACCGCACCTCGCCGCGCCCTCCATGGAAAATAATTAAAACAGCAGCAGGTCAGGCCTGCGCTGGTCCCTTCTTAACGACATGTTGAATGTGTGCTGAGGCAGGCCTGCCCCTGTGCTGGTGTGTGTGCTGAGGCCTGTGCTGGTCCCC
>NC_063206.1:2781673-2786673 GCF_017589495.1 Alosa alosa | reverse complement strand
CGGTTCTGTTTAAAAAGAAGCTCACTAGTTCTAACCTGACCCTAGCCAGATGAATTTCTGTACCATAAAATCGGTTGCAGAAATCACTCTCAATGGAAGAGGTCCCAGATGGATGTGAGTGAAGCTAGGCAGAGCTAAGCGGAACGAAATTCATCTGGCTAGGGTCAGGTTACACTAGTTCAGCTTGTTGTACAACTTTCTTTGGCCCTATAACAGTGATAGCATGGACAGTTGATTTACAGTTTACAGTTGATCCCATTGTTGTGAAACCTGCCTCCAGGCTCAACCGTCGTCCTACTATGGTTGTTATAGTCACCATTCATAAGCATTGATATGGAACGGCGATTAAACTTTTACCAGATCTACTTCATAGGTGTCCCGTTATTCAGAATTAAAAGCCACACCGCCAGCCAATCAGAAAAGAGTATTTCTTCTCTCCAGGTGATAATGTGATATAATCACACACTGTGATGTAATATAATCACACACTGAAAACACTGTGATGTAAAAGTGGAGTGCACCACCCTCATCAGTGCAGAAGAATCGACTTCATGGAGGAACCTTTCAAGGCTCTACTTCATGGAGGAACATTTCAAGGCTCTACCTCATGGAGGAACCTTTCAAGGTTCTACTTCATGGAGGAACCTTTCAAGGTTCTGGTTTCAGTCCTTGTTACAAGCAAGAAGTTTGTCTAATGGAGCAACATTTTTCACATTCCTTGCCAAAAATATTCTTATACTCTGTGTTGTAAAAGGTTATAAGCTAATTAAAGGTTAAAGGTTATCTTATACGATCCAGTTATTCTAGAAATGCACTCAATGGGCCTACTTAAAGACCACATGTGTGTGTTTGTGTGTGTGTGTGTGTGTGTAAATCTGATTACACACCCCAGCCTAGTGAGTATATATGTGAGGTGTGTGACACGCCCACACGTGTCATTTGGCGTTGTCCATGTGGGCTAATCCGCGTGCTTTGATGTGGTAAGAGGCCATTAGCGCTCTGGATTAAGATAATTACCACCTCTGTGCCTATTCCATCAACTCTACAGCTCAGGAATGAGCGCACACTGCAACGTATGTAGAGTAAACACAAACACTATGGACCTGTCCTTTATCTCTCTCTCTCTCTCTCTCTAACTGTGTGTGTGTGTGTTTGTGTGTGTGTCTATCTGTCTATCTGTATTTATGTCTATTTATACATACAAGCATAATACACATTAACCAGCATAATCCTGTAGTATTACCCATGTACTGTAAATGGTAATGGTAAATGGACTGCATTTGTATGGAGCTGAGGTCAGCGGGCTGGTTGTCCTCCATGTGTCATCCCTGTGGTCAGGAGGTGGGCCTGGGCTGGTCAGGGTCTTACTGACGCTCACCCCAGCTGGTTCTGACTCAACCCACATGGCACCTGATGCCAGAACAGATCCGGCCTGGAGCTACCAGAACCTTGGGACAGACCAGACTCAGACCTACAGACCCTTACAACAGGTGAGATGAGATGAGACCTTTACAACAGGTGAGATGAGACCCTTACAACAGGTGATATGAGAACCTTTCAACAGGTGAGATGAAACCCTTACAACAGGTGAGATGAGACCCTTACAACAGGTGAGATAAGACCCTTACAACAGGTGAGATAAGAACCTTACAACAGGTGAGATAAGGTGAGATGAGACCCTTACAACAGGTGAGATGAGACCCTTACAACAGGTGAGATGAGATAAGGCCCTTTCAACAGGTGAGATGAGACCCTTACAACAGGTGAGATAAGACCCTTTCAACAGGTGAGATAAGACCCTTACAACAGGTGAGATAAGACCCTTATTGACTAGGCAGGATTTTGGAAAATGTGCTTATTTAAAGTCCCGAAGGCAAATCATGTTAATTTTTGGTATACAACATTTTTAGGGGTTTTGAAGGGTGCTGAATTCAAATCTTCTGTATGCCAGGCTCAAAAATGTCCCATAATGCCCCAAAATGGAAAAATCCAATATGGCCGCCGCCATGTCAAAATCTAATTAATCACTTATCTTTTGGACTGTACAAGGTAAAAACCTGAATGTAATGTGCTTTTATAGGTTTTCACATATAGGGAATTCAATGCCATGCTCAGGTTTAAGATCAAGACTAAAGAAAATGCTTGAAATTAATGTACATGGTTAAAATTGTTGTCTTGGATAATGAATAATTCATGAAAAAAGAGGACCATGAAACAGGTTGATGGCGTTCTGAAGAATTTACTTGAAACATGTTTAGAAGCAAGGTTGATTACCATATTTTAACTATCTATGTATATTATTTATCTTATTTTAACTATTCATTTAGTATTTGAAGAAAATGTTTGAAACTCTTAAGCTAAAGGCATAAAACTGTTACTACTAGATTTGCCTACTAATGAAATATTGTACCTCAGCCTATTGTTTTGATGTCCAGTGTGCTATGATGACATGTTTGCCCATCCCTCCCTACCCTTACCCCTACACACACAAATACCCATATCTAACCCTGAATGAGGCCACACCCTCTATCTATACACTGAGGAGGCACTTGTGAATTATGTCGCTCCCCTCACATGATGCTCAGCAGTAATTATAACATAATATCATAACAATTTGTTTAGGACCATGTAATACATTTGTAATAGTGTAATGGTCACCCACTAAAATGATGTGTTTTATTTTGAGCATGTACTCATATGGTTTTGAATGTTACTGTTGGTATAATAGTAATTATGTGAGTCATGAACATTAGATAGGCTACCAGAAATTAAGTAAACACACGGGTATAGGACTGATTTTCACTCTGATAATGAGGAACTCCCATCAATTGGCCTGTCAATCAATGGGAGGCGCCTAGTGGGACAGGCTCAAAGTTTTCTTAGGTTCTGGTATCACGTTAGGTAGGGGCAGCCAACAGGCCTATGTGTTTGACATGTTGACTACGGAGTGTGGAGTATTGTCGCACGGTCTCGGATTACCCTTTTTTGTTCTAAAGGACATTGTTGGATACTTTGCCTTTTTTTCTATATGGGGATTACTCATCTGGACGGACGTGTCCTTCCTTATTTTTTTGCGTTCGCGGAGAGGCTGCCACTTCGTAAAAGGACATTGTTTTGTTTGCTCGGACATTTAGTTATTCCACGGTCTTGACCTATTGAACAATATACTTGACAAATTGTTTTGTGGGTTGTTGTGTGGGTATTTTGGGGTTGCTGGCACGATGCGAGCACTTTGTTTTGTTTATGAGTGAATGAATGGAGCGGGCCTACTGTAGATTCCCGCCGGTACAATAATTCTATAAAGCACGGAGGTTTAACGTTTGTGTCCTTGTGTTATTCAACCGTGTTTGGTATAACATCCTGGGGTTATTGCTAGGACGATCCATGTTTGTATTTTTTGGTTATTTAACGCATGTCCACTACTTTGATTGCCAGCAAGTGTAATGGAATAGTCGCCCCGCACCTTTTGATGCGTATTGTAGCCCTCGCTTTCGAAAGCATTAGAGAGCGTTTGTTACAATAGCATGTAAAGATTGTTATGTGAGGATTATGTATAGGCTAACTGAATAATTAATATATTATAAGAAACTAAAAAACGTTAGCTAGTTAGCCTTTGTGAATAGGAAGAAGCTAACTAGAGCCTCCACTCTCCGGGATGTGGGCTCCCTCTTGACAAGATGTCGGCCGCAGCATTCAAGGCCCCCGGCACATGAACTGCTCTGAGAGAGCTGAACAGGGGGTGAGCCCAGAGACACAGGTCTGTCGGCAGGCTGCAAAGACCTGGAGAACCCAAGCCCCCTGTCTGTTGTAGGCCGCAGTCACCATGCTGTCGGTCCTCACCATCATATGTTGGCCTCTTAGCCATGGTAAAAAGTGCTGGAGGACATTGATATGCTAGGATAGCCAAGGGTCCGTCCAGAGACCATTGATGACCATCGAGAACGGTGCCCCAGCCTACTGGGGATGAGTCTGTAAATACGACCCGGCGACGAATCACCAGTCCCATTGCACTCCCCCTCTTGGTGTTGGCGGGATCTCTCCACCAGTGTAGGGCCTGTGAAGCCTGCGGGACACAGTCACCTTGGCCTGGGAGGGCCCTTGGGGGCACAGACCGAGGCCAAACAGGCACCTCTGGACTGAGCGCATATGAAGGAGGGCAAGGGGGACTACCTGCACCATTGCCACCATAAGGCCCAAGAGGCGAAGGCAGAGTTTTCACTCCACCTGGGCATGTAACGTGAAGCGACATGCGGCGAAAGACTGCTGTCTCACCGGTGAGAGAGTCACGGATGCCCTCCTGGAGTCCAGGACCATGCCCAGGAAGGTGGTGACCTGGGAAGGCTGGAACCTGCTTTTCTTGGGCGCAAGCCCAAGTCCTGAATGTGCTTCAACAGTAAGGCCATGTGTAGGCGGCATTGCACTTCTGAGGTTGCACAGATGAGCCAGTCGTCTATATAGTTTAATATCCTGAGCCCCTGCTGCCTCATGGGTGCAAGAACTACATCCATGCACCTGGTGAAGGTTCAGGTGGCCAGAGAGATTCCAAATTGGAGGACTTGGATCTCGAAGACCGACCCTCGAACGCAAACCTCAGGAACCTCCAACGCCCTGGCCAGATGGGTATCTGAAAATAAGCATCTGCAGGTCGATGGTAGCAAACCTGTCCCCTGCATTGATGGCCTGCCACACCCTCGGAACTGGCATCGTTATGGGCCTATGCAGCTTACCCAGCAGAGCCTCCATAGTCCTGCCATTGGCACTGAGGCAGGAGGGACCACCAAAGAGGAAGTTGGGGAGGAGAAGAGGGGCTCCAAAGCTTGATCCACTGGGAGGAGCGAGCCACAACCAATCAGCCCTTCGCCGTGCATTTTGGAAAGCACCTTAGCCTGGCCAGACCACCTACGAAAAGTAGTTGGTGGAGGAAAACTGGCGACAGACCAAGTCTGGTAGGAGGGGAATGGGTGCCGCCCTGGATGCCCTGCCAACGACCTCCTCAAACA
>NC_063206.1:2736673-2741673 GCF_017589495.1 Alosa alosa | reverse complement strand
AGTACAGCGTGGGGCAGTACTGGAGGGTAGTAGTGTGGGGCAGTACTGGAGGAGGGGTGGTGTGGGGCAGTACTGGAGGAGGGTAGTAGTGTGGGGCAGTACTGGAGGAGGAGGGTAGTGTGGGGCAGTACTGGAGGAGGGTAGTAGTGTGGGGCAGTACTGGAGGAGGGTAGTGTGGGGCAGTACTGGAGGAGGGTAGTAGTGTGGGGCAGTACTGGAGGAGGTGTGGTGTGGGGCAGTACTGAGGAGGGTAGTGTGGGGCAGTACTGGAGGAGGTAGTGGTGTGGGGCAGTACTGGAGGAGGAGGTAGTAGTGTGGGGCAGTACTGGAGGAGGGTAGTAGTGTGGGGCAGTACTGGAGGAGGTGTGGTGTGGGGCAGTACAGCGTGGGGCAGTACTGGAGGGTAGTAGTGTGGGGCAGTACTGGAGGGTAGTAGTGTGGGGCAGTACTGGAGGGTAGTAGTGTGGGGCAGTACTGGAGGGTAGTAGTGTGGGGCAGTACTGGAGGGTAGTAGTGTGGGGCAGTACTGGAGGGTAGTAGTGTGGGGCAGTACTGGAGGGTAGTAGTGTGGGGCAGTACTGGAGGAGGGTAGTAGTGTGGGGCAGTACTGGAGGAGGGTAGTAGTGTGGGGCAGTACTGGAGGAGGGTAGTAGTGTGGGGCAGTACAGCGTGGGGCAGTACTGGAGGAGGGTAGTGTGGGGCAGTACTGGAGGAGGAGGGTAGTGTGGGAGCTTGAGGTACTGGAGGAGGAGGGAGTAGTAATTATTAGAACTGAGGTACTGGAGGAGGTAGTAGTGTGTGGGGCAGTACTGGAGGGAGGTAAGTGTGGGGCAGTACTGGAGGAGGGGGTAGTAGTGTGGGAGCAGTACAGTGTGGGGCAGTACTGGAGGAGGGTAGTGTAGTGTGGGGCAGTACTGGAGGAGGGTGGAGGGGTAGTGTGGGAGTAGTGTGGGAGCAGTACTGGAGTACTAGAGGGTAGTGTGGGGCAATTACTGGAGGAGGAGGGTAGTAGTGTGGGGGCAGTACTGGAGGAGGGTAGTGTGTGGGGCAAGTACTGGAGGAGGAGGGGTAGTGTGGGAAGGTGGAGGGAGGGTAGTAGTGTGGGGAGCAGTACTGGAGGAGGGTAGTAGTGTGGGGCAGTACTGGAGGAGGGGTAGTGTGGGGCAGTACTGGAGGAGGAGGTAGTAGTGTGGTGTGGGGCAATTTAGCATTAAGGGCAGTACTGGAGGAGGGTAGTAGTGTGGGGAGCAGTACTGGAGGAGGGAGGCATTAGTGTAGAGACAGTACTGGAGGAGGGTAGTAGTGTGGGAGCAGTACAGCGTGGGAGACAGTACTGGAGGAGGGTAATGAGTGTGGGGCAGTACTGGAGGGAGGGTAGTAGTGTGGGGCAGTACAGCGTGGGGCAGTACTGGAGGAGGGTAGTGTGGGGCAGTACTGGAGGAGGGTAGTGAGTGTGGGGCAGTACTGGAGGAGGGTAGTGTGGGGCAGTACTGGAGGAGGGTAGTGTGGGGCAGTACTGGAGGAGGGTAGTAGTGTGGGGCAGTACTGGAGGAGGGTAGTAGTGTGGGGCAGTACTGGAGGAGGGTAGTAGTGTGGGGCAGTACTGGAAATGGCTGGCGGTGTTGATTTCATCAGTACTTATGGAATATGCCAGAAAGCCTTTCAGTGGAGTAACAGAGATGTCCTCCAGAGAGAGAGATAGAGAGAGAGAGACAGAGAGGGAGAAAGAAAGAGAGAGAGGATGTCAACCATCTCTCTCAGCAGTGTTGAGCCATGCGTTGCTGAGTCCGAGAGGTCTTAGTTGTAATCGGGCTTTGGGATTGTAAAAGCTTTTGTCATCCTTTTAAAATAGAATGTTAAAACCAGATCAAAACCAGCAGCGTCAGGTTACCATTAAAAGTCTTGAGCAGCAGAGGAGAATGCCCCCCAGGGCCCCTAGTGCCCTCCCACTACCCCCCAGACCCCCCACACACACACACTAACCTCCAAGTACACTCTGACCAGCTCTGACCATGAAAAGAGCAAGAGCGTCCTACTAGGGCTGCAACTAACCATTACTTTCATACTTGATTAATCTACTGATTATTTTCTTGATTAATCAATTACTTGTTTGATCAGTAAAATCACAGGAAATGGTGAGAACATGTCGATCGGTGTTCCCCCAAAGCCCTTCGTTTTGTCCACATGCTAAAGGTAAAGTTAGCTTAAACATGTCGATCGGTGTTCCCCCAAAGCCCTTTGTTTTGTCTACATGCTAAAGATAAAGTTAGCTTAAACATGTCGATCTGTGTTCCCCCAAAGCCCTTTGTTTTGTCTACATGCTAAAGGTAAAGTTAGCTTAAACATGTCCACATGCTAAAGGGAAAGTTAGCTTCTACTGTTATCCTGTAGAGGAGGAAGAAAAGCTGAAATATTCAAGTTTAAAGGAGCGATTTGTAGGATTGTTACCGAACGTTCTGTAGGCCAAAATCAAAACACTACGTTCTCAAGTCTCAAATAATTAAGACTTAGCTAGCGTTGGTTGACCTACAGCTGCTTTAGTTTCTCAACCATAACCCAGCTACATTCTGTGAGCAGTGAAAACAAAAAGTACTCTCTAATAGCGTAACATATTTGGCTGAAGTTAAGCGATGCAGATGAAGAGTTTAGCCTAGGCTACCTGTAGGTGGAGAAATATGGTAGTCTCGTCAGACTTGATATTTTTTTTCCTTTGGCGAGACTTTATCATACATATCAGGAAGCTCCTCCGATGTCCGCTTAATTTGTTTCTTGTTTTAATTTTGGAAATTGCCTGCCTTTATTGGCGTTCATGACTACAACTGACAACAAGTTGACAGTTGGCCTTTATAATTTGGCAACACAAATAGGAGGAACCACATAGCCAGTATTATCCTGTGATTCTAAGTGTCGTTCAAAACATAGCGAAAATTCAAGAGATTTAAGCCCGTTACTCATTTTTCCATGGGTTCCACGGGTTTTACAGGTTATAGTAATGTTGTCAAATAAGCCATTACTTCAATTCATCGTGTTTCCTTACTCTCTGACAACATATGGTGATCATTTTTGGAATGGTTGCCATTTATTTTCCATTATTTCCTACGTACTGGTCCTTTAAGAACTTTGCGGTATTTTCTTGAACAAAAATCAAATTACACAAACACATTACCAAAATAGTTGGCGATTGATTTAATAGTTGACGAATAATCAGTGAACAGTTGCAGCTCAACCTTGTGAACGCCAGGGTCCATCCCATTAGTGTGTGTGTGTGTATATGGAACGCCAGGGTCCATCCCATTAGCGTGTGTGTGTGTGTGTGTGTATATGGAACGCCAGGGTCCATCCCATTAGACACTTGTGTCCAGAAGGGGTTCTCTCTCCTGACCTCGGAGCCTATTTGAAAGTGCTGTAGGTCGTCTTGCACAGATTGAAAGGCAGATTTTGTCCCTTTTGAATGAATTGTTGTTCTTATAGAAGCAATTGATTGTGACCGTTTATGTTTATAGGTAATAGGTTTGTAAATGTTTATTATTTGGTTGTTTACTATTTTGCCTGTGAATGTATTTAACCTTCATTCATGTGACTGGACCCTCTCATTCTCTCGGTCCCTGGAATAGCACTTAATGGGCCTTTATCACGTCGCCTTCACACAGTGAAAATGCTCTGCCTGCCACAGATCAATATACACCACGTCCTCTGTTAATGGTCCAGCGTGTTGTTGTGGCAACTGTTTGCTTATCGCCCCTGCTAAGTCCCTTAAACCGCTCGTCCGAATTCTTGGGTTTGGCCAAGAGTGTGTCTGTGAGAGCGGGATCTCCGAGCGTCTGCAGCGGCCGGTTTAAAGACTTCTCCAGCTGGGCGCGAGGCCTTGCCAGTATCAACCAAATAAATCCTGGGATTGCTTCATGGCGAACATAAACTGTTGCGGAGGAAAATATGTCGAGAGGCAGTTTCCGGAAGATTTAGCGCAAGTGTTCCTGCATTAAGCGGCGAGGGCACAGACTTGAGCGCCGTTCCTACCGCCAGGCAGCATAGCCAGCGGCCCATCGACATCTCACTCCCCTCGCCCGTGACCTCTCAGGAGACTCGGACATCTCGACTCCCAGAAGTCACTGCAGGGTGTCGTCAAATGATAGAGTTAACACAAATCTGGAGCGCCGAGCTCTTAAAGCAGTCTGAGCATCCAGCGTTCACTTCCCATCACACGCACCCCCTCAACTGTGAAGCCCAGTCTGACGCGCAGCCTTCACACACACACACACACACACACACACACACACACACACACACACCGCTGCTGATGGGCCGGATGGAAGGCCTCAAGTGCTACATTTGTTTGAAAGTCATATGAATAAGTGATCATTTCATTTGAAAGCCAGTCTTATAGTAGCCTACTGCAGCCATGTTCTTTTCTCTGGGTCGGAGTTATATTATTAGGCTTGTGACAGCATTACATAGAGATTAACCAGTCCATGTGACCATTGAAAGATTGATTCATCAAATCAAAGACAAAACTTTCAGCAAGAGTTAGAGCTAGTTTCTCACGTATTCCCTGAGACGAGAGATGACAATAGGTTGGAGACGTGTTTTAAAGCCAATCAGTGCTGCAGTACATGATCCCAGGGCACTGAAGGGGGAAGTGAGAGCTGACAGATCAGCCCCGAGCAGCTCTCCTCGGCTGGCTTAAAGTGACCTGTACGAGGGCTGTGTGCAGGCGCGTCCCACACTCGGCTGGCTTAAAGTGACGCAATGCGAGGGCTGTGTGCGAAGCGTCCCACATGGCTGGCTTAAAGTGGCCGCAATACGAGGGCTGTGTGGTAGTAGATCCCCACTCGGCTGGCAAAGATTGGCTGTACGGGGCTGTGTGCGAAGCGTCCTGGCCAGGCATGTTGGGTCAGAACTGCTGCTAACACACTCGGCTGGGTTAAAGCAGGCGCGTCCTGGCCAGGCATGTTGGGTCAGAACTGCTGCTAACACACTCGGCTGGGTTAAAGCAGGCGCGT
>NC_063206.1:2724173-2729173 GCF_017589495.1 Alosa alosa | reverse complement strand
GTAACTTAACAAGACATCACATTGACTTGGCTTCCACAAACATAACACAACATAACATTAATAACAGAAAGGCTAAAGGATGATTTCGTCAGGATGATTACAGATATGATTATCAGGGATGGAGAATTGATGACCCGAATGAAAGAAGGGGGATGGGGGTGGATGGTAGCTCCTAAGAGTGTGAATGAGGTGGTGTTGGGATGGGGGTGGGGATGGGGGTGAGGGGAGTAGTGAGTATGTGAGGATGTATGTGTGTGTGTGTGTGTGTGTGTGTGTGTGTGTGTGTGTGTGTGTGTGCTTATGTATAAGGCTGGTTTGCTGTTGGGCCAGGAGGGAGAAGCTGGAACATAGAGAGGAGGGTTTCAGGAGGAGTTGTAATTATTCTATTAATGATAAGTATAATAATAGGAATAACTGATTGCCTGGTTGATTGCCTGACTGATTGCCAACCTGGGCACCCGTTAATGGCCACAGTTCCACCCAGCCCCTGCAGTTATGCCTGCGACGAGGCTGACAGAGGGGAGGACCTGCGTGCCACCCATGCAGCCCTCAGGCCCCAGCATATGCACATCCCCCACTACCACGACCAACCACCTCGCCCCCCAGACCTTCACCCAACAGCCACTCTTGACCTAAATATGTACAGTATGTGAATGGCTACAGGTTGAGGTCTATCTAGAATGTAGCATTAAAAGAAGTGGGCATGCATGGTGAATATCTGTCCAGAGTTCCCCCATGCACACCACACCACCCTGTGTAAGATGTATGCCTCAACAATGTGTGCATTAAAAATAAGTGAGGCATGCAGATAGACACCTTATGGCATCTCCACTCTTACCCCTATGCCTGTTTTGTAGTTTTTTGTTTATGTATGTCACCTAACATGTAGTCACGATTAAAAAGAGAGTAAAAGCGTGCTGTGGCTTCAGGACAAAGGCGTGTGCATGGTATGAGGAGGGTGCACACGGGGGAGCCAGGGCCAATAGATAACCCACAGGACCCAACCAATGCAAAACCACACAGCGACCCATTAGGACCGAGTCTCCCAAGCCATCCAATGGGGCCCCGCAGAATAACGATGGGAGAGGCAGAGAAAAGAGTGAAATTAGTAAAGTTATCAGAGAGAATGTAAATAAAAGGGGGAGGAAAAGAAGGGGATGCTATTTATATTACTACTACTAATAATAATAATAATAATAATAATAATAATAATAATAATAATAATAATAATAATAATAACAATAATAGTTCCAGCTACCCTCCCTGCCTAGTGTTCGATGATATGTGTATCTGTTGATGAAGTGTGTTATGATCGTGTGGAGATGGAACTCAGGCAAAGAGGGTCAGGACTGTAAGTAGGTGATAAAGGGGTACCAAGGAGAGGTTGTATCCTGAGTATTGATTAAGTTTGTAGTTGATAGGTTTTCTAATGATATATAGTCTATTTAACAAGTTTTTCCAATGAGTGATGTGAGCTTTTCCTAGATTTCCAGTTCATGAGGATTGTTTTCTTGGCGATAGTCAGCTTTACCAGTAGTGTTTTATTGCCGGAGTTGCTCTTTTGTTCTCTCTGACATCATTGCTGCTAAATTTCCCTCAGTGTTTTTGTTGCGTCTAAATCAGTTCAAACTCTTCACCCCTGTGCCCGCCCAGGCATCCTTTAGTGTGTGTGTGTGTGTGTGTGTGTGTGTGTGTGCCCCCCAGGGCCATCCTTTATGTCAGACAGCCCACTTTTGGGAGGGATTGTCCCCTAAAGAAGGGCAGGCTAAATATGGCAGCTGGGAACATTACTTAAACATTTTTTAAACATTTCAACTTCCTGTGTCCAAGCGTCCATGTGTGTCGAGCATCTCAGGGTTGTGTGTGTGTGTGTGTGTGTGTGTGTGTGTGTGTGTGTGTTTGTGTAAATAAAGCTGTAGGAAACGGTATGTGTGTGATGGAAGTGAAATGAGATAAAAAAGGTTAGGCACATGTATTGTGTTAAGAGTGCCACACACACACACACACACACACATGCTCTCAAACTGTATGTGTGTATGTGTGTGTTTGTAAGTGAGAGGAAAGTGTGTGTTTACACTTGAGAGAGCCAGAAGAATATCCGGAGCTCCAGCACCAGACACTCTCCTCCACCCAGTGTTATACACCCACACACACACACACACACACACACACACACACACACACACACACACACACACACACACACTCACACACACACACACTCACACACACACACACACACACCTCCACCCAGGGTCATGTAAACCTACCGGAGAGCAAGCCAGCATATCTATCTCCACACTGTCACTTTCAAAGAGTAGAAGACAAAAACACACACTGTTTACTTAACACAGCTGGAGAGGGGGTGTCTATTGGCATCAGCATATACACACACACACACACACACACACACACACACACACACAGCTGTCAATCTGGACAGGTCCGTCTCTTACTCTTTATTAATTTTCTTTGTTTTCCTGTGAGAGAGTGTGTGTGTGTGTGTGTGTCCACACCTTTCCTGTGGTAGGCAGCTGGACACAGGCGTGCTCGGGCTGGCTTCAGTACAGAAATCAGGCGATAACGCAGCTCAATGTTATCAATCGCTAAACACACACTGCACAGAATGAAGAATGGCTCCTTTACACACACACACACACACACACACACACACACACACACACACACACACACATACTTCACACAGCAGAACAATGTAGCCATTGCTCTGATTCTGATAGACCTGTGCCTCTTAAGACAGACCTGTACAACATAAGACAGACCTGTACAACAGACCATAAGTCAGCCATGTGCTGCCATTACTCTCAAGAGGTGAACTGATACTGATCTGGCCTGAATCTGGCCCACGTCTGGCCCTGATCTGGCCTGAATCCGGCCAATGATCTGCTAAGGATGTTTCTTGTGGGTCTCTGTCTAAGTATGCTATGCACCTTGTGTTTTGCTAGCCTACATACGTATGCTATGTACTGTAGGCAACAGTAATAAGACAGTAATAATGACGCCTAATCTCTGAGTAATAAGACAGTAATAATGACGCCTAATCTCTGAGTAATAAATCAGTAATAATGACGCCTAATCTCTGAGTAAATCACTTCATCCACGCCTGACCGTCCGTCACTGGCTGTTCATCATCGTCTTATTCTGAGAGTGTTTTGACTGGGGGGAGAGGGTGTGTGTGTGTGTGTGTGTGTTAAAGGGCCATTTATACACTCAGTTTAGTCTGCTTTAAGATTGGCTGTTGAGAGAAACATATGGGCTTCCGTGTGTGTGTGTGTGTGTGTGTGTGTGTGTGTGTATGTGCATATGTATGTGCGTATATGCAGGACTGTGTGTGTGTGTGTGTGTGGTCCACATGACCACATGAGTAAGTCTCTAGACATCTCCTACATGGGTGACCTCACAGGGGATGGACATAATTGCTGTCCATCTTTAGAACACAGACGATTCACAAACACATTCTTCAAACAGGTCGCAGTATCCCTCCCCCCTTCAAGTCCTACCATGTATTGGTTCTAGCTGTGCAACACAGGTGATTTTACCAATTAGTTGATCTACCTGGCTGAGGAGTTGTGCTAATTAGAATCAGCTGAATAAGTGAACGGTTGAAACAAATATGTGGAAGGATTTCTGAAGCTGAACTTTTGCACCTCTTTATGATGGCACACACACACACACACACACACACACACACACACACACACATCTCTTTATGATGGCATTCGTGGTCCTGCTGTCAGGTTTGATAGAAACATGAATCTGAGTTTGATTGTGCATTTTGAGGCTGCAGTGTGTGTGTGTGTGTGTGTGTGTGTGTATGTATGTGTGTGTTATGATCCTTAAAGAGGGAATAGCCTGGAGGTTCAGCAGTTATCTCTTCAAAGCACCACATGATTAGTCTAATGGGTCACCTGAGTTGGCGCTTGCTAATTAGCCAATTACCTGTGCAGGTAATAACAGCTTAAGCTAACTCCTATTCAGGGCACGTGGCCCCTGGGAACCAAAACACTCGCCCTTGTCTTCAGGATAACCCTCTCAAAGAGGGATGTCTGAGATTATTTACTGTAGCAGTGTAGCATTAGCCGCATTTACATGGACACGTTTAATCCGATTAGAAGCGGAATAACGCCTCAATCGGAATACAAATGCTCATTCATGTAAACGTAAACACCTCAATCGGAATAAAAATGCCTGATCCGATCAGAATTTTGATCGGAATAAAAGAGGTGGTGTAGTTTGTTCGTACTCCAATTGAACAGCCATGTATACGGTCAACTTGAAAAGTAGGCGACAACGGCTATTCCAATAAAAAATTCTGTAGCAGTAGGCTATAGCAGTCAGCATTAGTTTAGCTCATCTGGTGTAGCCGTAGGCTATAGCAGTCAGCATTAGTTTAGCTCATCTGGTGTAGCCGTAGGCTATAGCAGTCAGCATTAGTTTAGCTCATCTGGTGTAGCCGTAGGCTATAGCAGTCAACGTGGATTTAGCTTATCTGGTGCAGCCAGGGGCTATAGCAGTCAGCATTAGTTTAGCTCATCTGGTGTAGCCGTGGGCTATAGCAGTCAACATTAGTTTAGCTCATCTGGTGTAGTAGGTAGGCTATAGCAGTCAGCATTAGTTTATTTATCTGGTGTAGCCATAGGCTATAGCAGTCAGCATTGGATTTAGCTCATCTGGTGTAGTAGCAGTAGGCTATAGCAGTCAGCATTAGTTTAAGCTCATCTGGGTGTAGCCGTGGGCTAGCAGCAGCCAACGTTAGTTTAGCTTATCTGGTGTAGTAGCAGTAGGCTATAGCAGTCAGCATTAGTTTAGCTCATCTGGTGTAGCCGTAGGCTATAGCAGTCAGCATTAGTTTAGCTCATCTGGTGTAGCCGTAGGCTATAGCAGTCAGCATTAGTTTAGCTCATCTGGTGTAGCCGTAGGCTATAGCAGTCAGCATTAGTTTAGCTTATCTGGTGTAGTAGCAGTAGGCTATAGCAGTC
>NC_063206.1:2714173-2716673 GCF_017589495.1 Alosa alosa | reverse complement strand
CCTCTCAGTGTGTCTGGGTCAAGAACAAAAACAGAAAACCCACACATGCACACACATACACACACACACACGCAGACACACACACACACACACACACACACACAGACACACACACACACACACACACACACACAGACACATACACACACACACACACACACACACACTTTTCAGTTGGACAAATGGAGGCATGGCAGGGAATAAGAACAGGGGGAATTAGGTAGAATTTCAGCGGCGTTCTGCAGAGCCTCAGGGCTAAATTGCGGCTGGATCACGTGCAATGGAAACACGGGGAATGAAAGGCGGCCGGCCTGGCCCGAGTGAGGAGCCGCAATCTTCGGAATACCAGGAATACAATGGAGTGCAGCATTGTATTCCCGGTATTCCAAAGCTCCTGATGTGGGTGGGACTGGATCCCCTAGAGACTGGCATCCTGATGCAGAAAACTAGCTGCAGAATTCCTCTGCTCAGCTTCTCTCTAATGGAGAAAACGAAAATTCAGGATTCTGATATTCCACATTGTTCTCTCTCTCTCTCTCTCCTCTGTATGTGTGTGTAAATATATATTCCCAAAGTCAAGTACTGAAATAAGGTTGCACCAGTGGTCTAGGGATGCCTTCTCGGCCTCAGAGAAACGATACTCGTAAGAAAAGAGCTGACTCAGGCGTCCGACAGCCTTTATCTTGAGCCGACAAACCTGCGCCCTCTCAGGGGATGCCATGTGATCCACGCTGCATTGCATTTCCTGCTTATTGGCTGCTGTTGAAGAGTCGAATAGGCTGATTCATTTTAGTCAAGGTGCTCAAACGCTCAGGCACACAAGTCTGCGGTTTGGCTAGGCAGTGTTCCTATTGGCTCTCATCCTCATTTCAATCAGGCCGGGGGCTTGGAGTAGGAGGTCTCTCAGACCTGCTGAGTCCAGTCTGTGCTGGACGCCTCTGTCCTACCTGAGTCAACCCATCAGAAGCACTGGTAATCCCACCTCCAACACACCTGGTCTTGTGCAGAGTAGCCTAGCATAGAATAGCCTTGTGCAGAGTAGCCTAGCATAGAGTAGCCTTGTGTAGTTTAGACTAGCATAGAATAGCCTTGTGCAGTTTAGACTAGCATAGAATAGCCTTGTGTAGAGTAGCCTAGCATAGAGCAGCCTTGTGCAGTTTAGACTAGCATAGAATAGCCTTGTGCAGTTTAGACTAGCATAGAATAGCCTTGTGTAGAGTAGCCTAGCATAGAGTAGCCTTGTGCAGTTTAGACTAGCATAGAATAGCCTTGTGTAGAGTAGCCTAGCATAGAGTAGCCTAGACTAGCATAGAATAGCCTCGTGCAGAGTAGCCTAGCATAGAGTAGCCTTGTGCAGTTTAGCCTAGCATATACTAGCCTTCTGCAGTTTAGCCTAGCATAGAATAGCCTTGTGCAGAGTAGCCTAGCATAGAGTACCCTTGTTCAGACTAGCCTAGCATAGAATAGCCTTGTCCAGACTAGCCTAGCATAGAGTAGCCTTGTCCAGACTAGCCTAGCACAGAGTGTCCTGATGTAGAGTAGCCTAGCGGGCTCTGAGTCACTGCTACAGCAGGAGTTGTCTTTTATACTTGGTGGTTGGAATTACAGTAATGTCTGAAACCAATATTCTTTTGTTTGCAGTTTCATAATAAAGGGCTTGGAGCCCCCTGTCTCTTCCAACTCCCACCCCCAAAATCCACCCACATACTCACTCACCCACCTTCAAACTCACTCAGAACCCGAGCTTAGAACTTGTCATTTTCTTTGGAATGTGACCAACAAACGCAAACATCTAAGCTCCAGTTTCGATCTCAGATGTTGGGAGCAAAGTTTGAGCGCTTTTCCAGATGGCCCTCGAAAAATTAGCTGAGAATTCAAACCAGAGTGGCTCTAGTCTGAAGACTCTCCAGCCTGGAGATGTGCAGACTCCACCAATATTAGATTCACCCGTCTATGAGGCAAACTTTATTGTTCTATTGCTGGAGACAGCAGTGAAAACATGAGAGAATGTGTGTGTGTGTGTGTGTGTGTGTGTGTCAGTGTGTGTGAGACTATAGAGGAAAGGATTTTCACATCCACAGCAAACAGAGTGTTGTGCTCTACTTAGCTCTCGGCTGGATTCCGTACATTACTGACGTGTCTGACATCAGCGTGCGGAACAAACCGACGGTTCTGCTGCATTTAAACCCATTTGGAACCACCCAGAACCCAGAACATGTGGGCAGGTCACAGCTGAAGACAAAACACGGGTTCTCCCAAGCTATACAGTACGATTCTAGCTGTCTGGTAGACGTCTGGCCAGCAGACCCTGTCCAGTGCTCCAGAAGAGTAGCTTGTCATTTCTGTAATGACTTTAATGTTGTCATGGGAGATAATTGTAAAGATAATATGTGTAATAACTGCGGTAAAATGCCGTGTGTGTGTCTGTGTGGTGTATGAGCCATATGTGTGTGTGTGTGTATGTGTGTGTGTGTGTGTGTGTGTGTGTGGTGTATGAGCC
>NC_063206.1:2684173-2689173 GCF_017589495.1 Alosa alosa | reverse complement strand
AGTAATGTATGATGCATGATGTTTTGTTTATGTCTTTACACACTACTCATTACATGTAATGCTTTGGCAATACAAATTAATTTTGTCATGCCAATAAAGCTCAGATAATTAGATTAGATTGAGAGAGAGAGATGAAGGTGAGATGGAGAGAGGAGAGAGAGAGAGGGGAAGAGAAGAGGGAGAAAAGAGTGAGATAGAGAGAAGATAAGGAGGAGGGAGAGGGAGAAGAGTGAATCGTCGAAGAAGATAAAGGAAAAAATTAAGATGGAGATAAAGGAAAAGTGAATAGAAGATGGAAAGGGAAAGAATAAAGAAAGGGGATCGAAAAGTGGATCGAAGTCAGATAGAGAAAGATTAGAATGGAGAGGTGAGATGGAGAGAGAGAGAAGAGAGAAGAAAGAGAGAGAGAAGAAAGGTGAAGTGGAGAGATGGAGAGATTTTTTTTTTTTTTGAGTTTTAACAGCTCTTTATTACAAAACTTATCTGATCCACATTACCATAAAACCATCCTTTTTTTAGAAAAACTGAAAATCAAAATAACCTGAAAAAATGATTCATTATCGATAATAAAATATTGCTCCACCTTGGCACCATTCTTCTTCAAAGAATTAAAATCACCTTTTGTTTCATAAAAAAGTCAAATTCTAATTTTACTCTTGATTTCACCAGGCGAATAAAATGTCAATTACATCATGGTCAGAGTCTTTTCAATCTTATTCTTCTACTTATATAAATATTATCTTAGCATTCCCAATATAATTAATCATTTCACACTTTTAAGCGTTCTTTCTGAACATATTTAAACCCCAATATGAAGGTCTGAATAGAAAAAACTCTCAAAACACTCTAATAGCTTTGCCAACAACTTAAACAAAAGGTGGCAGTCTGAAACAATTTGAGTAGGCATGAAAAACAGTCTCTCCAAACAAAAGGACATTCATGGCTTACATTTTGATTTAAAACAGAAATAAAGAGGATTAACTGCCAAAATACCATGCAGTAACCTCCATTAAAGTCCCAGCTCTTTTTAGTTAATGGTGGTTTGTATAGAGATTTCCACTCTGGTTGAACATTACTTACTAAACCAAAGTAGAGCAGCAAGGTGTCAACCTTTCCATCTAGCCTTTCTTTATTTATCCTTTAACACAGGTCTTGTAAAGACATTTTACCATTGACTTCATGAAATCTATTTCTTTTGGAGGGCAAAAACTACCTTTACAATCATTTTAATTTCGGTGTAAGTGACAATTCAGGAAAAGGGTCTTCTCTATCCAGGAATCAAAAGCGCCATCAACATAATTCTTTATCATTTTAGCTCACGTGATGTTAGTTCTGTTCTCCAGCAATGCAACATCTTATCCACCACTCGCCAAAGACCTCCTCCCATGCATTGCAGCCAGTGTGGCACTGTCCATAAGAAGCCTGATACATCCACCAAATGGCCCTTAAGCGTGTAAGTCCAATTACTGCATAAATAACTGTTCAATCAGGCATTACATTCTTTGAAATGTCAGTCTTGATCCATAGATTAGAGGCTCCTCTAGGAGCCAATGCAAAAAACCAGTCTCTTCCATTAAACTAACATTAAATATAAACCCCAGATCTTAAAAAGTCCTTTATAATAAACAGGTAAATCAATACAATGTATTGCATGAGGATCAGGAAAAACAAAGATTTGTCTAAACCCAAACCACTCACATTATGCATGATTTCACAAGCCACAGGCCTCCAAACAAGATCTTCTGGCCCAGTAAGAAACCTCTGAATGAACTGAAGCCTAAAAAGCAGCTGCTCTACTGGGCAAATGGATTAAACCCTGGCCACCTTCTTCTTTTGGTAAATACAAAACACTCTGAGGGATCAATGCAACTTATCCCAGAAGAAATCTATTAGGGTTGACTGGATCTTCATTAAAAGACCTGATGGTGGATCTAAAACAGCCAGCCCGATGCCACAAAGGATGCCACTAGATTATTGATAACCAGACAGCGTCCCTATATGACATCTGAGGTAGTAGCCATGTCCATTTTTTTTAAGCGTCCCTTCACTTTTCAATGACTCCCATCCCAATTCTTTTTTTGTACAGTGTTATCATCTCCCAAAAAAACACCCAGATATTTGAAACCCCTTTTTTTCCAATTTAACCCTTCTGGGGGGTTTTGGCTGGTCCATCTACCCAATCACCTATCTGAAAAGCATCACTTTTTTTCCAGTTGACTTTTGCAGATGATATCCTCCAAAATCCTTCACAACATCATTTAAAGGTATCAACATCATTTTGATCATTGACTACTACAACCAAATCATCCGGCATATGCTGATAAACAAAAACCTTTTCACAATTGGACAGAAAAAAGCCAGTCATTTTACACCTTAATTTGTGAAGCAAAGGTTCTATTGCCATGGAATAGAGCATTCCAGACAATGAACAACCTTGTCTTACACCTCTTAGTGCTTTAAAGGGGGACACAAACCACCATTAACTTTCACTATACTCTCAATGTCATTATAGAGCACCTTAATTAAATTAATAAAACCCGAATTGAATCAAAGCCTCTAACACCCCCCCATAAATACTTATGCTCAACTCTGTCAAAAGCTTTTTCCTGATCCATGAAAACAAATCCAAAATTCTTTTTTAACTTACTAGAAACTTCAATTGCATCTCGAACAAAAGAAAAATATTGTCAAAAATTGACCTTTCAGGAATACAGTAGGTTTGATCAACATGTATTATTTGTTCCATCACTTCTCTCAATCAAGTTGCTAGTGCTTTGGAAAACATTTTAACATCAATGCACAGGAGAGACACTGTAGGCCAATGCTTCAAGTCAGTCAAGTCACCTTTTTTTTGGTAACAGTGTCAACACAGCCCCTTCGACAGCTCAGAGGAAGGATTCTTTCTATACTGTCATTCAGCACTTCATGGAGATCTTTCCCAATACTGCCCAAAAGCCTTTGTAAAACTCAACTGGCAGTCCATCAATGCCAGGACACGTCCATTTTCCATACCCATCAGGGCTGTATAGAGTTCTTTCGGTGATAAAGCTCCATCCAGCATCTTTGCTGAAGCCTTTGGCGTTGGCAGTCATGAAGGAAACCACGTTCAATCTCCTGATTTCCAACCAATTCACTTTTAAAAGTTCTGAGTAAAAATTCCTTACTCGTTGTCTTATTTCATTTGGCTTAGTCAACAATGTTCCTGTTTCTGGCACAGCATGAATTAACTTTTTTCTTCCATTTTTTTTCTCTAAATTAAAGAAATACTTAGACGGAACATCCATTACAGATACATTTTGTATTCTTGGCCGGATCAAAAGCCCTGTGTTTTTTTCCCAAAATCAGCCAATTCCACTTTTTTACTTTTAAGTAATTCTATTTGTTCTGAATTTCCTTTGTTATCAACCACATTTTGCAAATCCACAATCTCCTTTTCTAAAGTTTTCATGGATCTAGCTAGGTCTCTACTGACATTGAAAGTATATTTTGACATACATGTTTAATTTGAATTTTTTGCTACATCCCACCATTGTTGCAAGAGGAAAAAAAAGGCTTCTCCAACTTAAAACTCTCCCAAAAAACAGCAAAGCTTCTCTAAAAGTTTGATCGAGTCAACAACATCTTATTAAAATGCCATCACGCTTTTGGTTTAACCGCAGATTTTATAAGTACACAACATGCCATGCAATGGTCAGAAAAACCAACAGGACTGATATAGGAACATCGAAAAGCACTAAAAAAATGCTTAAAACAGTACATTTGGTCAAGTCTTGCCATTGATAAATAATTATCACTTTACAATGAGACCAACTATATTGCCTTTGTTTTTTGTGAAAAGATCTCCATATGTCAATCAATTCATATGCTTCAATTAACTCAATAAGACGCTTTGCGAGAGGCTACATGAGGTTCTACATGATTTCTATCTAAAATATCAGCAGTACAATTAAAATCACCACCCAGAAAAAAAGAAAATCAGTACTATTACATGCACCAAGAACATCACCAAGCATCCAAAAACACATCCTCTCTGCAGCTAAGGCAGGAGCATAAACACAAATGAAAACAAAAACATCATTTTCAAAATTGCTTTTACTTTCAATAGTCTTCCTTTAACCACCTCTTCCACATCATAAGAATATGGAAGAAACGACTTTGAAAAGGGATAGCAACACCTCCACTTAAGGGCGTGTAGTGACTGAGTATGGCATCCCATCCCACTCCTTCACCCAATCAACTTCATTAGTTAAATTCGCTATGTGTCTCTTGAACAAGGAAAACATCAATATTTTTCTGTCTGCTTAATTCATAGAATTCTGCTCTTTTTCCTCCGTCTCTGGCCCCATTCAAATTCAAAGTAGCGACTCTAACTTCGCCCATTTCAAAAAAAAAGAAAGTAACCAGAAAAGACAAAGAAAATAAACATACATATTTTACTGAGTATCACCATCATTTCCAATCGGTTCTCCTTTTTTTCAACTTGCGCTGACAATCTTAACCAAAGCGAAAATATCTCTTGGTCAGTAAAACCCTCCGTCCTCATTTGTCCTCATTAGATATTTAGCATCATCAATGAACTGTTGTATATTGGAAAAATAATCCTCAACCTTGACATTACGCACAAATTTGGTAGTCTGTAAAAAAATGTCTTATCTCCTGAGTGGAGTACCACCGACAACTAACGGTTGAGAAAGCTCTTGTGATTGTGAACTTGACAAACTAGAATCAGTGGAGTAACCATCGCTCTCATGGTCATTATCTGTAATTGGTAGCTCAACATCAATGTCTTTTTTCCCATTGTTTTTTGTAGCTTTATTACTAGAGGATTTTCTTTTCGTTTATTTTTTGGGAATTTTGAAAACATTTTCCTCTGGGACCGTTTCACAGCCAGCCTCCTCTGCTTGTGTACCAGTTCTCTTATTAACCAACTCTGCAGCCTCTAGGCCTACAGTATCCGTAACCCCTGCAGGTTCACAAGAACTGCCACTCATCCATGATAA
>NC_063206.1:2666673-2671673 GCF_017589495.1 Alosa alosa | reverse complement strand
TCTCCCTCTCTATCTCTCTCTATCTCTCCCCCTCTCTCTCTCCCTCTCTCCCTGCCTCCCTCTCTCTCCCTCTCTCCCCCTCTCTCCCCCTCCCTCTCCTTTCTCCCTCTCCTCTTCCCTCCTTTTCCTCCTCCTCTCCTTCTCCTCTCCTCTCTCTTCTTTCTCTCCTCCCTCTTCCCATCTCTGAAGTGAGCGATGACGTCCCAGAGATGGAGACGCTGATGAAGTGTCTTTCAGAGCACATTAGGACCAGGCAGCCTGCCTGCCAAATCAAACAGTGGAGCAAGGAGAAGAGAGAGGGAGAGAAGAAAGAGAGAGAGGAGGAGAGAGAGGAATAGAGAGAAGGAGAGAGAGAGGAGGAGTGAGAGGAGGGGAGAGAGGAAAAGAGAGAGTGTTTTTTGCTGTGAGGATTACAACGTCCCCACTCACTCTAGTAGGATGAAGCCAGGAGTGTCCTTAGAAGCAGAGAGAGAGAAAGAGAGAGAGAGAGAAGAGAGAGAGAATATAAATGAAATTGGATTGAACTGGGCTGAATAGAAGGTTGAGGGCTTCTGGAGGAGCAGGCGCCCTGTCTCAGTTTGATCTCACTATCAGGGCCATCTGTCTCAGTTTGATCTTACATCTCAGTTTGATCTCACTATCAGGGCCATCTTTCTCAGTTTGATCTCACGTGTCAGTTTGATCTCACGTCTCAGTTTGATCTAACTATCAGGGCCCACTGTCTCAGTTTGATCTTACGTCTCAGTTTGATCTCACTATCAGGGCCCATTGTCTCAGTTTGATCTCACTATCAGGGCCCACTGTCTCAGTTTGATCTCACGTCTCAGTTTGATCTCACTATCAGGGCCATCTGTCTCAGTTTGATCTCACTATCAGGGCCCATTGTCTCAGTTTGATCTCACTATCTGGGGCCTCTGTCTCAGTTTGATCTCACTATCAGGGCCCACTGTCTCAGTTTGATCTCACGTCTCAGTTTGATCTCACTATCAGGGCCATCTGTCTCAGTTTGATCTCACTATCAGGGCCCATTGTCTCAGTTTGATCTCACTATCAGGGGCCTCTGTCTCAGTTTGATCTCACTATCAGGGCCATCTGTCTCAGTTTGATCTCACTATCAGGGCCATCTGTCAGTTTGATCTCACTATCAGGGCCCACTGTCTCAGTTTGATCTCACGTCTCAGTTTGATCTCACTATCATACATGGAAGCATCCGGAAAGTGCCTGGTTAGGGGTGCTTCCAGCTACGGCCCCAGTCATCTGATGGCACGCGGTCTGTCATGCATATGGGTTTGGTGAGCCCACACAGAACAAGGCCCAGTCCGGCCAAGTCCAGAGCCGTTGAGTTCAGTGGAGGGTGGCCTGGTCATCCGATGGGGTGGCTAGAATTTGCTTAACCCAGGTTAGGCCAGGATTGGACCAGGAGAAGAGGAGTGCATTATGGGTAGTGTATGTCTGGTGGTTTGCGTGAGTGTGTATAGAATGTGGGAGTGTGTGTGTATGTGTGTGTGTGTGTGTGTGTGTGTGTGTGTGTGTGTGTGTGTGTGTGTGTAAAATTAGGTCCACTGGCGACAGCTGTGTCCCACAGCAACAGGGTGAAGGACACAGACTTCCTCACTGGGACAGGCAGTGATTAAGCAGCTAACAGTAGTGGTGCAAACACACACACACACACACACACACACACACACACACACACACACACATGCAACACACACACACACACACATACACACACAGACACACACACACAGACACACACAAATACACACACAGGCTTTGCCATAGCAATGATTAATCAACCAAATGTGGTGTTGAAAACATACACCTACACACACTCATACACATACAAAGTATACACACGTCTACATGCGCATGCACACGCACACACACACACACACACACACACACACACACACACACACACACACACACACACACACATCAACAATCAGTTTTGTGCATTGTGAAATCCGACGCTGGGAATAGCTTAGTGGTGTGTTTATAAATACTGTGGAGTGTGTCCAGTTCAATCATGTCGGATCTCAGAGGAAGACCCTCTAATGAGGAAGTCACACCCTGAACCCTTAATGGCGCTGAACGATTAATGATCTCTTGACGGCATGGTGACCTTAACGATTTGTGAGTCGTCAGCAATTAGCAGTTGGAGCGTGTGACACCTCCACGTCAGCCTCAGATGAATGGTTTCCATGGTTTCCACTTACCTCTGCATTCCAATCCATTATTTTGGCTAATGGCTTTTGTGCATGCCTGTAGGAGTGTGTGTATCAGTGCTTGTGTTAGTGTGTGTGTGTGTGTGTGTGCGTGTGTGTGTGCATGTTGAAGGAACTGATGTGTATAAACTAGCCCAGCTCTCTGTTGACACAAGCCTGTTATGATAACACAATTATGTGTGTGAGTGCAACTGTACAAGAGGAGCCCAAATTGGCCCTTTCCTGTTCCTGTCCAGGCAAAGCAGAGCACTCGACAAACATAATGATCTGCCACTCCCCACGGGCCAGTGCACACACACACACACACACACACACACACACTCCCCATGGGTCAGTGCACAGGGGCTGTCACATCTGACCCTTACCTGTGGTCAAACACTCCCAGCAGCCTGAAGCAATCAGGGAGAGAGGGAGAGAGAGAGAGAGAGGGAGAAAGGGAGAGAGAGGGAGAGAGAGAGGGAGAGAGAGAGGGAGAAAGAGGGAGTGAGAGGGAGAGAGAGGGAGAGAGATGGAGAGAGGGAGAGAGAGGGAGAGGGAGATTATTATTTTAGTGAGGTGAGTAGTAGAAGATGAAAAACACTTCCGCACTGAATGCAGTAAATTCAGCACAGTCAGGAACCAATGTTTCTTCAATTCAGCCAAATTATAACCCCAATTTGAATTATTAGAAAATGAAGACAAGCCCCATAATTGTTGGGAGATACACGTTGTGTAAAACTAGCTGCACAGTACCCAGTCAACATGTCATAAATCGAGGAAGTGAGTGACCCATATTGTGACATGCTTTATACCAATACCAATAATACCCATGATAGCACATTGATAAATATACAGTATAGTATGAATAGTAATACTGTATCATTATACATTTCATTTATTATTCTCTTTAATTATTATCATTTTGTTATTATTATTATTATTATTATTATTATTATTTATACTATTAACAGATATTGTATCTGTGTTGTTTTGTTATATGTTTGCTTTGGCAACACTGCTTAATTGAGTAATGCCAATAAAGCTCCATTGAAATTGAAATTGAAATTGAAAAAAAATATTATTTATTGATATTTATTTACTTATTTTTATTTTTTATTTATGTTTATTTACTTTCATGCTCTTTGTTTCCTCACTAACTTATGATTTGTATGCTTTAACAACACAAGTGCCCTTGTCATGTCAATAAAGCTTTTTTGAATTTGAATTTGAATTTGAGAGAGAGAGAGGGTGAGAGAGAGAGAGTGAGAGAGTGAGAGAGAGGGAGAGAATAACGGGGGATGAAAAGAGAAAGAGATGGACACAGAGATACAGAGAGAGAGAGAGCAGGAGAGGTGGAGGGTGAGAGGTGGAAGAGGGTGGAGAGAAAGGGGGTATAAAGAGAGAAAATAGACAGAAGGAGAGATGGACAGAAAGATACAGAGATGGAGGGAGATAAAGAGGAATGAGAGGGAGAGGTATAAAGGAACGAGAGATTATAAGCAGGCAGAGAGAGAGGTAGAGAGAGAGGGGGAGACAGAGAAAGAGAGAGAGGGAGAGAAAGAGAGTTAGAGAGAGAGGGAGAGAGAGAGGGAGAGAAAGAGAGTTAGAGAGAGAGGGAGAGAGGGAGAGAGAAAGAGAGTTAGAGAGAGAGAGGAGAGAGAGAGAGCTAGGAGAGAGAAAGGAGAGAAAGACAGGAGAGAGAGAGGAGAGAGGGAGAAAGAGAGCTAGAGAGAGAGAGGAGAGAGAGAGGGGAGAAAGAGATAGAGAGAGGAGAGAGAGAGGGAGAAAGAGTTGAGAGAGAGAGAGGGAGAGAGGTTAGAGAGAGAGAGAGAGAGAGAGAGGGGGAGAAAGAGAGTTAGAGAGAGAGGGAGAAGAGAGTTAGAGAGAGAGAGAGAGGAGGAGAGAGAGAGAGGGAGAGGGAGAGAGAGGAGAGAGAGAGAGAGAGGAGAGAGAGAGGAGAGAGGAGAGAAGAGAGTTAGAGAGAGGAGAGAGAGGGAGAGAGAGGAGAGGGAGAGAGAGGTTAGAGAGAGAGAGGAGAAAGAGAGTTAGAGAGAGGGAGAGAGAGGTTAGAGAGAGAGGAGAGAGAGAGGGAGAAAGAGTTAGAGAGAGGGAGAGAGAGGAGAGGAAAAAGAAGCAGAGAACACAGCAAAACAAGACTACATTAACACATGGAAATGCAAAATTGAACAAGTAAATAAGCTACACTGCTACAGAACTATTCAATCTGATTACAAATTGGCAACTATTTAAATGAAATTAAAACCATCACATAGAAAACTCCCTGGGTCAAAGCATTCCACTGAGTGATCATTCCCTTGCAATAGAAAAGGGTAGTAGACACCTCCAAAACCCGGGATAGCTCAGCACCTAATATGTAAATTTGTAATACGGGAGTAGTAGAGACCTAACACACTTCCTCACAGAATGTCCCACTATCAACACTTAAGAGCTATATTCCCAATCTTCACAAATTGAAAATCACTTGGTCTGCTTTATGACTGCCACCAATGAACAAAAAACCAATTCCTCCTGGAGAAATAGATAATCGTGCCCACTTAGCCTACCAATATTTACAGTCCTGCCACATTTTAAGAGAAACTTCACCATAGAAAAAAGTGCGTACAGTATATAGTTTTTTGTTAAATAGTTTTATATAGACTATTGTATAAGTTTCCTTTAAATTTAGATTTTAAGAATACATGTTTAAGTTTTCTTTAAACATGGATTTAGTTCACTATTTTTTTTTTTAAACATAAGTTTTTCTTTCTTTTAGTTTAGATAAAGTTTTCC
>NC_063206.1:2651673-2656673 GCF_017589495.1 Alosa alosa | reverse complement strand
CAGCATCAGCACTGCTGGAAGTGCAAATTCAACCACACACACACACACACACACACACACACACACACACACACACACACACACACATCCCCTCTCTGAGTGTGGTCGTCAGCCCTGGATAGGTGTCTGAGAATGCCAGATCCCCCCCCTCCCTACACACACACACACACACACACACACACACACACACACACACACACACACACCACACACACACATACCACACACACACACGCCACACACAAACACACTCAAACATACACACACACACACACACAAATATGTGATGACCATAACCAGACGTCTTTAGCAGTGCCAAAAGAGGAGCGCTGTTTCACACACACACACACACACACAGCCCCTGGTCCACCTCGCGTCCTCCCCCTGGCCGGCGGCTGTGTGGTCCCCACTGTGTGCTCCGTCTGAGTGCTCCATCACACGGTCAGGAGGCCCATGGAGTCCTCAGAGGGACGGCCGCAGCATTGTTGCTTTTTCTCTCACGACGTGTCCCTCGGTCCCTCTCCGACCGCCCTCCCTCTCCGTCGGCCGGTCAGCTCTGTGAGAAACGGCAGACCGCTCCCTTCAGGTCCGTCCCCATCAGGGTCCAGTAGTCAGGGCTCTGTTAAAAGCACACACTTCAGGCCAGCCAAACATAGGAATTGATTACTTCAGTGTTTTTCAACCACTGTGCCGGGGCACACTAGTGTGCCGTGAGAGATCATCAGGTGTGCCGCAGAAAATTACCCAAATGTCACTCACTGGTCCAGAAAAGCAACTGTTGCATCAAAGAATTTATAACCATTACATGCCTCGCTGATTGTATGATTGCACTATTTGTGGTGTATGCAGGCATTGTACAATGGGGACCCCATATCCAGTATTCACAGAATCATCACATATCAAGTTCATAACAACAATTAAATTAGATATAGTCACCTACAAATGAAACAGAGGGCGCTTGTTTTATTGAGCAGGTCTTGCATAGAAGCCATAATGAGGCCATATCTGTGTATTATTTGAAATTTTAGGCTATGGTTATGGTATGTTTATTTTTTCTACACACAGGATGTCAGTGTGCTGTGGGACATTTTAAGTGTCAAAAGTGTGCTGTGGCACAAAAAAGGTTGAAAAACACTGCTACTAAGATAACACACCAGTAAAATAAGTGACAACACCTCCAGCCCTGGCCTCCTCTCCCCTCCCTATCTTGACCTTTCACCTCTGCCCTGCGCCCTCCTGCATGCCCTGCCCTGCTGTGTGTGTGTGTGTGTGTGTGTGTCCTCTCCTCACGTCTCTAACCCCCACTTCCTCTCTTTGTCTCTCCCTCACCTCACTCTGCATGCCACTGTCTCCAGGGGGGAATGGGACGCACGGGGGACAAGGTAAGTGTGTGTCCCTGTGTGTGTGTGTGTGTGTGTGTGTGTGTGTGTGTGTGTGTGTGTGTGTGTGTTTCTGTGTGTGTGTGTCCCTGGTGTGTGTGTGTGTGTGTGTGTGTGTGTGAGTGTGTGTGTCCCTTGTGTGTGTGTGTGTGAGTGTGTGTGTCCCTGTGTGTATGTGTGTGTGTGTGTGAGTGTGTGTGTGTGTGTGTGTGTGTTTCTGTGAGTGTGTCCCTGTGTGTGTGTGTTTCTGTGCGTGTGTGTTTCAGGGTGGTGGGATGTGTGTGGGGGTGAGGACATGTTGGTGAGTCCAGGTGTGTGTGTGTGTGTGTGTGTGTGTGTCAGGGTGGAGGAATATGGGCATGCAGGTGAGACCAGGTGTGTGTGTGTGTCCAGGTGTCAGTGGTAGGTGTGTGTGTTTGTTGTGCTGCTAGATGAATCTGTATTAGTATGTTGTGACTGGTCTCCAGTAGAAGTTCTGTTGTACTCTGTGATGACAGATGGCCAGGTCTAGTGAGCAGTCTAGTGAGCAGTCTAGTCTAGTGAGCAGTCTAGTGAGCAGTCTAGTCTAGTGAGCAGTCTAGTGAGCAGTCTAGTGAGCAGTCTAGTCTAGTGAGCAGTCTAGTGAGCAGTCTAGTGAGTAGTCTAGTGAGTAGTCTAGTGAGCAGTCTAGTGAGTAGTCTAGTGAGCAGTCTAGTCTAGTGAGCAGTCTAGTGAGCAGTCTAGTCTAGTGAGCAGTCTAGTGAGCAGTCTAGTCTAGTGAGCAGTCTAGTGAGCAGTCTAGTGAGTAGTCTAGTCTAGTGAGCAGTCTAGTGAGCAGTCTAGTGAGTAGTCTAGTGAGCAGTCTAGTCTAGTGAGCAGTCTAGTGAGTAGTCTAGTCTAGTGAGCAGTCTAGTCTACTGAGTAGTCTAGTGAGCAGTCTAGTGAGCAGTCTAGTGAGTAGTCTAATCTAGTGAGCAGTCTAGTGAGTAGTCTAGTCTAGTGAGTAGTCTAGTCTAGTGAGCAGTCTAGTCTAGTGAGTAGTCTAGTCAGCAGTCTAGTCTAGTGAGCAGTCTAGTGAGTAGTCTAGTCTAGTGAGCAGTCTAGTCTAGTGAGTAGTCTAGTGAGCAGTCTAGTGAGTAGTCTAGTAAGCAGTCTAGTCTAGTGAGCAGTCTAGTCTAGTGAGCAGTCTAGTGAGTAGTCTAGTCTAGTGAGCAGTCTAGTGAGTAGTCTAGTGAGTAGTCTAGTCTAGTGAGCAGTCTAGTCTAGTGAGCAGTCTAGTGAGTAGTCTAGTGAGCAGTCTAGTCTAGTGAGTAGTCTGGTCTAGTGAGCAGTCTAGTGAGCAGTCTAGTGAGCAGTCTAGTCTAGTGAGCAATCTAGTGAGCAATCTAGTCTAGTGAGCAGTCTAGTCTAGTGAGTAGTCTAGTCTAGTGAGCAATCTAGTGAGCAGTCTAGTCTAGTGAGCAATCTAGTGAGAAGCTCAGCAGTCTAGTGAGCAATCTAGTGAGAAGTCTAGTCTAGTGAGCAATCTAGTGAGCAGTCTAGTAAGCAGTCTTGTGGACCAAAACACTTGTGTGGTGGGTTAGGTGGGTTAGTCTGGAGGTGAGAGGGGGAGATTTACCCTGAAGGTGACGTGCAGAACGTGCTGTGTAGGTCCAGCAGGTATCTGGACCCTGAAGGTGACGTGCAGAACGTGCTGTGTAGGTCCAGCAGGTATCTGGACCCTTCGGACCGCCGACTCCATTCTGTGGTTTTAGTTACTGCAGGCTGTGGATTTGAAATGCCCTGGTGACCATTAGCGGAGCAATGGAGAAGCGGTGTGTGTGTGTGTGTGTGTGCGTGTGTGTGTGTGTGTGTGTTCAAGAGCATCTTGAGCTCTTCTGGAGCCTCCTGCAGATCTCCCCAGCACCAGAGCGATCCATCAGGAGTGGTCAGAGTGGAGGGGAGCAGCGCTCTCTGGGGTTGGGTTATGTGCGGTATCTCTGGGGTTGGGTTATGTGCGGTATCTCTGGGGTTGGGTTATGTGCGGTTAACTTTGGGCTTCCTGTTGAGGGAGCCACTGATGGAGAGAGACAAGCTGACCGTAGATCTCCATTAAGTATCAAAACAACAACTACTCAGCCAGCCAGAGAGAGAGAGAGGGAGAGGGAGAGAGAGAGAGAGAGAGAGAGAGAGAGAGAGAGAGAGAGAGAGAGAGAGAGAAAGAGGAGAGATGTGGAGACTTCTCCAAACCAAATAAATTGTGAGGATATTTTGGGGGTGGCAGAGTGCGGAGAAAGCCAGACGACAGGAGGAGAGAAGGCAAGAAAAGGAGAAGAAAGAAGATGGAGGGATGGAAGATGGAGGGATGGAAGATGGAGGGATGGAAGATGGAGGGATGGAAGATGGATGGGTGAAACTGTGATGGGAACAGGAAGAGAGAAGGAGGAGAGGAAGTCTGCTAAGCTCATCTCATCTCCAGCCCTCATGTTCCATACTCTGGGTTAGCCAGAGAGGGAGCGAGCGTGTGTGTGTGTGTGTGTGTGTGTGTGTGAGTGCATGGGAAAAGTATGTAAGTTCCTTGTAGTGGTCTGTGCATGTGTGTGTGTGTGTGTGTTTGTGTGTGTGTGTGTGTGTGTGTGTGTGTGTGTGTGTGTGTGTGTGTGTGTGTGTGTGTGTGTGTGTGTGTGTGTGTGTGAGCGGTTTGGTTTTAGTAAGTTATGGTTTCTGTGTAGACCCCCATCAGCTGTAACAGCATCCTCAGGCCCAGTCTTCTACAGCACAGGAATCCCACTCAAGGCTGCTGCAGGTTAACCACAAGCCCTCCAGCTATTTCCCTCTGCACACACACACACACACACACACACACACACACACACACACTCCTACCACTACCCCAACCACCACCTCCCCTTGCCAACCACAGGCTGCTATTGATTCTCCTGGCTCCTTCATCCACCACAGACCCATCTACACACACACACACACACACACACACACACACACACACACGCTCGTCTGAGGAACATTAGCATCACCTGGCGTGTGATGGATGAGTAGTGCAGGCCAGAGATGGTAGTTTCAGCTCCACTACCCGCCGGGCTGCAGACTCATTAAAGAAAGTGCCGGAAACACCAGCCTGTTAAGGCCGCAACTGGACTCTCTCTGATTGGTTGAAACTGGACTCTCTCTGACTGGTTGAAACAGCAGCCTGTTCATGTCTGACTGGTCGTGTCTGGTCTGATCTAGATTGATCACTTTTTGTTTGGTCTAGTCTGCTTGTCCTAATCTGGTTCTTGTGTGGTTGCTGTGGAGACAGACGGGCTGTGCTCTGCTGCGGAGAGCCTGTGGAGTGTGTGTGTGTGTGTGTGCCTGTGTGTGTGTGAGAGCCTGTGGAGTGACCCCACTGCTGGCCTGACTGCGTGCAAGTCATACAGCGCCGTCGACAGAGGAGTAGCCTCCAGACACATGCTGGGTGTGTGTGTGTAAATGTGTGTGTGTGTGTGTGTGTGTGTGTGTGTGTGTGTGTGTGTGTGTGTGTCCATGTGTCTATGTGTTTGTCAGTCCAGCATGTGTTTTCTCCCAGAGCCCCAGGCCCTGAGTGGAATTGTGTGTGTGTGTGTGTGTGTGTGTGTGTGTGTTGGGGGCCTGAAACCCTAAACACAG
>NC_063206.1:2629173-2636673 GCF_017589495.1 Alosa alosa | reverse complement strand
GAGCGAACTTGACAGAGTGTTAGGATGACATCCACTCTGCTCCTCTTCCACGATAACAGGAAATGAGGTCATCAGAAAGTGTATTTGCTCATCCTCTTATCCCACTCATCCACTCATCATCAGGCTATCTGCGGAACCACATGCACACATTACACACAAGCAGCACTAGAACCACATGCACACATTACACACACACAGCACTAGAACCACATGCACACATTACACACAAGCAGCACTAGAACCACATGCACACATTACACACTCAGGCTATCTGCGGTGCTCACAAGCAGCACTAGAACCACATGCACACATTACACACACGCAGCACTAGAACCACATGCACACATTACACACAAGCAGCACTAGAACCACATGCACACATTACACACACACAGCACTAGAACCACATGCACACATTACACACTCAGGCTATCTGCGGTGCTCACAAGCAGCACTAGAACCACATGCACACATTACACACACACAGCACTAGAACCACATGCACACATTACACACACAAGCAGCACTAGAACCACATGCACACATTACACACAAGCAGCACTAGAACCACATGCACACATTACACACACACAGCACTAGAACCACATGCACACATTACACACTCAGGCTGTCTGCGGTGCTCACAAGCAGCACTAGAACCACATGCAAACATTACACACACACAGCACTAGAAGCACATGCACACATTACACACACAAGCAGCACTAGAACCACATGCACACATTACACACACGCAGCACTAGAACCACATGCACACATTACACACTCAGGCTATCTGCGGTGCTCACAAGCAGCACTAGAACCACATGCACACATTACACACTCAGGCTATCTGCGGTGCTCACAAGCAGCACTAGAACCACATGCACACATTACACACAAGCAGCACTAGAACCACATGCACACATTACACACAAGCAGCACTAGAACCACATGCACACATTACACACACGCAGCACTAGAACCACATGCACACATTACACACTCAGGCTATCTGCGGTGCTCACAAGCAGCACTAGAACCACATGCACACATTACACACAAGCAGCACTAGAACCACATGCACACATTACACACTCAGGGCTATCGGTGGCTATCTCACAAAGCAGCACTAGAACCACATGCACACATTACACACAAGCAGCACTAGAACCACATGCACAAATTACACACTCAGGCTATCTGCGGTGCTCACAAGCAGCACTAGAACCACATGCACACATTACACACTCAGGCTATCTACGGTGCTCACAAGCAGCACTAGAACCACATGCACAAATTACACACAAGCAGCACTAGAACCACATGCACAAATTACACACTCAGGCTATCTGCGGTGCTCACAAGCAGCACTAGAACCACATGCACACATTACACACTCAGGCTATCTTACACACACACAGCACTAGTGCTCAAGCAGCACTAGAACCACATGCACACATTACACACAAGCAGCACACAAGCACTAGAAACCACATGCACACATTACACACACACAGCACTAGAACCACATGCACACATTACAATAATAAGCAGCACTAGAACCACATGCACACATTACACACACACACAACACTAGAACCACATGCACACATTACACACAAGCAGCACTAGAACCACATGCACACATTACACACACACATAACTAGAACCACATGCACACATTACACACAAGCAGCACTAGAACCACATGCACACATTACACACAAGCAGCACTAGAACCACATGCACACATTACACACTCAGGCTTATTCATGTGCTCACAAGCAGCACTAGAACCACATGCACACATTACACACTCAGGCTATCTGCGGTGCTCACAAGCAGCACTAGAACCACATGCACACATTACACACAAGCAGCATTAGAACCACATGCACACATTACACACTCAGGCTATCTGCGGTGCTCACAAGCAGCACTAGAACCACATGCACACATTACACACAAGCAGCACTAGAACCACATGCACACATTACACACAAGCAGCATTAGAACCACATGCACACATTACACACTCAGGCTATCTGCAGTGCTCACAAGCAGCACTAGAACCACATGCACACATTACACACAAGCAAGCAGCATTAGAAACCACATGCACACATTACACACTCAGGGCTATTTACAAGGCTGTGCTCACAAGCAGCAATAGAACCACATGCACACATTACACACAAACAGCATTAGAACCACATGCACACATTACACACTCAGGCTATCTGCGGTGCTCACAAGCAGCACTAGAACCACATGCACACATTACACACAAGCAGCACTAGAAGCACATGCACACATTACACACAAGCAGCATTAGAACCACATGCACACATTACACACTCAGGCTATCTGCGGTGCTCACAAGCAGCATTAGAACCACATGCACACATTACACACAAGCAGCATTAGAACCACATGCACACATTACA
Source organism: Alosa alosa (assembly GCF_017589495.1). NCBI lineage: Eukaryota > Metazoa > Chordata > Actinopteri > Clupeiformes > Clupeidae > Alosa > Alosa alosa. The sequence continues at coordinate 2,634,223 of NC_063206.1, read as the reverse complement.
CACTCAGGCTATCTGCGGTGCTCACAAGCAGCATTAGAACCACATGCACACATTACACACAAGCAGCATTAGAACCACATGCACACATTACACACTCAGGCTACCTGCGGTGCTAACAAGCAGCATTAGAACCACATGCACACATTACACACTCAGGCTATCTGCGGTGCTCACAAGCAGCATTAAAACCACATGCACACATTACACACAAACAGCATTAGAACCACATGCACACATTACACACTCAGGCTATCTGCGGTGCTCACAAGCAGCATTAGAACCACATGCACACATTACACACAAACAGCATTAGAACCACATGCACACATTACACACTCAGGCTATCTGCGGTGCTCACAAGCAGCATTAGAACCACATGCACACATTACACACTCAGGCTATCTGCGGTGCTCACAAGCAGCACTAGAACCACATGCACACATTACACACAAGCAGCATTAGAACCACATGCACACATTATACACAAGCAGCATTAGAACCACATGCACACATTACACACTCAGGCTATCTGCGGTGCTCACAAGCAGCATTAGAACCACATGCACACATTACACACTCAGGCTATCTGCGGTGCTCACAAGCAGCATTAGAACCACATCCACACATTACACACAAACAGCATTAGAACCACATGCACACATTATACACTCAGGCTATCTGTGGTGCTCACAAGCAGCATTAGAACCACATGCACACATTACACACAAACAGCATTAGAACCACATGCACACATTACACACTCAGGCTATTCTATGTGCTCACAAGCAGCACTAGAACCACATGCACACATTACACACAAGCAGCATTAGAACCACATGCACACATTATACACAAGCAGCATTAGAACCACATGCACACATTACACACTCAGGCTATCTGCGGTGCTCACAAGCAGCATTAGAACCACATGCACACATTACACACTCAGGCTATCTGCGGTGTTCACAAGCAGCATTAGAACCACATGCACACATTACACACAAACAGCATTAGAACCACATCCACACATTACACACAAACAGCATTAGAACCACATGCACACATTATACACTCAGGCTATCTGTGGTGCTCACAAGCAGCATTAGAACCACATGCACACATTACACACTCAGGCTATCTGCGGTGCTCACAAGCAGCATTAGAACCACATGCATACATTACACACAAGCATCATTAGAACCACATGCACACATTACACACAAACAGCATTAGAACCACATGCACACATTAAACACTCAGGCTATCTGTGGTGCTCACAAACAGCATTAGAACCACATTCACACATTACACACAAACAGCATTAGAACCACATTCACACATTAAACACACAAACAGCATTAGAACCACATTCACACATTAAACACACAAGCAGCATTAGAACCACATCCACACATTAAACACACAAACAGCATTAGAACCACATTCACACATTAAACACACAAACAGCATTAGAACCACATTCACACATTAAACACTCATGCTATCTGCGGTGCACACAAACAGCATTAGAACCACATTCACACATTACACACAAACAGCATTAGAACCACATTCACACATTAAACACACAAACAGCGTTAGAACCACATTCACACATTAAACACACAAGCAGCATTAGAACCACATCCACACATTAAACACACAAACAGCATTAGAACCACATGCACACATTAAACACACAAGCAGCATTAGAACCACATCCACACATTAAACACACAAACAGCATTAGAACCACATTCACACATTAAACACTCAGGCTATCTGCGGTGCACACAAACAGCATTAGAACCACATTCACACATGAAACATTCAGGCTATCTATTGCACACAAAAAGCATTAAAGCCACATTCAGGTTTTTCTTGATCCAGAAAAACTGTGGTGAGATATATGGGTTGGCTAGTGTTAGCATGCTAGCAGTGGGAGCGCACACATTGGTGTAACGAGATATATGGGGTGGCTAGCATTAGCATGCTAGCAGTGGGAGCCCACACATTGGTGTGGTGAGTTATCTGGGACAGCTAACGTTAGCGTGCTAGCCCACACACTGGTGTGGTGAGTTATCTGGGACAGCTAGCTAGCCCACACATTGGTGTGGTGAGTTATCTAGGACAGATGATGTTAAGCGTGCTAGCCCACACATTGGTGTGGTGGTGAGTTATCTGGGACAGATGATGTTAGTATAGCCCACACATTGGTGTGGTGAGTTATCTAGGACAGATGATGTTAGCGTGCTAGCCCACACATTGGTGTGGTGAGTTATCTGGGACAGCTAACGTTAGCGTGCTAGCCCACACATTGGTGTGGTGAGTTATCTGGGACAGCTAGCTAGCCCACACATTGGTGTGGTGAGTTATCTAGGACAGATGATGTTAGCGTGCTAGCCCACACATTGGTGTGGTGAGTTATCTGGGACAGATGATGTTAGCGTGCTAGCCCACACATTGGTGTGGTGAGTTATCTGGGACAGATGATGTTAAGGCTAGCCCACACATTGGTGTGGTGAGTTATCTGGGACAGATGATGTTAGCGTGCTAGCCCACACATTGGTGTGGTGAGTTATCTAGGACAGATGATGTTAGCGTGGTAGCAGTGGGAGCGCACAGATTATTGGCTGAGAGAAGCTGATGAGAGAGACAGAGCAGTTCGTTTGGCAGAAGTCTCTCTGATAGCCTGCACATACCGGACATCGACACACGCACCTGAGGACCTCTGTGTCCATCTTACTTGAGAGAAAGAGAGAAAGAGAGATAGATAGATAGATAGATAGATAGAAAGACAGAGAAAAGAGGTCCTGGCATATGTTGGTTCCTGTAGGCATCCTCTCAATGCTGATTTGTTTTCTCAGGTGTGTGTGTGTGTTTGTGTCTGTGTGTGTGTGTGTGTGTGTGTGTGTGTGTGTGTGGTTTCAGTGCAGTGCCCGGGTGGGATGCCATGTTGGTAGACAGTAGTAGCCTAAGATTGATGAGGCAGGGAAAGTCTCTGTGTGTGTGTGTGTGTGTGTGTGTGTGTGTGTGTGTACAGCAGGATTAAGGATAACACATCACTCTTCTTTCACATGTTTCTTTTCCTTTCTCCTTCTCTCTCTCGCTCCATCTCTCCTTCCCTCTCTCCCTCTCCCTCTCTCCTTCTCTCTCTCTTGCTCCATCTCTCCTTCCCTCTCTCCCTCTCCCTCTCTCCTCTCTCCTTCTCTCTCTCTTGCTCCATCTCTCCTTCCCTCTCTCCCTCTCCCTCTCTCCTCTCTCCTTCTCTCTCTCTTGCTCCATCTCATCCCTCCCTCTCTCTCTCTCTCTCTCCCCCCCCCTCCTCTCTCACTGCCTTGCTTGTTGGATCTGCATGAAGGAATGTGTTGGTTTAATGGATGAGCATCTGGTCCAGTCATCCAGTGCCCGGAGATTAAAATAGGTAAAATATGGATGGTGTGTTGACTGATGTGTTCCGGATCATTCCGAGCCTCCAGAGCTCCGCTGCAGAACAGAGACGATGAGACAGAGGCCGATGTGTGATGAGACAGAGGCCGATGTGTGATGAGGCAGAGGCCGATGTGTGATGAGACAGAGGCCAATGTGTGATCTCTGTTTGGGCTCCAAGTCCAGGGAATAGCGTGTGCAGGTGATCTGTCTCACCTGAAGAATGAGTGGGGTGTGTGTGTGTGTGTGTGTGTGTGTGTGTGTGTGTGTGTGTGTGTGTGTGTGTGTGTGTGTGTGTGAGGAATGAGTGGTGTGGGTAAATGTTTACACAACTCTTACCTGGACGTATACCCCTATAAAACATGCATTGGGAAAGCGGTTCAAAGCGTAGTGGTCATCTCTTCTCGCCCGTCATGGCGCCCCCAGGAATATCACTGGGGTGGTTGAGCTCACTGCCTGCCTGCACGCCTCTCTCTGTCTCTATCCCGAGGTCTTGTTGAGTTTGTTTAGTCTCCCTCGCTGTTTGTGGAGTCTTAGAAAGACGTCTTCTATTACCGAGGAAGAACCTCTGTGAAAACACAATCGCGTCCAGGTCTGGCTATCAGAGAAGCGTTTGTCCACCACCATATCCTCTCTTCAGTCCGACGGTGAGAGCTGGATGAGCCTTCCAGCAGTGGTACTCAGCCACTTTGACTGAAAGCACCCTGACGCTCCCTTACCCATAACCCCCTGCTCTAACGCTGGCTGACCGTTGCCTGGCAACCCTGTAACCCTGGCTTCTGAGCATGTGTGGTGCACGTCACGTGTGTGTCACATTGTGTCATGCTCTGCTGTGCTGTGCTGTGCTGTGCCGTGCTCTGCTGTGCCGTGCCGTGATAAGTGTGTGTGTGTGTGTGTGTGTGTGTGTGTGACGTGTGGATGTGCTAGTGATAGCTCAGGTGCTAACTCTTTGACTCTCAGCAGGGAGAACCCGGACCTCCAGGACCACCTGGCCCTCCTGGTGTTCCAGGACTCAACGGACCCAGCGGCCCTCCGGTAACACACACACACACACACACACACACACACACACACACACACACACACACACATACACAAAGAAGATTCAAAAACAAGAAAATAAACACTCAAGTGTCTGACTTCATGTGTTCTCATTGGCCAGTGTTTAGATAAACTACACACTTCAAAAGCTCCGCATGTCTGTTTAAAATTGGGCTTGGTACAGTACATGACCTCCATTCCTAGCCGAGCTTGACAGATCTAAGCATTCATTCACATTCGGTTTATTATCGAAAAACAGCATTTTTTGAGTGTTTATGTTTACTGATGAGCATAAACTCTTACTGCTTGTTTTGAAAAACAGTGTAATGCAGACCAGGCAGTCTGACTCTTCTGCTGTTATGGCCCCACTGTGTGACGTTCCTAATCTTATTCTACACTCCACTGTGTGACGTTCCTAATCTTATTCTACACTCCACTGTGTGACGTTCCTAATCGTATTCCTTAATGTCTGAATGCAGGGAAAACCGGGGGAGCCTGGCAAACCAGGGAAGGACTCTAAGGTGAGTGTTGGAAGCATTCTACTCAAACACACACACACGCAGACAAACAGGAAGGACTC